>NW_003852421.1:17136494-17141634 GCF_000181295.1 Otolemur garnettii | reverse complement strand
GCGGGGATGAGCAGCAGTACAGGTGAGCACAGGAGAGTGGGGATGAGCAGCAGTACAGGTGAGCACAGGTGAGTGGAGATGAGCAGCAGTACAGACTGGGGAAAGCTACTCCATAATGGTGGCAAAGCTGAAGAAATGAAAAGTGAAGTGGGTCTGGATGCTTTACTGATGAAGTTTTTTCAATGATCTCTTAAACCACAACTTAAACCGTTCTCCTTCCAAGGAGTGCACTCAGGAAGCAGTGAACTAGGATGCTAATGAACACCACAATTGGGTGTATTCAACTTAATCTTTAGGTAATCAACTGAACTCAAAATAATTGCTCCGAAAGCTTCCCTTCCAACTAGGTAACCATGAGCGTGTGTTGGCAGATGTTTGGTTTATATTTGAAATCATGAAGAAGCCACGTGTGATGCTAACTGTTATTACAAAGCAACCCTCTCATCCTGTTCTAAGTATCATTTTCAATGACACTGGAAATATGGTTTTAGCATCATTGAGCTCTATGAACTATATAAAATGAATAAAGGAGGTGGCAGGTGCTTTATTCTGTCTCAGAGAGTCTCATAATGATGAGCTAACATGTAAAATATTTTCTACAGCTCACCATGATGGCTATTCAGCTTGAAAAATGCAGATAAATTAGTTAGGAAAAATTACTTGGTACATACAGTTGGCTCTCCACATCTGTGAGTTCCACATCTGTAGCTTCAACCAAGCACAGATCAAAAATACTCGGAAAAAAAAATTTCACAAAGTTCCAAAAAGCAAAACTTGAATTTGCCACATAACGAATGCTTTGTTCAATCTACATGAATGCAGTGCTATATAGGCACTGTCTTAGATGATGTAAAGTATACGAGAGGATGTGTGTAGGTTATATGCAAATGTATATATTTTTTATATATGCAAATATTGCACTATTTTTTATAAGGGACTTGAACATCTGCAGAGTTTGGTATCCAGAGAGGGTATCCTGGAACCAAACCCCCAAGAATACCAAGGGATGACCGTATTTATCACAACTGTACTAAACTCAGCCCCACTATGTAAAGAAAAATCACATCTGTACCTATTTTCCCATGGATCCCTTAGTTCTGTTATGTCTTCTTCCAAAAATCCATTCTAAGGCATGCCCATTCTCCTTTTCTGTTTTGAATACAAATCCTTTTAAGGAGTAAAAAATAAGAGTTCTCTTGAAATTTACTTAAAATAACTGGGAAGATTAATATTAAAAGATTTAAGTACTTCTATCACTACATAAGTGTGGTAGGCAGCCTTGGAGAGGGATCCTAGAAGTCCTTGCGTCCTGGTGTCCACACCCTTGGGTGACACCTTCCCCTGGACTAGGGGCTGAACTTACTCACTTGTTTCCAATTAACGGTACTCAACATAAATGACACTTTGCCTCTGATATTAGCTTATAAAATACTGCAGCTTCCATGTTTTTCACCCTGCTCTGAGGGAAGTCAGCTGCCATGCTTGAGCTGCGGTCCACAGTAGAGCAGAGGGAACTGAGGAGGCCTCTGATGACCGCTCAGCAAAGGCCTGAGCCCTCAGGGAAACCCGTCCTCAGTACACCAGGAGTCTGAGAAGCAGACTCAACTGGTCTCACCTGGCTGCCATTCTCAGGGAGAGTCACTGTGCTGAGGCACCCACCTAGCTGGGCTGCACCTGGATTTCTGACTTGCAGAAGCTGCGAGGTAATGTGTGTTCATCGTTTTGAGGTGATGTGTTATACAGCAATAGCTAATACGAGAAGGTGCCCAGGAGAGACCTATAAACCGATGGACACACACGGGGAAACCTGACTTGTAAAGAGATGCACAGCAGGCCAGTAGGAAAAAATGGACCGTCAATAACATTTCCTGAAACAATTGGTTACGTACACATAAAGCAATGAAATTGAACCCCTACCTACCATTCCTAAAGATCAATTCCGGGAAGATTAAACATTTAACCTGGCAAAGGCGAAACTTTAGGCAACATGGGAGGAAAACCTTTCCAATCCAGAAGGTAGGGACATACTTCTTAGACAAATCACGAAAACGTACTAAGTTTTTAAAAAAGTGCCCAAAGGAGTTAAGACAAGTAAAAAACGGGGAAAAAAGACACTTGTGTCACATACAGCTGACTTCAGGGTATACAAAGAAGTCCTAGATGTCAGTGAAAAGGTTTTCAGTCCAACAAAGAAAATGGTCAAAAGACTTTATACAGACTCTTGCACTGAAAAGAAAGCCTGAATAAATAGACACAGGAAACCAATAAATACGTACAAAATGCTCAATCTCACTTATAATTACAGAAATACAAGTTAACAACATAGACACCAACGTGCATAAATATACACCCGGCTGGAAAAGCAGAAAGCCTGAGAATATCAGATGTGGGTGACATCGTGGAGGGAGCAGGACCCTCCAGCAGTGCTGCTGGTGGGAGTGTAAATTAAATGACCACTCTGGGAAGGGGAGGGGAATTATCTGGGGAAGTGGGGGCTCCCAGACTAGGGAAACTGTTGTAGGCCAGCACCCATCTCAAGTCTCTAAGGCAGGTGTCCTCAAATGACAGCCCGCCTAGGACATTTATCCAGTCTGCTGGGTATTTTTGCTGTCGCCGCTCCCTGTTCTGCTTAGCAGCCGACTCATCCAGGGGCCCATAGTCCGACCCTCCAATGGTTTGAGGGACAGTGAACTGGCCCCCTATTTAAAAAGTTTGAGGACCCCTGCTCTAAGGTGAGCGGTTCTATGCAACCCTGGCCTCAAAGGCTAGAGAGCCGAGAGGTCAAGGAAACAGGCTGACAAATCCAGTTTCTCAGAAAGAAACATTTAATATGGATTTACCACACTAAGCCATGCCTCAGGCAGCCGCAAGATAGTGCACCCCGTGCTGTTACCCTCCCAGACCCAGGGCTTGTACACCATAGGGAAAGGGTATGCATGCTTCAGAAGGAATGTGCAGAAAAACAGATAACATCTAGGTTGTTTTGACCTAAGGGTAGGATTTATGGTAATAGTAAAGTAGAAATCTTAGAGGCATTCCTGGAGCTGGGGTTAATCAGAAGTCAACACGGTGGATTAGCATCCAAGATGGAGTTGCTTTAGCCTGCACATCTCGTGGGATGTTAATTAGAAGCTCTAGCACAGTTTGGGCTGAGAGTGGAGTAGGGGTTGGTCAAAGGTAGAAAAAAACAGGCCAGAAGTGAGGCCCAAGCCCTGTGGCAGGGCTTCCTGAGAATGCTAACTCTCCAAGCTGTCTCTGTGAAACCTCCTTTCATAGATGGGCCCCAGTAACTAACTTACTCTTTAGCGCCTCAATTCCTAAGGTGTTCCCTATCCCTCTCTTCTTACTTTTCTAAAAATGACTGGCCCATGTAAAAAACAATTGGGATAAAAATAGCCACTTCTCTCATTTTTCACTAGGATTCTATTGGATAAAATCAGCCCCTATGTTGTCTTGCTCTTGTTGCTAAAACAAATTACCACAAACTGAGGGGCTTAAAACAATTTTATCATTTAATAGTTCTGGAGCTCCTAAGTCAGAAATAGGTCTCGATGGGCTAAACCCTCCAGAGGCTGAGGGGAGAAAGCCACGGCCTTGCCTCCTCTCGCTTGCATCCCTGATGACCCCTTTATCGTCAAAGCTGGCATCCCCATCACTCTGACTTCTGATTCTCCTGCCTTCCTCCTTTTTTTTTAGACAGAGTCCCACTCTGTTGCCCAGGCTAGAGTGCCATGGCCTCAACCTAGCTCACAGCAACCTCAGACTCCTGGCCTCTAGTGATAATGCTCTTGCCATAGCCTCCTGAGTAGCTGAGACTGTCACAACGCCAAGCTCAGTTTTCTATTTTTGGGAGAGCCAGGCTCTCACTCTCACTCAGGCTGGTCTCGAACTCCTGAGCTCAAGCAATCTTTCTGCCTCAGCCTCCGAGAGTGCTGGATTAGAAGCGTAAGTCACCACCTGGCATTTTCTCATTCACTTTTAAGGATGCTTGTGATTATATTGGACCCACCTGGATAATCTTTGTTTAAGGTCAGATGATTAGCAAATTGAACTCATCTGCAACCTTGATTCTCTCTGCCATGCAATTTGACACGTTCACAGGTTCCAGCGATTAGGATGTGGGCATTTTGGGGGCATTATTTTGCTTACCACAGAACCCAAGGGTGATAATGTTGAATTCTGGGGCACAACTGTACCTCAGGGAAATTAATACCCGCTCTTTAGAGTACTTGATGGTTTCTTCATAGAAAAGACCAGGAGAAGGTCCCTTAGTGACCACTAACTTTGGATTTATGATTCTTCTTGCTAAATCCAGCAAGAATTCCAGCTTCCACCTCAACACCTAGAAACAAGACACTGAGTGGGAGAGCTGGAAGGATGAGATCGAAGGTTGAAGCAGCATGTGACTTTGTGTGAGGATGTACAAAGAGGGTGGAAAGTTGCACAGATCACAGGGAAAAGCCAAGATTTCACAGAGTGTGTGGACCGAATACAATTAATGGTCCCAACTCCTCAGACCTCCTTGTGTCTGTGCCTTCTCCCAACAACTGTTAACCCTGGGTCTTGGCCATGTGACTTACTTGGCCAACGGCTGTTATTAAGTATGATGCATCCAGAGGCTTAAAAAGCACCTGTATATATCTGTTTGCTGAGTGCAAGCTTAGGGTAGCCTGTTATAGGATGAGACATATGAATCACAGGTGATCACCCAAGTTGTTCCAGCTGAGCCATCTAGATCCTGTCTATGGAGCCTCCAGACATGTTGCAAGGCCCCACCAAGATTAGAAGAGCTGCCGAGCTACCTCATGGCTGAGCTCCCCCCAGCAGAGCTACCCCTTGGCTGAGCTACCCCATGGTTGAGCTACCCCATGGCAGAGCTACCCCATGGCTGAGCTACGCCACGGCTGAGCTCCCCCCAGCAGAGCTACCCCATGGCTGAGCTAGCCCATGGCTGAGCTACCCCATGGCAGAGCTACCCCATGGCTGAGCTACGCCACGGCTGAGCTACCCCATGGCTGAGCTACCCCATGGTTGAGCTACCCCACGGCTGAGCTACCCCTTGGCTGAGCTAGCCCATGGTTGAGCTACCCCATGGCAGAGCTACCCCATGGCTGAGCTACGCCACGGCTGAGCTACCCCA
>NW_003852421.1:17131588-17136256 GCF_000181295.1 Otolemur garnettii | reverse complement strand
CCCCATGGCAGAGCTACCCCATGGCTGAGCTACGCCACGGCTGAGCTACCCCACGGCTGAGCTACCCCTTGGCTGAACTAGCCCATGGCTGAGCTACCCCATGGCTGAGCACCCTATGGCTGAGCTACCCCACGGCTGAGCTACCCCTTGGCTGAACTAGCCCATGGCTGAGCTACCCTACGGCTGAGCACCCTATGGCTGAGCTACCCCACGACTGAGCTACCCCTTGGCTGAGCTAGCCCATGGTTGAGCTACCCTACGGCTGAGCACCCTATGGCTGAGCTACCCCACGGCTGAGCTACCCCTTGGCTGAGCTACCCCTTGGCTGAGCTAGCCCATGGTTGAGCTACCCTGCACCTGTGTTGAGTGAGGCCAGTTGAGATCAGCTGAACACTGTGACGTTTACAGTGGCAAAGGATAACTGACATTTTGGTAAGGAGTGTACATATACCTCCAGAACAAACCCGTTCACTCATTTATTCATTCATCCGACAGACACTGACTGACCATTTGCTCCAAGCCAGGCACTGTTCTAGTCATTAAGAACACAGTGGTAAAGTACAGTCCTAGCATGCCTGGGGCTTCCATTTTAGTAACTAGAGACAAAGAAACATGTAAATATTCATTATGTCTGGTGGTAAATGTACCATGAAGCAAAAGGGAGTACTAGGTTGTGCCAGACCGTGAGGGTTTGTGACTTTATAGAGGGTTGTCCAGGATGATCTCACTGAGAAGGTGGTATTTCAGCAGACATCTGAATGACGTGGATGGCAGACGTTCTGTGAGGACCTCTATGACAAGGGGAGGTCTGTTCCATGCAGAGAGAATGGAAAGGCAAAGCCCTCTAGAGGGAGCAGGCCTGGTGTGTTCATGTTCAAGGAGCAGCAAAGAGACAGGATGACTGGGCCAGGGTGCTTGAGAAGGCCAAGGCACTGGGCCCTGAAGGCCACTGTAGGGGTCTTTGGTTTTCCCTCTGAACATGCTTGAGAACCCTACAATGTTTTAGAAAACATTTTATTATGGTACATTCTCTATAACATAAGATTTACAGACAGGCCTGGGTTATGAATGATAGGTTCTGTAGGTCTGTTCTTAAGTGAATTTGCATGTAAGTTGGAACTGGTACATTTACCTATTACCTGTTATAGCCTCCATTTGTCAGTTGGATGTTGTAACTCAGGGACTTATGGTAATATCCTCTGTTCATAAGTGTGAGTTGTATTAGTACAACTAATGATGTAACTATAGATATTTGTAACTTGGGGCCTACATACAATTCAATGGCATTCAGTTACTATGTTGTGCATTCAGTTACTATGTTATGCCAAAACTTTCTCATCACCCCAAATAAAATTCTATAACCACTAAAAATAACTCCCCATACCCACCCTCAGCCCTGATAACCTCAAACCTACTTTCCATTTCTATGAATTCGCCTATTCTAGCTATTTCAGATAAATGGAATCACGTAACCTTTGACCTATTTTGGTCTGGCTTATTTTGTTTTGCATAGTAGTTTTGAGGTGTACCAATGTTGCCGCATGCGTGAGAACTTCATCACCTTGCTACCAATGCCACTGCACAAATCCATCGATCACTTACTGTGTGCCAGGTACTGCTGGATGCTTTCCATGCATCACCTTGCTTCACTGTCAAAACCACCCTGTCAAACGGATTCTGTTATTCTCAATTTATAGATGAGAAAATACACTGAGAGAGTGATTAGTGATAAGAAAATGGTAACACAGTCCGTAAGTGATAGAGCAAAATTTCAAACTCACATTCTGCCCCCCAAACTCATGTGCTTAAGAGTACTCTATTCTTTTGAAATGGCTGTGTGTAAGAAGGAGGCCCTGGGAGTCCCTGGCCTATGGAAGGAAAAATGCCAATCCTAATAAAGTCAGCAATGGTTCCTGGCCTTTACTGTCCTTTCAATCTCTCTCTGAAGAGGTGGCAGATGGGAAAGGTACAGTATCCTAATTTTACAGGTTGACTTCCTACCAGATAACTGTCCCAGATAACTTACTTGACATGTGGATTGAATATTTCTATTTCTCAGTAATTGTATAGAATTGCATTTAGGGGATAGAAAGAAAATTTGTTTTTCTAGATAAAGTCCTATAAGTTTAGAACACTGCAAACTATGTTAGAAGACAAACATACCCTATTTTTTAAAGGGTATTCCATTTAATTTATTTTTTTTGAAAACAATGCTCAATTGTTTCAGGCACAACACAAAGTCAATACTCCAGTATGACAGAAGAAACAGGCTGTCACTTTCATCACTGGAAAAGAAGAAAGGAACTAAAATTCAGGGTCAGAAGAAAACCCTGCTCTAAAGTACTCATCCTTACAGTTCCCATGAAAAGAATTTAGATTTGCAAGATTAGTATCAGTTTAAAAATGGGCTTTTGCAATCTGCTTATCAGATGTCAAATGACTTCAAAGAGCAGGTTGAGTGCTTTGACTGATTCTCTTTTAATCCTCGAAGAATATATTAAAATCCTTACTTGAAGGAACAGAAGATTTCAAGCTGTTATGTAAGTTCCCTGCATTTCAACTCCCAGCCTCTGATGTAGAACTCATCCACTCCACCCTGCATATCACTAAAACCCAGGTTCATCTGACCAATATGTGCTGAGTACCAACTGAGGCAGGCACTGTGCTGGGGGCTGGAGCCGAGTAGACCAACCAGGGGGCCTGCTCTCGCAGACTTTCCCTCATATCAAAAAACCTACTATATTATGCTAAAAACTTTCCCACATGCATAGTAGGAACATCCACTATTCACCCTATCTACTCCTTTGTGCTTATACACAAATATGTGCTTTCTAGACTCTTGAAGAAGTACATAGTTCTGGCCTATGGATGTTAATAGAACTACCAACTGCTACTCCTGTGCTGATGCACTGAAAGCCTGGTTTGACAGCAATCCTTTCTTTGCCATAGAGACATGCACTCAACCTAGGTTCCCCAGTGACTGTGTGGAGCAGACACTACCCACTAAATGGCACTAGACCAGAGGTTCTCAACCTTCTCAATGCCGTGACCCTTTAATACAGTTCCTCATGTTGTGGTGACCCCCAACCATAAAATTATTTTCGTTGCTACTTCGTAACTATAATTTTGCTTACTGTTACGAATCATAATGTAAATATCTGATATGCAGGATGGTCTTAGGCAACCCCCTGTGAAAGGGTCGTTTGACCTCCAAAGGGGTCGTAACCTACAGGTTGAGAACCACTGTACTAGACAGTGGGAGTGGGAAATAAACCTACGTTGTGTTATCGAGATTTCAGGGTTAATTTTTTTCTTTTTAGGACAGAGCCTCACTCTGTCACTCTGGGTAGAGTGCCGTGGCATCATCATAGCTCACAGCAACCTCAAACTCCTGGGCTCGAGTGATCCTTTTGCCTCAGCCTCCCTAGTACCTGGGATTGCAAGTGCCCGTCACAGTGCCTGGCTAGTTTCTTCTATTTTTAGTAAAGATGGGGGTCTCACTCTTGCTCAGACAGGTCTCCAACTCCTGAGCTCAAGCAATCCATCCACCTTGGCCTCCCAGAGTGCTAAGATAATAGTGTGAGCCACCGCCCTGGCCTCAAGGTTCATTTTTTAGTGAAGCACAGCCTAACTGATCTGAGACTAAGCCATGTGCTTTGTCTGTTAGGGAAAAACCCCATTTCACCAGAGGTCCCACTCTTCACACTGAATGTTATTTCCCTCTGCATTCCAACTGCCCACAACTGCTTATGGATGTCCAAATAAAGCCAGATTTAGTTTTTGCATTCTGTCACTTGACTTAGGTTCCTTTCATTAAAAAAAAAAAAAATTCCTTCTTTACTTGCCTTATTAAGTCTTTCTCACCTCGGAAGTCACCACATCTGTGAACGCCACACTGACAGTTCCAACTAGTAACAGATTCCGAAAACCATTTTCAAAATCTTCTGTCCCTCGGGTGCAATTGTAAGACCCAGTTTCCACAAATCAGAGGAAGCTTCATGAGGAAGCACACAGGGCATGGGGCCTCTGCCTTGCTGGGGCAGGTGGGGAGGAGACAACACCTTTTAATAGCAGCTCCTACGTGGTTCTGGAAAACTCAGCCAGGATTCTTCCCCAGCCCTTCCAACAATTTTGTGAGCCATCTTGTATTCCTCTATAACCCCCTTCCTGTTTAAACTAACTCAACCGTTTTCTGTTGTCTGCAAAGAACCCTGACGCATTCATTCCCCCATACTCCAGAGATCTACTGCCTTCTAATGCCTTATGATCTGCTGCCATCCAGTTTAGCACTGATACATCACAGATTCTGTTTTATAGGCACATACTGTCTTCGTTCATTTGCAGAGCTGTAACAAAATGCCATAGACCGGGTAGCTTTCAAACACCAGAAATATCTCACAATGCTGGAGGCTGGGAAGTGGCAGCAGATCTGGTGAGGGCTTCTGGTTTGTAGACAGGGGTTTCTGGTCTGTAGATGGTGCTTTCTGGTCTGTAGACAGGGCTTTCTGGTATGTAGACGGGGCTTTCTGGTCTGTAGACAGGGCTTTCTGGTCTGTACACAGGTCTTTCTGGTCTGTACACAGGTCTTTCTGGTCTGTAGACGGTGCTTTCTGGTCTGTAGACAGGGCTTCTGGTCTGTAGACAGGGCTTTCTGGTCTGTAGACAGGG
>NW_003852421.1:17123415-17131357 GCF_000181295.1 Otolemur garnettii | reverse complement strand
TGTAGACGGTGCTTTCTGGTCTGTAGACAGGGCTTTCTGGTTTGTAGACGGTGCTTTCTGGTCTGTAGACAGGGCTTTCTGTCTGTAGACAGGGCTTTCTGGTTTGTACACAGGGCTTTCTGGTTTGTAAATGGTGCTTCCTGGTCTGTAGATAGGGCTTTCTGGTTTGTATAGAGTTTTTTTGCTGTGTCCTCACACAGTGTAAGGCAGCTCTTTGGGGCCTCTTTTATAAAGACACTGATCCCAATCATGAGGACTCAGCCCTTGTGATCTAACCACCCCCTAAAGGCCCCACCTCTATATTAGGTTTCAACATGTGAATTTTGGAGAAACAGACATCTAACCTACAACACTTATTTTCTCTTCCCGACTAGACTTTCCCTCCTTGAGGGCAGACTTACATCTCAGACATCTGCATCCCAAGCAGAGCCTGACACTGTGGCTAGATCTGCTTTAGTAATTCATAGGATGACCATAGAATTTATCTTACAAACTAGGATATTTTGGAGAGTGAAAAAGGCACTGTTGTTCATGATATCAGAACAAAAGGCATAAACTAGGACTGTCCCACACAAACTGAGGCGTTGGGTTGTACCTGGCATTAATAACTTTTGACTGGGTAAAAGGTAAAGATTCTGATGTGACTAAATAATGCAGTTGAAATGAGAGTGCTAAAAGCAGTTCTGGACTCCTGGGTTCAGACCATCACAGGAGACAATACTTTCCTGGACTCTCCCTCCACACAGCCTGCAGGGACGGGAGGTTTTGGCCTTAGATGGTCTTTGAGGTTCTGCTGCTGCTGAGTATGGCTTTGGTTCTCATATGGAAGCTTTTTTCATTCACCGCTTTCATGATAAAGAATACCTCTTGCTATTAAGAGATTCTTTCTATATTTGGTTAAAAAAAAATCCATAAAACTTTAACCACGGGAGTAATTGTGTCATGTAGGACAGCTAGCATACTCATGTAAGACCACTTCCCTCCTCCTAGTCCCGGCCCCAAGAGTCACAATGGCTAGCTGTATTAACAGAACAGCCAGACCAAAATCTCATCCAAGACCAAACCCACATCCATTATTTCTCCCGCTGATATTTAGCCTCATGCCTAAATAACATTATGTCCAATAAATGCTGAAACCTATTGTGAGAAGCCAGCTGTTGCCTGCATGCTGTACACACGAGTGATTGGGCTCTGGGCCCTGATTCCTTCCCTCTTGCCCTCAGTTCTCCCTGCTGCAGGAGTCTGCCTGTGCTGTGTCTCAAGCTCCCCACCTCTTCCCTCCCCCACCCGCAGTGTGGGCAAAGGACACAGGAGGCAGGAAAAATGCCCACTACAGTGCCTCTTGTGGGTGTGCACAGCACTGTAAACACCACTCAGGATGTTCTAACTGCCCGAGACCAGGCTAGAATAAAACTGAGGCGATACATGTAAAAAGCCGCAATACTGAGCATACAGTGGAGGCTCAGTAAATGGAAGCTATTATTAGGATCAAGGCAAAATTGGTTTCTTGGGGAATAACTGATGCCTGCAATTCCCCTCACTTGCAGCCCCCGCTACAACCCTTAGGAAGGGAAAATTATCATTACTGTTCACCCAATTTCACTTACTGATGCAAGTGAAACAAAAGCTAATTGTTTAGCATCAGCTCGCTATGAGGACACTTTGGATAGTACTCAGATTGGTACATGAAAGGTACTGTAAACATACTGAACAGTCTGAACTGACATCTCACTGGTTCACCTGCAATGTCCCATGAAATACAGCGCAGCAGCACAGAATAAAAACTATGTATCTAGACTGTGGGACTCTAATATATCTTAACTGGTCTCCGAAAGAAACCAATGAAATACAGTATGTAAAAAAGAAAATGCATTAAATATTAAATGTACTGTGGTTATAACTGTTTGTGACCCTGGTTTAACATATGGGCAATGAAAAACTTAGTCTTATGTAAAGTTTAATGAGAAAAAAAGGAACTAGAAAAAGTGCTTGGGATGGCTGCCAGTATGGGGGGGGGCAGAAGGAAAAATAGGAAGAAACACACCCTCATTTGCTTCTAGCACGGTTAGTTGATCTGTTTGAAATTGGATCCACTTTCAACTGTTTTAACTTAATTATTAAGCCATTTCTTAACCTCATGAATGCAGTTTTCATGTGCTTTCAAATCTGGCCCTCAACTAATAGACCCTTTCACTTCAGTGGTTCTGGAAATGAATGTTAGATGGAGAGGAAAGCATTTTAACGGTATTTTTCCAAGGGTCAAAGCTCTGAAAATATAGTATAGTTTATATATAAAAGTCAGTACACCTGAATATCCTGCCGGCCCTTTGTCTAGTAATGAGGCAAACCATGCTACCCGTGAAAACTTCTGCTTCCTTCCCAGGCGCAGTCGGCTGTGTTGGTACTGAGCTATCTAACCGCTCAAGTGAATCCATTACTAGGATCAAAGTCCCAAGAGATGAGAAACAGGTGGCAGCCAGGCACCCTGGGGCCACCTTCCCTTCACTTGTTAGAAACAGAATGGCAGGTACAGGTCTCAGTTCTAGAATGTTCTCTTTTTAAAAAGGAAATAAAGAGGAAGAAATGCGTATCAGCAAGAACAGCCAATTACAGGATGTTACTGGAATCTCTTTCTGTTAATTTGTCATTCTTACTATGTGGAGGAACCTTCTGAGTTGATCCGCTTTCATGTGCCGTTTTGTCAGAAACCAATGGCAGGTGAATACAACATCTTAAAACGATAAGAGTAGCTAACCTGTATTGACTGCTAAGCCTTGTCCATGTGTACCCTATGAAGCAGGTACTACTATTATCCTATGTACACAGGAGAGAATTGAGGTGAAGAGAGACTGAGTAACTTGACCAAAGTCATACTTTTAGTAAGTGGTAGAACAAGGATTCAAACCCAGGCAATCAGAATCTGGAATCCATGTCTTAATTGCTATACTTTATTGTATGGTGGAAACCAATAGAAGCAAAATGCTGTAAAAAACATCATAACAGAGGCAGCACCTGTGGCTCAAGGCGTAGGGTGCTGGACCCATATACTGGAGGTGGCAGGTTCAAACCCAGCCCTGGCCAAAAACTGCAAACAAACAAACAAACAAAATATCATAACACAAGCCAGGAAATCTCTGCTTTATGCTTACTAAATCCTTTCATCAAATATTTAATACACCTACCATGCATCAGGCACTTTGTCCACATTATTTTATTTACTCCTCTGAGAATTGGTTATCTCCATTTTACAAATGAAGACGCTGTGATTCCAGAAAGTTGTACATGATCACAGGAATTGCCACCGCAGTTTGAACTCAAACCTGACAGACTACAAATCTCTGTGCTCTTTTAGTAAAGCTGCTTTACCTTTTCTTTCTCTAAAGCAATTCTTTACTACCAAGAACGAATTCAAAAAGAAAAAAAGAAAAGAAACTTTGCAATAAAACTGACTCTAAGTTTCAAATCAGAAGAGGAAATGTTCCTTTCTATCTTCTACTAGGCACAGAATAGCCGTGACTTCTTAAGTGTCGATCTAAGAAAGGTAAGATTCAAGTGGTTTGTTATGGCCTGGGCCATACAAGGAATAAAAACATCAGCAGTAAAACCAGTCAGCCTTTACTAAAATAGACAGCAGGAGTGTTCTTATTTTCCTATACTCCTAAGGCAGACTTACAACTCTAATACTAATTTTAACCAAACATGTAGATGATTAATGCTATTCATTTTTCATTATTTTTTCCCTCTATCTCTTTCTTTTTTTTTTTTTTATATCCAGTGTAAGTCCAGAAATTAGCAAATAAGACTCCTGCAACTGAAAACATAAAGGTAGTACGGACCTGGGCTTAAAAACGCAGGCTTGACTCACCCTCGTTGGGATAGCTGCTACCAGAAAAAGAGAAAATGACGTGTTGGCATGGATGTGAAGGAATTGGTACCCTGTGCACTGTCAGTAAAAGTGTAAAATGGTACAGCTACTGAGGAAAACAGTATGGCTGTTTCTCAAAGAATTAAAAATAGAGTTAGCATATGATCCAGCAATCTCACTTCTGGGTAAATACCCAAAAGAATTGAAAGCAAGGACATGAAGAGGTATTTTTCATCTATATTCACAGCAAGTATTACTCATAATAGCCAAAAGAGGGAGGCAACCCAAATGCTCATCAATGGATGAATGAATAAATTAAATGTAACACACAGCAGAATATTATTCAGCCTTCAAAAAAGAGAAATTTGTCCAGATATGGTGGCTTGTGCCTGTAATGCTAGCACTCTGGGAGGCTGAAGTGGGAGGATTGCCAGGGTCCTGCCCCAGAGGCAGGGTCTTTTAAGACCTGTGGATCTGGCAGCAGTTGACTGAGGAAAAGTTAGAAACAACAACAGGGGACAAAGAGACCAGATACACAGAATAGAATTTTCAAAGGTGGGAGCACAGGGGACCACTGCCCATTTGTGGGGTTACAGCAAGTAGCCCTGAGTGTTTGTTCCACTCAGCTTTTATTGAAGGCCATTTGCTCATTAGCCCAGAGGGTAAGTTGAGGAAGGGAACAAAGACATCAATAGTTTCTCTGAGTGAGCATATCAGCTTCTATTGTTTCTATAATTATTAACTTTGAGGGTCTGAGCAGTCTTGAGAAATCTGGAACCTGAGCCTTGTGTGGGGCAGCCTCCTGTCTGTGGTCACACACACAGATTTCTAGGAGGTGTTAATACCTGCTAGTTCACTGTGGAGTAAAACGCCACTGGTGCCAATCTCCTCTGAAGAACTGGTGGGAAAGAGGAATTTTCCTTTCATCACTACCACAGAGGATCTTCTTTTGCGATAAGGGATATAATCCTTCATACCCATATTTCAGGGCTTAAAATGTTCCCTTGATCTCTGCCCCAGCCAAATAGAAATCTCCAAATGGGTATTTGCTTTCACTGTTAACTGGGCAGGAGGTGGCCTAGTTAATGTTTCTTGCTAGGCCTTGCACACAGCTTCCTCTGTGGTCATTTTTCCTTCAGAGTGTTTACAGACCCAGCAGGAGTGTTAGTAAGCTGTATCCCCAACAGGCCAGGATTCTAGGAAAAGCAGGAAACCTGCTCAGATAAGAAATTTAGCAGTGGCTGGTTTAAAGGTAAACTAGCTGACTTTCCTTTGTTCTGCCTTGCTTAGCTTGCTTTTTTATTTTCCCCCTTTTCTGGGGGTGTTTTCCCTTGCCAAGAATGGGGTCTTTGGTCCCTATTCTGCCTGGAGAGGAATAGCTTGAACTTAGGAATTCAAGGCCAGCCTGAGCAAGAGTGGGACCTTGTTTCTACTAAAAAAAAGAAAATTAACTAGGTGTTGTGGTGGTGGTGGTGGGGGGGGGGCGCCTGTAGTCCCAGGTACTTGGGAGGCTGAGGCAAGAGGATCACTTGAACCCAGGAGTTTGAAGTTGCAGTGAGCCAGGCTAATGCCACAGTACTCTGGTCAAGATGACAAAATGAGACTTTGTCTCAGAAAATAAAAAGGTGCAAGTAAAAAAAAAGTAAAAAATTCTGACACATGCTGCAACAAGGATGAAGCCTGAGGACATTATGCTCCGTGAAGTAAGCCAGTCACAGAAAGGCAAATACTGGTAAGCATACAAGTCCACTTAGCAAGGTACCTAAAGTGGTCAGATTCACAGAGACAGAAAATAGATGAGAAGTTACCAGGGGCTGGGGCAAGGGAGATATGGGGAATAACTGTCTAACTAGTACAGAGTCAGTTTTGTAGGATGAAATGAGTTCTGGAGATTGGCTGTACAATGGAGTAAATGTACTTAATATTGCTTAACTATGCACTTAAAAATGGTTAAGATAATTTTTTTTTTTTTTTTTGAGACAGAGTCTCACCATGTCACCCTTGGTAGAGCACTGTGGCATCACGGCTTACAGTAAGCTCAAACTCTTGGGCTTAAGTGATTCTCTTGCCTCAGCCTCCCAAGTAGCTGGGACTACAGGTGTCTACCACAATACCTGGCTATTTTTTTGTTGTAGTTGTCATTGTTGTTTAGCAGGCCTAGACTGGGTTTGAACCCTCCAGGCCTGGTGTATGTGGCCGGAACCCTACCCACTGAGCTATGGGCGCCAAGCCTAAGATGCTAAATTTTATGTTGTGGATATTTTACCACAATCGAAAAAGAAAAACAGAAGCCTCAAAGTTGGATATAAATCCTGACTTGCCTCTTCCACCTTTGAATTTTGTGATTCCAGTTGAGGTATTTATTGAGTTACTGAAGCTCGGATTCCTTATCTGTGATATGGGTTAATAATAGTATTGTCCTCACAGGTCTATGAGGGCAAAAATAAATGCATGTATGATATTTAGTACAATATTTGGCCTATAATATATACTCTATAAGTGTTGACTTTGCATCATAGCAGGTACAGAGAATTTAGGTAGTGGTAATTATTTTTAGATTTGATGACATATTGTGATTATGTTTTTTAAAGGAATATTCATCTTTTAGAGATATTTGATGATATTTTTCTAGATGAAATAAAATGATAAATGGGATTTTCTTCAGAATAATGAGGATGGAGAGAACAAGGGTAGATCAGAGCACAGATGACCTAAGATTGATTATGAGCTGACAATGACCCATGGTGGGTAATTGGTATGTGGGATATAATATAGTATTCTCTCTACCTTTGTATAGACTTGAAAATTTCCACAAACAGATTTCTATAAATAGTGTTAAAGAAATGACCGATCCTAATCTTTGATGATAGCTCTCAGTTAATTGTTCTTACTACTGAATGGTTGCAGATTTGGTACAGCCATCCATGGGTTTTCTTTAGGTGCAATGACTGAACAGTGTAATAATTTTTCCAGGGAAATCTCATCATATAAAAAGATCCTCACAATAAGCAGATGACTACAAAATTAGGTTGCATGTGAGAGCATGATAAAAATATCAATGCTCTTGACATCTTCAAAACTGTGTTTTTCTGAAGGTTTCTATTCTTTGGTCCCTTTTTATTAAATGCATACAGTTACAAATCTCTTTCGCCTCTCCCCACTATCATTTTGAAAACACTCTCCTGAAGAGTTATTAAAAAATAAATGGGAGATGATCTCTATCATCCAAGGAGATATGCTAGTTTCTTAAACTGGTACTGGGGATGTTTGGTATTATTACATTAAGATATTAAATTGCTTTTACAAATATCAAACATTCCTTCCCCACTTGAGAACTGTTTTTCTAGAAGAGGTCTCAAATGTCAGTGAGATTCAGTCTCACATTGAGTCAAAATTCTTACTTAAAGAAGTTTGTTAAAAAACAGATTACTGGGTCCTACTCCTGGAGTTTCTGATTCAGGAGGATTGAATGGTGTGGAGCCCAAGAATCTCTATTTTTCACAGGTTCCCAGACAACTCTGATGCTGTGACTCTGAGGACTACACTTTGGTAATTACTGCCCATAGGGGTGTCCAACCTGTGGTCCATGGTCTGCATGCTGACTTTGTGAAGATTTTTTTGCTTATCTGTGGTGTCAGATATCATGAAAATTATGTATTGACTCTTTATTCACTAATCAGTTCTCCAGAGTGTTTGTGTATTTACTGTCAGGTCCCATTATGGCTCTTATTCTTCCAATGTGCAGAAGAGAAAAAAGGCTAGACCACCCCTGCTTAGAACATCTATGAAAACTCATGTGTTGATTCTTCTTAGTAAAGTGTCACAAGAATGGAAAAACAGCCAGGCGCTGTGGCTTAAGGCTGTAATCCTAGCGCTCTAGGAGGCCCAGGCAGGTGATTGCCTGAGCTCACTGGTTCGAGACCACCCTGAGCTAGAGTTAGATCTTATCTCTAAAAATAGCTGGGTGTTGTGGTGGGAGCCTACAGTGCCAGCTATTCGGGAAGCTGAGGCAAGAGGATCACTTAAGCCCAAGAGCTTGAGGTTGCTATGATGTCAGATCACTCTACCGAGGGGGAC
>NW_003852421.1:17113172-17123095 GCF_000181295.1 Otolemur garnettii | reverse complement strand
CACTATGTCACCCTCAGTAGAGTGCTGTGGCATCACAGTTCACAGCAACCTCAAACTCTTGGGCTTAAGCGATTCTCTTGCTTCAGCCTCCCAAGTAGCTGGGACTACAGGTGCCTGCCACAAGGCCCAGTTATTTTTTTTTGTTTGTTTTTTTTTTGGTTGTTGTTGTTGTTATAGTTGTCATTGATGTTTGGCAGACCTGGGCTAGGTTTGAAATTGCAAGCCCCGGGGTATGTGGCTAGTGCCCTAACCACTAAAGTATAGGTGCCAAGCCATAATCAGACTAATTTTATCTGTCGCTCTTATTTTCACTTTCATCTCTTCTCTCCCATCAAACTGAAAAGAGGAAAATAATTATAAAAAGATGTTATTATTTGCCTTTTCCATTAGTATATGATTTCTTAGAGGACAGTAACCTTTTCACTTTATCATACTTTTTCTTTTCCATCATGTTATGGGCATTTACCTACTAGTATTTTCTATAATTCAAAGCATTCTATCTATTTTTGTTAAGTGAAACCTGCCAATCAGAGAATGTTAGAGCCAGAAGCTTACTTAATGATCACTATTCACTAACATCTTACATGTCAGACAACTGAGGTTCACAAAAGGTCAACAAGTCTGCTATTCTAGAATTTGTAATCTGGATCTCCTGACTCCCAACCTGTGCTTCTTCCCTAGTCTGTTGTACTCACCAATCTCATCAAAAGAGGTCAATTTCATCAAAAGAGGTCTTAAAGTGAGGAAAAATAAGACCAAAAAAAAATATCTATAGGGATAAATATTTAAAGAATAATCATAAAATAATTAAGGAAAGGCACTTACTATAGCAGAGAATTGTGGGGTTTTTTTTTTTTTTTTGTCTTTTCATTTTTTTTCATTGTAGCAGAGAATTTTTTAACACAGTATTTTGCTTTAGATGTTTTGGGCATCCCAGGTTTCTTTACAAAGTGTGTGTGTTTTGGGCTATCATTCTAGAAAAACTCAAGAAAAGCCTGCAAGACCCAGACAAAGAAATTCTGATGGAATTGGTTCTCTGGCACTAAATATATTACCTAATGGAGAAACACCCCTCCCTCACCAAATATCAACAAAACATGTGCTATACAGTCATTGTTCAAATAACGACCAAGAAAGGAATATTGTTACCACCCAGGTGGTCTTCAGAGTTTGTTCTTTTTGGATGCAGTTAGTTTCGGGAGAGAGGAAAATAACTACTTAGTACCTAGTTACTTTGTGCCAGGAACACTATTAGGCAGTTATCCCTTTCATCACACTATGAGATGGATATTACTGTCCTCGTTTAACAGACTGAAGTGTTGAGGAATAACATGCCCAGGGTAAACTGGTAAATCCAGATGCAAATCCAGGTCCGTAAGCCCCCAGGGCATGTGTACACACCAAGTTAATCTGATTTTTCCAATCAAGAGGTTCACCACCTGATTAGCCATCAAAAAGCTCAAAATGCCTGAAACATGATACAACCCCTACCATCCACTTTTATTTCTTATTTTTTTTTTATTTTTTGAGACAGAGCCAGAGTCTATACCCTGTTGCCCTGGGTAGAGTGCTGTGGCATCACACCTCACTGCTACCTCCAACTTAGGCTCAAGCAATCCTCTTGCTTCGGTTTTTCTATTTTTAGTAGAGAAGGGGTCTCACTTTTTGCTCAGGCTGGTCTCAAACCCATGAGCTCAAGTAATCCACCTGCCTCGGCCTCCCACAGTGCTAGGCTTACAGGTGTGAGCCACTGCACCTGTCCTGCCATCCACTTTTAAATCCTACAAAAAAGAAAATTGTTCTTCTCATGCTTGATTGTCTTAGTTCATGTGGTCAGCAAAAATACGAGGTCTGACAATTAAGTTTATAAACTCATTGTAGAAAAAGTGCTACATTCCGCATTGCTGAACATCACCGCAGTCACCGTCCTGTGCTCCCCCGGGAAGCCGGGTGCAGACGCCAGTGCCTCGTCTCCCCTTCAAAGCCATTTGGGAACTCTTTTTGGAATGGCCATCAGAGCTGCTGTTGTGCAGCACACAGAAACACGGAACAACAAGAATGATGCGGCTCAGCCAGAAACCACCACACGGTGACACAAACACGGCTGGGAGACACGGGTAGACCACAGTCACCAAACCTAGCTGAGTTGTTTGTACAGTGTCATCAACGTAAGTGCATGGTGACAAGCTCGTGAACTTAGTCGTCAGCTGCTGTGTGACCAGAGCTCTGATGGTCATTCCAGACAAGAGTTCCAGAACGGCTCTGAAGAGCGGACTGGGTGCTGCGCTGGTGCCCAGCTTCTGAAGGGGACCACCTCAAAGGTCATCACGGTGAGATTCAGCAGTGAGGCAGGTGGCACTTTTCTAGGATGGCTTCACAAACGTTATTGTCAGAACTTATAATATCAGGATAAATTCACGAAACAAGACCTTTTGACCTCCACAAGACGGGCATAACTTTAAAAAATAGCAAATAATAATGAAGACCAAAAGCACGTTCCTTAATTTATAGGACGTCACACATGGTGATAAAAGCCTTCCCTGCTTCTCTTAATGCAAATCCCCAAATCAATATTCCTAACCCGTGGCCTCACACACGCTATACGACTATTTCTAGAGGCCCAGTGGGCCAGCAGCCAACTGACCTTTGCCCTCACCTTCCACAGGACTTCTGGGCCATGCTGGCTCCGAGACAGGCTGGTGGCGGAACTGAGGACTCCGTTTTCTGAGCTCACAGAAGGGAGGGAGGAGAAAAGGCTCTTCTACAGAATTTAAATGGGGCGACACTTTCTAAAGGAACACTGCCTTTCCTAATTTATGTATTATTAATGACAATGTTTCAGAATACTACCCTTTCTAATAGGTACCCATAAAGGAATTAAAATAGGCAGGGTCTTTGAAATAATAATTTGCCCACTACTGTCACTTACTGAGAAAACCTTTTCCCCGTGGCAATCGAAAATCAACCTTGTGAAATATACTGTGTGGAAAATCAAATAATTAAAAAAGCCAACTTTAGAAAATTTCTGAAGTACTAGCTAACACTTCAAAAACCAAATCTCTAGCAATTTATTTATTTGTTTGTTTGTTTAAAGAGACAGAGTCTGGCTCTGTCACGCAGGCCAGTGTGCAGTGGTGCAATTATAGCTCACTGTTACCTCAAACTCCTAATGCTCTCTCCTGAGTAGATGGCGCTACAGATGTGTGCAAACACACCTGGATACTTTTTAAAGGTTTTTGTACAGATGGGGTCTCATGATGTTGCCCTGGCAGGTCTTGAACTCCTGCTGTGGCTTCTTGAAGGGTTGTGATTATAGGTGTGGACCACCGAGCCCAACCTGTAGTCATATAACTTGAACACTATATTATACTCTTTCTTCTTGGCACACCATAGCAACCCCTAAGTATGATTTAACAACAACAACAAATAATAATAATAATAACAAAAATTAATAGTTATGCTTATCAAGTTTTAGAGTTCTCTCTTGGCTGTGCAGGCTGCAGGGTTTTGACGAAAGCTAGTCTGTGCCACTCTGCTTGGGTCAGGTGGCTATTCACATAGATCCTTCACATGGTACTTGTCAAGCACACAAGGTGTCACTTCTACTGGATAGGAGAGTCCAGCACCGCAATCAGTGAGAAAATGTAGATAAGAGCACCCTCTCTGCTGCTATTCCCAAAGTCATTTTTTACTTCCTTTACTTTAATGAGTATGCCTTTGCAATTCAATTGGAGGGAAGAGATAACATAAATTAAAACAAGTTTGGAATTACATACTCAGATGAGTATCAGTTATCTTTCTTCCATATGTTAAGTCATTGCTATATACTTTTTGGAGCACTTAACAACTGTGTTGGGGAAAGGACATCAAATGATGCTTAGAAATGTGATACACATTTTCATTTCACACTCCATCAGCTTTTACAACTGTAGCTCAAGGAAATGTAAGAGAGAGCCTGGCAAACAGCCATATTTACCAAGGTATAAAACAGGGGTCAGGTTACTTTTTTATAGAAAGGAAAAAAAATGTTTAATTTTCACGCCACATGACTAGAGTAGATATCCAGCTAACCCCACACAAAAAGGCCCAGTAACCGCAGATACGGCATGGTTTAGTGCCCATTCAACTGGAGGTTTTTACTATATTATAAACAGCTTTGTAAGGCAAGAAAACGTTCCTTTCCTCATCCCTTTCCACTCAGGATCTACCGACACAGAAACATACTGGATCAGATCATCTTGGATGTTAAATCTTTCACCTGCAAATAATGGCTTTTACCCTCTGCTTCCAGCCTGGAAGAAGAAATAGCTTATTCCCTTTACAGGCAGAGAAGCAGAGCTATAGGCATCAGCAAAAACACATCTTTCTAATTCAGATTTCAATCTGTCAGAAGGGATTAAAGCCTCATGCATACATAAAAAGAAAACTATAAATGATAACAGAAACATGGTCTGGAATCACTGTGCTTCCACAGCTGCTGTTTTCCTAGCAGGGTAGAGAGGAGAGCATCTTTTCCTTACCTTTGTTAAACCCGAGACTTCTCCCTTGGCTAAGGGTTTGCTGATGGATGGCGTGTACACTCTGGCTGCTGATACTGGCTGCCCTTTCATGAAATGTTTGCCTGCTTCGTAGATGTCCACTTCAACCATTTTCCCCATAAATGAGGAGTTCTTTGGTATTAAAACCTTGAAAGAAAAATTTCCAGAAGGCTTAATTTTTAAAAACAAACATTTTTAAAGAATAATTTTAATTTTATAGAACTACTGCAAAGATAACATGGAGAGTTCTTGTGTCCCCCACGCCCAGTTTCCCCTATTCTTAACGTCTTACATTAGTATGATACATCTGTCACAATTAATGAACCCAAATTGATATGTTATCATCAAGGAATGTGTATACTTTATTCAGATTTCCTTAACTGCCCCTTGGTGTCACTTTTCTATTCTGGGATTCCATCCCAATGGGCTCTATCTTGCAGATGCTCAAGCATCTGGGGACCCTGCAGGAAGGGAGGGTGTTTCTGGGAGCAGCTCCCGGGTAGCACACGGTGCTCCTCAGTGCAGGGCGCCTGCTGTCCCGGGACACATGGAAAGCAGACCTGAACCCCCCAGCCATCAGCCAGCTACTCTGGGGTGGGCCTTTGATACTCTGCTCCTGGCTGTCCCGTGCACTGAAGAAAACTGAGGCAATCCTGATGAAAGCCTTATACTTTTAATACTTTCCAAGTTAGCTGTTGGGGTAATGATTTGAGTAGGCACTTCAAATAAAGGCCTGCACACATGTGCGTGTGTGTGTCCTTCAGGGGAGGAGGAGGAACATTTAAAAGTAAGCTTGTCAGTAACCCAGGAGCTAAATGATGCTAAATGAACCTAAATGGAAGCCTAACGAATGGTTGCCATTTATTTATTTGTTTACTTATTTGTGCACCAATAAAAAAAGTACGTGTTAGTCTGAGGAGCCTACTCCACATGGAACCAAGTACTCTGAAGGTCAGTTCATAGGAAACTGTCAGATGGTCTCTTTCCAGTAGAGATGACTGATAAAAACACTTGTTTACCTCCAGCAAACGTTTCCTCTCCTTTGAGACTAACAGGCAGTTTGCAGGCATTGTGTCTCCCCTCCGCTCCTGCTGTAGTGCTGTCGCTACTTGCCAATCTTTTAAAGTCAGGATCCAAAATAAATAGACCAATTCTAACCCAGTAATACTTTGACATCTAGATACAATCTTCATCTCTGGAACTCATCTTATTTAGAAAGATAATTCCCATGAAATCTTTGATATGCTTAGTTATAAAGACAGAAAAGTCAGATGAGAGCCAGAAGTTCCACAGCCAATTTCTCTGAGAGGCAAAATTGGATCTTGGTCTCTCTGAGTTTGATTTTTATGACCACTGAGTACACTGCTTCATCAAAGTATAGGAAAAAGGTCACCTGGGTGGTGAATTACTCACGGCAAGCAAACGAACTAAAAAGCTTTAGCATTGGGATATGAAAGCCCTTTTAAATCAGTTTTTATAAAATAAGAAAATCTCTAGAGCAAACTATCCCTGGGAGATTTGGTATGATTCTGGGGGAAAATAACCCTCCTTGATCTGCTGCCTTGATCTGAATGAAGGGCTCAGTGTTTTTTTCCTCCTCCAGTTTTAATAATTGGAAAAAGCCCGACTGCTTTAAATTGGAGGAAACAGCTAATGAGGCATGCCACTGCTTTTAAAATGAAGAGAAAAAAGTTCCCCGCTGCGGCAGAAACCCAGATGGCAAGAGAAAGGAGAGGGAAGAGGCAACTCAAACACAGCCGAGCCCTCTCAGGGCTGAGCAGGAGGTTGCCTGGACAGGAGAAGGGCTCTTTGGAGAATGTCAGTGAGATGGGACATGGGGAGACAGTCAGCCCAGACAGGGAGTGTTGGGATCTTCCTCATCTGGGTGCTGAACACGCATGTTGACTGTGGCCCTTGAAAAGCTCCTCCATGCTTCCTGAGGACCCACAGGGTAGCCTGAGATCATTTCATGTTGAAAGTCAATGCTGGAGTCCACCTCAGCTCCCATTTCCTACATTCTAGTGCCGGTGGCCTGTGCCCTTGCCCAGCCCATATCTGATTTCCCCTCCCTGGCCTTAACAGTCTCCCCAAGCTCTAATTCTAGCCATGACCCACAGAAAAAAAAATTTTTAATTTCCTATCTGATAAGAAAGGAACAAAAAGATAGGAAAGCTCATCTAATTTTAACAAAATTTAACACAGTAGAGAATGAGCCAGGAAATCCCTACATCCCCACGAGAGTCTCCCACCCTAGAGAGTGTACCCATCTCCTCCTTGGCCCTTGCCAGGATCCATGCATCTGGACGGGGCATGTTTTCTTTAGCCACTTTTGAATTGCCTTCCCACCTGCGGGAGTGCAATCCCACATGCTGAAACAGAAGGCAGGCCAAGTAGGTGGGGAGGGGAGGAAGGCGAGTTAGTGGCAGTCCCCAGAGATGGCCTCCCCCACTCTAAGTGCAGAGGCTTCAGTCCTCATGCTGGTCTGCACAGCTGTTCACACCACTTGAGTTGAGTCAAAGGAATAGACTCCACTGTTTTTATCAAGGTAAAAGTTAAAAAAAACAAATACTAAAACTAAAGAAAAATGAAATACCAAATAATCAACCAACTATCTGGGAAAAAAAAAAAACCCATACGGGTGATGTGCTGGTGAGAGGAAATCCCTGCCCTTTCAGGCTGATGTCGCCCGTGCAGACACCCTTCCTGTAGTCTGAGCAGCACTTTCCTCCTACTTTGCCAGGCTGTGGGAACTTTGGCAGTGCTAACGGCCTGGTTCCAAACTCCCAGAAGCTTCAGGCCATGCCTGTCAAAGGTTATTGCGGACTCAAACACACCAAATACACTTCCTCCTTTGTAGAGAATGAACTGCAAAGTAAGTCACTCAGATAAACCCTGATGAAAGCCTGGCTGGCTTCATGCTACAGAACAGCCCAGCTGTGACAAGATTCAACCCTTTCCCCTTTTAAATCCTCTTTGCTTAAACTTTCAGAAGTCTCTTATTTTGGAGAAGACTCCAGAATACTGAAGTACCTCTTACCTGCTCATAGAATCGATTGTGCGCAACATAAAACTTGGAATCAAAAGATTCTTCCGTGACTAACACTTGTTGTCTTTCACCAATCTGTGGAGAGAAGGAGGGGAAAAAAGGAGAGATGAGGGCAGACACCGGACAATCCAGAAATAAAGGCTTATGGTCTGGACCCAGTAGTGTCCTCTTCAATTTAAAGCAGATTTTAGATGGTTACTGATTGAACAGCTAACATTGTTCAAATTTCAAATCACTGATTCAAATTTCTTGAAAGACATTAATTATGTGGCAATATAAAATTAGCATAGTATCAATTCTTGTTGTCCTATATAATTATGAAACAGAACTTAATCTTATTTCCTCCTTCAACATAAGATAATTAAAGCTTCTATGACATACAAAAATCTTCTAAATATCACTGTTTCTTGAAACAAAGTTGCAAAAACAAGCCAGAACAAGCTGCTTCTAATCCAAATTCATGAAAATATTTTGGCAATATGAAAGAATAGTAATAAACATTAATTTGAGTTATGAGAGATGTAACACCAAAGAAATATGCCTCCCAAACCAGACGTTAGGCCTTTGTACCTCAGCATTTCATACGGTGTATGAAGTTCTGAAATTGCCAATTCATACTATTATTTACTTACTATATATATATTTTTTCTTTTGTCACAGGCAACTATCTCTTTGTTGTAGCCATGACCTTGTTGTCATTTATTTTTTTAAGAGAAAGACTGCAAAAATATGAACTGTTAATTTGCTACAGGACTGATCAACATTGATGATATAAGTGCACATTATTAATAACAATGAAGTTAAATCAGCCAAAACAATGGTTAAAGAACTATGACTATTCTAAAAACATTCTACCATTTCCAAGTTTATTCTACTGTGAAATGCGGCATTTAAAGTATCAATTACTCTTTTTATAAGGTTGTCAAAATGTCTTCTGTAGCGGACCAACTGTACTGAATGATTGTGCCTGGAATTATCTTTGCCATTGCTACTTAATAAATACAACCCCTGAAATTAAAGCACACTGGCAAGAGGATTTTTTAAGAATTCCTATTCTAATTTGTAGGGACTTGTCACCATGTTCAGGCGGTTACCACGTAGGAAACATAAACACAGCTGTGCTAAATAGACCACCTAACAATTAAAAAAAAAAATCAAACTCCCCTCTCCATCATATAATGCCAATACCTAAATGCACCATAATTTACTATCTAGTTTGCTATCTCATTCAAAATGTAGTTCCCTTAGTGAAAGGGTCTCAGAGATGATACTTATCAAAGACTTGTTTCCCTGAAAAACAACGGAAGTTCTGGCAACATTCATCTCTTAAAAAAAAAAATCAAGTAACAAAAAAGAAAATTCCCTAACTTCTATTTCCAGTTTTAATGGCTCTGTTATTGAAAAAGATGGGTGAATATTTGGTTTTATTGAAGTATATTCTTCTGAAAGGAAACTTAGAATGTTTGCACACATTTCCCAGTGTGAGCTGCTTGTAAGTTGGGATAAGTATCTGTCAATGGTTCTTAAGGAAATCTGCAATTATACTTCATCTAACATGGAGTTTTCGGAAACTTCATTTAACAACAATATAAAATTGTAGAGCCAGTGAAAATCTATGCTGCTGCTTCCCTTTTATTGGAATCACTGAGGGCAGTTCTGGTCATTTCTGGGCTGTTCCCTTTCATCTGGAGATGATAATGATGACAGTAACACAAACACAGAGCCAGAAAGACTCCCCAGGTTTACACAGTACAGAGCCGCTTTCTGTGAACCAGCAGGGAACGATTTGGAGGTGAGTATTTACCCGTTATTTGCCAGAAGGACTCGGAAGAACTGAGTGCAGTAATTTGTGGTGGTAAACACCTTTCCCTTCACCCTATTTGTGCCCTTAGCTGAGGACCTTGTCTCACTGGTGGGTACCTTAAAAATCCCTGTAGCATACTGAGTAAAAGTGAGCATGAACTAGCCGGGTGTTGTGGTGAGCACCTGTAGTCTCAGCTACTAGGGAAGCTGAGACAAGAGGATTGCTCAAGCCCAAGAGTTTGAGGTTATTGAGAGCTACAAGGCAACAGAGGGAGATTCTGTCTCCAAAAAAACAAAGGTGAGCATGAATGGGACTTAAGGAAGGCAGAAGGCAGAAAGAAAGAAAAGAAAGGGAGGAAGGGAGGGCAGGAGGAAAGGCAAGGGAAAAGAAAGGAAGGAGGTGAGAGGGGGGAGGGAGGGAGAGGGAGAGAGAGGGAGAGGGGGAGAGAGATGGAGAGACAGGGAGAGAGAGGGAGAGACAGGGAGAGAGAGGGAGAGACAGGGAGAGAGAGGGAGAGAGGGAGAGACAGGGGGAG
>NW_003852421.1:17092703-17113093 GCF_000181295.1 Otolemur garnettii | reverse complement strand
GAGGGAGAGAGAGGGAGAGAGAGGTAGTGAGGGAGAGAGAGGGAAAGAGGGAGAGAGAAGGAAAGAGGGAGAGAGAGGGAGAGAGAGGGAGAGAGAGGGAGAGAGAGAGGGAGAGAGGGAGAGAGAGGTAGAGAGAGAGGGAGAGAGGAAGAGAAAGAGGGAGAGAGGGAGAGAAAGAGGGAGAGAAAGAGAGGGATAGGGAGAGAGAGCGAGAGAGAGAGGGAGGGAGAGAGAGGGAGAGAGAGGGAAAGAGAGGGAGAGGGAGAGAGAAAGGGAGAGGGAGAGAGAAGAAAGGGAAGAAAGGAAAAAAGAAAAAAAGGGAAAAGAGAAAGAAAAGAAAGCAAGCACGAGAAGGCCAGGGCTTTGATCAAAAGCTGCTGCAATCCATCCCCACCCATATATTCATATGAATAATAACAGCTCTCCTCAATATATTCTATGAATGAAGTCACATTAAAATGAACACTGAATACAACCTTTAAGAGAACTGACTCTTCCAAATAATCTTAAAATCAACAATGAAGTTAAGGCATGGGGTAGTTCAGATGAAAGAGGTCGCTTGTAGGGTCTGAGTACATTATTTTAAAGATGAAAGAAATTTGATTATGTTTTGGGCCTTTACTTTCCTCATGTAAAAAATGGGAGGTTGGTGGATGCGGGATAGAGGTGGGGAGAAGAGAGTAGGGCTGAAGAAGCTGTGAGTTATAATATTTTAAGGACTTTTCGGTTCAGTCGTGGCTTTTGGAAGATCTGTGGACTAGGGATTGTTATGCCCACAGGTTTTATGGGAATCAGATGAAGGAAATTATGTACTCGAAATCAAGGCTGTCTCTTTTTCTTACAGTAAACGTATGCTTAGAGGCCTCTGCAAATTACAGCTACTTTCTTGCTCCACTTTAAACTAACAACTTGATCTTTAATACAATACAGCACCAAGAAAGATTCACCAAGCTTCTCAGAAGGCTTGCAAGTGACCTGAAGTTTCTTTGAAGCTGTCAAAATTTCAACAAAGCCCTTTTTTGTTTTACTCATGAATTTTTTAATTTCAAATTAATATGAGGGTACAAATCTTTAGATTACATTGTTCTTACTTCCAGGGTAAAGTTCCAGTTGTAAAAGAGCCCGTCCCCCAGGGAGCATGTTATACACCCTCCAATGTGCACAGTAGTGAGATCCGGCCACATGCCCGCCCTCCTCCTGCCAGTCGTCCTTCTCCCTTCCCTCTTCTTCCTCCCCCTGCCCTCACATTAGATTATATTTGCATTTTATTGTTTATGTGGGCATGCAATTATTTATATATTGGTTTCATATTAGTATGGAGTACATTGGATATTTATTTTTCCATTCTTGCTATAATTTACTAAGAATGTGTTTCAGCTCCACCCAGGTAAATGTAAAAGATGTCAAGTCTCCATCTTTTTAACGGCTGAGTAGTCCTCCATGGTATATAGACACCACAGTTTGTTGATCCATTCGTGGGCTGATGGGCATTTGGGTTGGTGGGCATTTGCCTCTATGACTTGGTGATTACAAACTGCCACATAAACATTCTGGTGCAAATGTCTTTGTGGTAAAATGATTTTTGTTCTTCTGAACAAGCCCTTTTTCATAATCCCAAACTGTTCTTTTCCTTCTGGTTTGATTTATAAAGCATGCAATTTATAGTTGGCTGCTTCCTAATTTCTGTAACACATTAGAGCTGAAGACCTTCAGTTGGGAATACGACCCCATGCTAGCTAAAGCTTTTCTAAGAGAGACCCAGTTTCTCTTACAAAGCTTTGACCTTCAGAACATTTGTCAGGAAAGTAACTTGATTCTAGCTATCTAAAGAAGGAACAATTCTTACCTTTAAAGCTTATTCCTTTACTTAATTCAGCTCTGTGGACTCCTGAAAGTGGCTGTTGGTTCTGGTACTTGCTTTAATAAGCTAGGCCTACTTTATAATTTATTCATCCACATGACATCCTCCAAATGTAAGTAGAGAGAGGAATTTTAACCTTATTTTAAAAGGCATTTTATAAAAATAAGCTTTGTAAAACCATCCTTCCTTTCACAGATTGAGCCACTGAAGTGAAGGGGGGTATGGGAAAAGTCCCCACGAGACACTGCATTACTAGTGCCCTGGTAGAGCTGGTGGGAGACACTGCCCCTGGCTGTGAAAAAATGAGTGTGCTACAATTTTCTAGGCCTTGTTGAAAAGATATGAGAAAAGCTCTTATACTTTTTTTCTTTAAACCACAAAGGCAGAAAATAAAGGCAGTATTCCCCTAGGCCTAGACAGACAAAGAATGTAAGAACTTGGAGGGGGCTCAGCGATCTCTCTGGTTTCAGGGGAGGGAAGGGGGGGACTACAGTCCAGCAAGAAGGGTGATTTGCTTAGCAGCAGTGGAGAGAGAAGAAAAAGAAGGCTTTGAACTCTTCCCACTTCTAGATGCCTCCTATTTAATGGGTAGCTGTAGAAATCTTACAACATTGTGGATCGAATTCTGCCGGGTCTGACTTTTCCTTGAGTAGAGAAACATCTGGGACAAACAGCAATGTCTTCTAAATTCAATTTTTGGGTAGATTGGTTTTTTTCAGTAGGTTATATAATCAGCTAGCTGTGTCATTTGTGTTACATCTATGCTTAAATTTCCCAAGTGCCTGAAGTTGTGGAAAACATCAGTTCTAACCATATGGCCGGAGAATGCAGATAAAACACACACTTGCATTTAAAGAGCAGTGGTTTCCAACAGAATTCTGCTGCTGGATGAATTCTCATCAAGTCCACTCTATTTCCTCAGTTGTCCTGAAACAACCAGGATTGTACAGGGCTATATAAGGACCTAAAGAGAGAAACCGAGAAGAATTGCTTGAAGAAAGGCAGACATCACCCAAATTAAACAAAGTCATCAGGGCATCTGGGCTGATGCCTTTAAGAAATGCTACTTGCATAAGGACTCTTTGAACTGGAAAAAGCAAAAGATTTCTCCTACACTCATAGATGGCTTTAAACGTAAACTTTATATAAAGTTTACTTTTCTTTTTACTATTTTGTTTTCCTTTGCACTTTTGCTTTACTTAACAGAAAACCCAAGCTGTGGCTTTGAAAAATACTGTCCATCTAGTTTCTATTCTGAAGTATGGGTTATAAAAAATTTTCAATATTTCAATTTAACTATTTCGAGTATCAACCCCCCCCCACAAATATATAAATTAAGATATGAGGGTTGTCCAGAAAGTATCCAGGCATGTGCTATTAAAAATAGAGAGCCCTGGCTAAATACTTTCTGGACACTGCCTACATACTCTATATGAACCTAGGTAAGCTAAAAATTTATAGGTGGCAAAGAAATTATTTTGCTGCCCCTGAGGAGTGTCTTACAATGTACTTGTCCTGTCCATTCTTTGTCTTAGGAAAAGAACAAAGCTTAAAACACACATAAACAGCTCTAATGATCATTTACATCACTGTCCCCCGCAAACTTGAATTTTATTTATCCTACAAAATGTTTTGACATGCTACTTCTACAACTATGTTTTCTTTTCTTTATTGTAGATAATAAAATACAATTTTTCTACCTGACTGGTTTCTGAATGCATGACTCTGAGAAATGTCAAATGTCTTTCTTTAGCTCCAGTCAAATTAGTTTTTTTTCCCCCCTTAAGCTGCCTGGAACATGTTAAACACAAGGCTGTGACCTTAAACTCTGAAATAATATTTCTAGTGTCTCTGCAAAAGCCTGCCCTCACATACACCTTTAGACTAATTACTGCAGTGTAATGTTGCCAGTGAACCGCTGTAATTACACTTGGAGAAAAGTATGGTCTTGTTCTTTCCTAGCTAATGAAAATGATAACCTTTCCATTCTGATTCATCACTCACAACAGGCAGAGCATGCGATGCTGGGTCTCCAGGGTATACCGTAATTTCCCTGGCTATTTATGCACACTTCTATTTTCTGGCCCTGTGGAAGCTGGAATTAAAGAACCAGGCATACTTATGCTAAAAACAGTCAACAGTAATAATAGCAATAACATTAAAATTTAATATCATCCTTATTCCACAATGCCATTCTATAATGAAATAGGGCCATGACACAGTAATGTGTGTCAAATATGATGATAGCATAGACAACAAGGAATGAGCCTCTGAGTCCACTGAATTCAGAATGTTAGCTGTTGGTTTACTGGTCTACTTAAGGATTCTTGAGAGAAGATGTTGGGCAGTTTATTTTCAAAGGGGCTAGACTGGTACCTGACTCTTTAAACAATGACAGAAAATATATCCTATTATATCTTTGAGAAATATTATCCTCTGTGAAAAAATATTCTTTAGCTAGACTTACTAATAGAAATAAATGTGTTGGAAGGGAAATGTGTTCCCTTGAAGCAGAATATCCACACTTTAAGTATATGTCCATATACTACTTATAGTAATTGCCATGAGTATCTTAACAGTCCTCTTCTTCCTTCCTTGCGTTTCAGATGAACCTAAACACAGAGGAGAATGGCAAAACCAAGTGGCTTTGTGAAAGTCCTTCCTCCCAAAGCAACGATGTAAGATGCAGAGGTGAGACTGAAGGCGCTCCTACTAAAGCAATCAGACTATGGAGTTTCCTCTAACAAGAACTCTTCGGTGCTTTTTCTTCAATTGCTGGTTGGTCTTCTTCTAGCCATGTGCCCATCCCAGAAAGAGAAAGACAAGTCAAAGTCTCTTTCCAGGTAGAGGCAAAATTCCCTGCTATTTTCATCTGCTCATTAACAGACAATGGTGAAGGATAATTGTTACATAACAAATGCCTATTTGATTCCTTTCTAACATCAGGGATGCATGTAGTGCTGAACTTCAAATTCAAAAACCAGCCACGGCTGGTGTGGTGGCTCAGGTCTGTAATCCTACCACTCTGGGAGGCCGAGGTAGGAGGACCAGTTGAGTCCAGGAGTATGAGGTTGACATCATTGCATTCTACCCAGTATGACAGAGACTCTGCCTCAAACAAACAAACAACAACAACAAAAAAGGCCAAGTTTTCACTACTTGCTTGTAGATTTTTGGTATTTTAGAACATCTTATGGTACTGCCTATGATTCTTTTGTGAATTTCTTTCTTCACTGTGATAAGAACACATAACATGAGACTTGTCTTCTCAACAAACCCAAAGACACTGACCTTTCTTACCACAGACTTGGCACATCTGTTTTTCCCCACAGTGGCCAAACTCTACAACAGCCGGGTAGTATGGGAAAGCACTCAAAATTTAAAACCACGTAAAGTCCTATGGCCAGATATTAACAGTAATATCGATTGATGAGATCTTATTAATGGGATGACTAAGTGGGATATATGTGTAGACTTCTTTCTCACTAAAAGCTCAATCCTAAAAATGGAATGTAACCTGCATTCACTTCCACTCTCCTAATCCTTTCCCATTGTTCTCTATCAGTCATTTCTTGCCATGTCTGGGCCAATCGCTTTTGATGACTAGATTCTCATAATGGGGTCATAAAAGTGGGCTGCTTACTTTAAATATACAAAATTCTATTTGTCAATTATACTTCAAAAAAATTTTAAAGCCACCCCCAAATACTTGGAGAAAGTATGAATTATTAGTTACATTAATGAAACATTTTTAACATAATGACATGTTGCCATAAATGAGAAGCTTTTAAATGCTGATTTTTAAAAAAATTATTTATTTTAAAAACTGCTATACACAAAGTTAAAAAGCAGGCAAAAAGATTTGTAGGGCTTATGATACATATGTCATAAATATGACATGTATAATATATGATCTATAAAATACAACACATATAAAGAGCTTTTATAAAATAGTAAGACAACATTCCCAATAGAAAAATACTGATGAAAAAGCAATTCAAAACAAACAAACAAAAAATTCTAAATTATCCACATATAGCATGTATGTGAAAAAAGTTCCACCCCACTCTCAAAGGAACAAGCACTGGGTAAGGAAATAACCTTTTTTTCTACAAATGGCCAAAAAATATGTAAGAATACCATGTGTTTCCTAAAAAAAGGTTTTTCTATCCTACCCTTCCCGCAAAAAGGGCATGAAAGCACCAGTGACTGTATTTATTCAAAGGTCACTTCCTTGGAAGGCGCTTATAAAATATTGTTTCACTGATGACACAATAAATAAGCCAAATCTGGGGGCGGGAGAAATGCAAAAGCTGAATTTGAGAGATTGAGTGTGTATGTGATCCAGTAATTGGCAATAGCCACTTGTCAATTCCTGTCATATCTTCTTATTTGTCCCCAAGTCCTCATTCCAAAAGTGGGGAGCAGTGACCACGGAGCACCAGGCAGCTCTGTGGGCTACATCCCCACAACCCATACCAACAGCAGAGGACTCAGAAGAACTCAAAGAAAGATTTAGACATCTGGAGGAAAAAAGGTCCGTGTGGGTGTGGTATACCAGACCAGTCCCAATTTTCTTGTGGAATAGGAAAGTTGCTTTTCAAACACTAATTTATTAGAGAGGATGGGTAAGCTCAGCCTCTAAATGTGAATTTTTTAAATCATGAATTCAGGGCTACAATGGATGGAAGGGAGGAATGAACAGATTGTTTAGTCCAAAGTCTTTATTTTACGGATGAGAAAACTAAGGTCCCTGAGACATTAAGTCACTTGGTCAAGGTAATACAGCTCAGAATATTGATTCTGACAGTTGTATGGGCTAGTTGTGAATGCCTTAACTGCTCTAACTTGCACGATCCACACTCATTACAGTAGCCACTACCCCGAACGGCTACAGTGCACTTGAGATGTGGCAAGTCCATGCTGAGAAGTGCTATAAATCGCACACCAGTGTAAAGCACACACTGGATTTTGAAAACTTAACATGGAGGATGTAAGATATCTCATTAATTTTTTAAATATTGATTACACACTGCATTGACAATACTTTTTTAATTTAAGCCTTAAATAAATATATTATTAGTAATCAATTTCACCTATTTTTTTTCATTTTTTAATGTGGCTACCAGAAAATTTAAAATAACATCTGTAGTTCATACTATATTTCTATTAGACACGGCTGTTATAAAACGTTAGAATATTGTTTTTAAGAATTTAACAGACATTCCCCCCCATTTCACTATTTTAGAAAGGATCATATTGTCCATCAAAAAAAAAATTATGGTAATCCACGTAGAGAACACGCATAAGTATCCTGTAAAGGCAGAAATTCTGAATAGCTAAATTGCTCTTTTTGACTGTTCTTTATTCTTTCTTCCATTTTCCTGGTTCATCACAGCCTCCCTATAACCTTAATGCATGATCAATTTCCTCATTGTTTTTGTGGAAATCCAGGCAACCAAGGAGAGGCCATCTAAATGTCCCAATCTGTCATTTTCCATTTTGTGTGGTTGCAAAAGCAGCCCATACAACACAATGGCATTTGATTTAAAAGGCAGAAATTGATCATTCTCAAATTCTTTTTTTTAAAAAAAGCCAAAAATGAATATCCAAAATATGTGTTGTCTTTGGTTAAGATAAATCTTTCATTACTAGCCCTGCCCTTGACCATCACCAAAAAATTCAGCATAGATGTGAGCAATAAGTAACACGTGCAGTACACCCCATCCTCTTTCAACCTTTGCCAGTTGGGACTGAGGCTGAGAAAGCAGAAAGGATTAAGCAGGAATCAAAGACAGCCAAGCTCTAATGGTGTCTAATTAGCATAACAAAAGACACTGCCACAATCTTTCAGCAGTAGGCAATACATCTCATTAAAGAAGACTGAATAACAATTATTCTCTTCTGTTCCCCACCCCCCACCCAATACTTTTAATTTAGCTCAGCCAGACCCTGAGAGCTCAGCGCAGAGCTTCTATTTTATTGGCCAAGCTTTCAGGCTGCAGGGAAAGAGCCCACTTGTATCACTTGTATTATGATGCACCTGCATCTCAATGCTTTATTCCAATTTCCTCTCCTGCTGTGAAAATGTAGCTTCTTCAAGCACATATAAGTCCTGCCATGCAGTTTATCAGAATATAATATTGAGAAATGTCAATGATTACCTAAAAAATGATTACTAGTCCCCTAAAATGTCTTTGTTTAAAGAAAATTGATCTAGTCCTTATTTCTCTTCACCTATTCTGTTTTTCCCTTTGATATTACCTCATTGTCTCAGACTTACTGAAGCTAAATGGAAATTCTGAAAAATTTTATTGCAACCAGTAATTAGCCGTGTGTATGTGCACACTCACAAGCACACAGACACAAGCACACATCATGCAATTTTAATGGGTAGTTGTTTGGTGAAGTCCTCTCTATTTCCTCTTGGTAGACAAGTGAGAAAAGAAATTCAACACAGGGAAATCAAGTGGGAACACATGGAAATTTTTGTATACATATATACCAGGAATTTAAAAAAAAAATTCTTCTAGGGTGATTCCTAAGAAAGGTGAAAGCTTCAAGTAATACTACGTACTTTTCGTATCAGTCTACTTTGAGTGAGGAGGAGAGAAAAGGACACAGTAATTTAATCCAAACAATTTCCAATTCTGAGCTACAGTTTTGATCAGTAACACCTTTCAAAAGGGAATTTAGTATGAGGGCTGCTTTGATTTCTTTTTTAATGGTCTGTCCTGCCAAACACAATATTACATTGTCTACTTAAACCTGAACATTGCCATGTCTGCAAGTTGTTCTAGGAAAAGCTGTTTATCACAGATGTAGATAGGAACAACTGCAATCATTCCTGAGACTAAATAGCAGAAACTGAGCCAACGCACAGGAGTAGCTGGGAAAACCTACTGAACCTATAGAGTATGTCTGGATTTCTCAAACTGCTATAAAACTACTACAGTACAGGAACTGAGGAACTTGAGAATATGCAAATCCTTAAAATCACAGACTAGAAAGCTAAGGTGAGACATTTTAAATGTTATATCTGCACGTGGGTTCACAGTCAAAATGAGCCTTTGAACATCCCTTACATCCTAAAAGACCCTTCTCTAAGTGGTGAACTACTCAGCATTCAAGAGCTGGTTTCCACCTTCCCTCCCCCAGGGGGAGTGGACATTTTTTATCCTTTCTCTCACTGAATTTCCTGTTGAACAGACCCACATAGCTTGATATACGTATAAACACATACATATACACACACATGCTCGAACATATTTTTTACTTCTTGCCTATTTCCGCTTCAAAGTTTTGTCAAAAAAGTAGCATGCGAATGTAACACATTATTAATGAACTCTATCTATATTGCTTTGTATTTGAAAGTTCATTCATAATAATTTTATGTTTTGATCCCCTGTAAGACAGCCATGGTCCCAGAGGGCAGGTTAGTATGATCTCTTTCTCTCTGAAGACAGAGCACACAGAGTGTGTGTGTGTGTGTGTGTGTGTGTGGGTGGGTGGGTGGGTGGGGAGGGGTAAGAGCTTGAACAATACTAATCAGGGAATCAGAAGGCCCCTAGTTCTGCCTCTGCCACTAACTGGCTGTTTGATTCCAAGTAGATCATTTCACTTTGGGGTCTTGGTTTCCTCATCAGAAAAAAAATTAAAAAGGTGTGTGTGTGTGTGTGTGTGTGTGTGTGTGTGTGTGTATGAAATCAATAGCTTGGAAAGGCATGCCTGACTTACATAGTCTTGTGTTTCTAAATTAAGGGAGCCATTAAAGTGCCCTGCCATGCATGCTAGAAACCCACAGTAGAAAGGGAGGTTCTGCTGGCCTTGGCTGCAGAGAAGGTGGCAGTGGCAGTGCAGCCACCCTGCCCTTCCATGGACATGGCCAGGGCCTGGCCCTTGGCTGCCAGTTTGGTGTGGGTCTCATCACCACTGCTGCTTCCTTTCACCCCAGTGCTGACCCAAAGTCTGGGATCAACACTGTTTGCCAAAGGAGAAATGAAAGAATAAATAGAAGTAAGATTCTGGGCATTCACTTCATCTTCTGAAAGAAATCATTAAAATAATCGTGTGGCTGGAATCTTGAGTTGTCTTCAGATCAACAATCTGGCTTTTGGGAGTTAGTGGCCAGAGTAATACTACAGAAGTCTTAACAGTTGATGTGGCAAAAGTTAGATTACTACTGGTAATAGAGCCCACAGCACTGCTGCTCCCCCCCACCCCCCACCCCCCGCCACCAGGGTCTACGTTTAACTGTTAATAAATTCCAACTTAACGCACATCTTCCATTTACTACGTGTATATACTGTAAGAAGATAGCTCTATGCACTGAAACATACTCATGACTTCACCATTACTAGTGGTTGTATTCAAGTAGTCAGAAGAAAAAAAAAATTTTAAGACAGTCTAACTCTGTTGCCCTAGGTAGAGTGCTATAGCATCATAGCTCACAGTGACCTCAAACTCTTTGGCTCAAACGATCCTCTTGCCTCAGCCTCCCGAGTACCTGGGACTAAAGGCATGTGCCATTACACCTGGTTAGTTTTTCTATTTTCATTAGAGACAGGGGTCTTGTTTTGCTCAGGCTGCTCTCCAACTCCTGAGCTCAGGCACGCTACCTACCTCAGCCTCCCGGAGTTCTAGGATTACAGGTGTGAGTCACTGCATCTGGCCTATCAACAAGGAATTTTTAAGTAGAAAACTGTCATAGGCCTCTGCCCAATTGCTACTTCAGAATAGGAGTAACTTTGAGAAAGCAACACTGTGAGAGGCCAGATTGTTGCTAAATGCGCTGACCAAGCAGAAGGCAGCATGGAAGAATTAGGACCCTGCAAAAGAGTGAAACAGGTTAGCATTCCTGGTGGGCGCGCTGCTACTCCTCCATAAGAAGCCTGCCTGAAAAGCAGAGAGAACTCTTTTGCTCCTTTTTTGAAGCCCTGACTCAAAAGGATCACAGAAGAGTAAGACAAAACATATTTAATGCAAAGAAAGAAGAAAATTTTCCAATATTGATAAATCTGCAATTCATTTTTTCAGTAGCTATTGGACAGATAAATTACGCTAGGGGAAAAAAACCAAAAACAACCACCCAGAACAGCTTCCTGTCATTTCTAAAACATGATCCTACGCCTGCCTGAAAGAGTTAAGGCTGTATAAATATTTATCATTCTTCTTTCAAAAGGATAAGAAAAATTCCCTTTGCATACATGAATTTTAGATTGCTAAGCAAACATAAAGAGATGGTCAGAGACCCATCATCTTAATGAGGATATGGTAATGATAACGATTTTTTTTTTAGCTTGCTTAAATGTGATCAAAACCTGGAGACTTTGATTCTATACTAAGGCATGCACAGACCCAAGAACAGTTAATGCTGTTAGGAGCATATGGATGGGATGACAGGAATACCATCAAGGGCTTACAGTGGGACCAGGGTGAAAGATTCATTAAAAGTGATAAATAGGATATGCCTTCCTTAATGTTTTGCAATCCCACATTCCATACAGCAGGCCAGTGACTATGCATTTTAACTGTCCTTATTTTTAAGAGAGCTGCCAGATTTTAATTACAGATTAAACAGTTATTTGCAAATGAGCACCTCTTCATTAGCATACCAGAATCATAATAATAAACAATTCTCTGTTACTAAACAGCACACAGGACAGCATGAAGTTTAAGAACAGTTATACACATTAGCACTACAGCAGGGCAAAATGCTCTATTTAATTTGAGCAAATTGATTACCTTATATATTTTTAAAGTAAATAACCCAGATGAAAGATCCCAAGATTCAAAATTCCATGAGTAGAGAATCTGTTTTATTTGCAGTGCCTAAAACAATGCCTGGCTCGTAGTAAGTTCTCAACAAATTTTCATTGAATAAATTAATGAATGAACCAGTTCCTTTAATAAGTACGTACTTACGTCTTCACAGCTATACTATCAGCACTGATACCAAATATTGCTAAATTGGAATCAAATTGTCAGTGGTGTTTTTCTCAATAGACTTAATTCTTTATTCTAAAGGCCTTAGAAGAATTGCATTTTGTTATCATTTTCATAACAAAGAGCAGCTATAGGTGGTGCCTGTGGCTCAAAGGAGTAGGGTGTCAGCCCCATATGCCGGAAGGGGGGGTGTTAAAAAATAAAAAAGAGCAGCTATAATAATCTTATTTCATGTAGTTCTTTAGTTTTCATTTTCACATGTAATTTGAAACAATTTCATTATTTCCAGTGAAATGTAAATAACTCAGTCAAGGATACTATTCAAGTTAGACATAGCACTCAGGTGCCAAGCTGCCTAGCCCAGTGTTTTTTTCAGTATACAATCTCTTTGCTACTTCTTATGTGTCTGGAGGAAAGCATAAAACAAGCTCAGAAAACAAAAGGTAATAATAGGCATTCTATTAAGACAATAAAGCAGAAGAAGATGGGAAATGAAAGAGAAAATTTTCATTATTATTATTCACTTACCAGAAGAAAAAGATAGCAAATAATTAAAATATTTTCTCAAAATGTCTGTCTAGAGCTCTCTACTTTGGGTTAGGATACAACATATCAAATATAGAACTTCTAATATTAATGCAGACTCAGAAAACTATCTTTAAATTCAACATATAATCTGCCCAGAGGAAAATAAATCATATCAAAAAGATATCTGCACTTGTATGTTTATCACAGCACAATTCACAATCCCTAAGATATGGAATCAACGTAAGAGCTCATCAACTGACAAGGGGGTAAAGATAGGGTGACCAGATTTTAACATTTGTAAAGCGAGACAACATGGTGGGGGGGGCAGGGGATGGGGCAGGGCAGGGCCTGACAGCAATGCAAACTTTGATAAGCAGTTCTCCATAATCACTTCAACAATTATTTGTTATTATTACAGTTTAACATTATAAAATTAACAAAAATAATATAAAACTCATATTTTGGAGAAATAGCCACATGGCAGCCGAAAACCATATATTCCCTTCCTGTTCTCCCACCTGTTCATGCATTCTTTCCAAAAATCGGGACTTTTTTAAAACAATGTGGGACACGGGACAAATTGTTCAAAAACGGGACGTCTAGTCACCCTAGGTAAAGAAAATGTTGTGTGTGTATATGTATGTACCACGAAGTACTACTCATCAACAAGAGTGAAATAATGTCTTTTGCAGTATCTAGGATGGAACTAGAGACAATTATTGTAAGTATCTCAGGAACAGAAAAATAAATCCACATGTTCCCATTTATAAGTACAAGTTAAACTGTGGCCACACAAGAGCACATAGCAGTATAATGGATGTTGGAGACGGAAAGTGGGGAAAGGTGGGAAGGGGGTGAGAAACTAAAGTTACCTGTGGGGTATAATGGACACTCTGTGGGTTATGGGTACACTAGAAGTCCAGACTCCACCCCTATAAAATATATACATGTAATACAATTCAGCTTATATCCCTAAATCTATTAAAACTGTTAAAAAGAGAGGGGTAAAGAAGAAAAAAAATCAGCACATGAGACTTGCAATTAGACCTCTGTCTTAGTCCATTTTGTGCTGCTATAATGGAATATCTGAGACTGTTTAACTTATTAAAAAAACAAAGAAAAAGAAACCAAAGAAATTAATTTCTCCCAATTCTGGGAAGTCCACGATCAAGGTGCTGGTATTTGGTAATTAAGGGCCCTCTTGCTGCGTCGCTCCATAGCAGAAGCCAGAAGGACAAAGGGAGGGTGAAGAGGGAGAGCAAGAGAAGGACGGACTTATCCTTTGATAAGGAATCCACTCCCATGATAACAGCATTAATCCTCATGAGAGCAGAGCCATCAGGGCCTAACCACCTCTAGAGGTCCCACCTCCCATCACCGCCCCATTGAGGATCAAGGTTTGGTGACTTGACCATCACCTCCAAATGAACATTGAAATTTAACTGCCTTGCCACACCTGTCTGAGAGGAGCGACACACTTTAAAAGGCTGTTATACCTACACAGTAAAAGTGAGTTTGGCTTCCTCGGCTCCCTTGCTTCCACCTTCTCGCACTGTCTCACTAACGGTGCTGATTCCCTCCCTCTTCCTTCCCTTCTCTCACGCTCGCTCACCAGGTGATCACCCCTCCACCACATCATGAGGGGACAAGAAGGCCCCTGCCGGATGCTGGCACCACGCCCTTACACTTCCCAGCATCCAGAACGGTGAGAAATAAATGTCTTTTCTTTCTCATTTGCTCAGGGTCTGTGGTATTCTGTTATAGTAACAGAAAACAGACTAAGACAAGTTTCTACCACATGAACTTTTGGGGACTCATTCAAACCAAAGAAATCCCTAAATTGAATTCAGCAAAATAAAGACATAGCAAGCTTTCACTGTTCCACAGACAGGAGATTTGAGGAAAATTAAAAGTCAGATATGAACAGTTTCCTGCTTCCTAGATCACAATCAGAAGATTAACCACAAAAAGTCCTTCAAAAGATGTAGTTGCTCTTTTTTTGTTTAAGGGACATACAAGATGAGAAAAAATTAAAAAAGCAAAATTGGTAGCCTGAAGGGCCATTCATGTTCAGTCAAAAGGTACCTGGGAAGAGGTTTTTAAATTCAAAATGTTAATCCAATTTCCCTAACCATTATTTCTGATAGGTTTAGGCAGTCTTCCTCTAAGGCTTTCTAAAAATCAGTGAAAGATGAGAAAACTACCACTGGGACCAAAAGCTAACTTCTGTCTCCTTCCCAAACACAATGAGATGATTACAGCTATATAATTAACCAAGCCCACTGGTGTGTTCCAGTTGACATGCTCTTCGGTATCACAAGGACTGGCAAGTATGGTATCAAACTTAAAGGTCCAAGATTCACTGCTTCAAAGAAATACGGTGGTGGGTAGGTGGGGTGGAAGGATTCATGAGAAGGTTCAAGCATCGGTGGAGAAAATGTAATCCTACTACTGCTTCTACTAACCCCTGTGATGACTATGACCACAGCACCGCCACCACCACACCTTTTGTTCTGGGGATGAAACAGCTCACCTTATTTCATGACCAAACATGACATTATCCTCACTCTACAGATAAGGAAACCAAGGCTCACTGAGATGGCTGAACCTAAGTCACCAGAGTTAAAGTTTATAATAGCAAAGCTGGTGATTTCTATTTCACATTTTTAACATCTAACCCTCAAAGTGATAGTATTCTCCTATGTGGCATATCCATGGACAGAGAGTTGTGTAGCAAATAAAATGCTGCTTTATGAAGGTAACAGTAGCATAAAATATTCAGCCCCCCAATCTTCATTTATGATTTTTTTAAAAATACAAACATTATTCTGAATAAAGACCTGTTTCGAATTTTTTTCACTTGCCAGAAAGCTACTAGGCAAAAAATATGAAATGAACTGAATGCCAATTATTAAACTATTCTTTCCCACACACTTTTCCTGGAAGATACAGGGAAATGCCCCAAAGAACTACTTGTCCCTGAACGGCATCCTCAGGTTTATTGGGTCACTCTGCTGAGCCTTAGTCTTGAGGTTAAAAAGGAGGTCCTAGATTAATAAATGAAGGAAAAACATCTACAGACAAGCAAACCCAGGAATGATAATGAAAATTTCTACCTTCTCTCTTCTCCTCTGCCTTATGCTGGCAACACTATCCGGTATTATCTTTTAAGTCTTATTTCCTTACATAGTTGATGGACTAGAAAAAGTATAAATGGGTGATAAAACAGGCTGGGTTCAAATGAGAGTCTATCACAACTTTTGCTTGGACAAGCTCTCCACTTTCGCCATTTGTAAAATGTATGTTAAAGAACCATATCCAAAACGCCAACTCTAACAATACAAAATACATTTCAGAATTTCACTTTTCATATTGGTTTATTCAACATTCTGATTAGGTTGCTAAGCTCTGAGAATATTTTTTTATCAAAAATACACCATAGGTGTCCCAAAGGTTGCCCATAAAGTTGCCAGGCATGGGGAAAATGGAAAATTATAGCTTGATGTGCCTTTATTTACAAAATATTCATTACACAATTTAAACAAGTATTTACAAAATATTGTCCGTGTGTTGGTCAGCTCTTTGTAAAATTCTGTAGTGAATATTTTATAAATAAAGGCACATCTAGAAAGGCCCAATTCCCCATTTTCCCCATGTATGGAGACTTTCTGGGCAACCTTTGGGATACCCTATATATACCATGTGTTTGGTGTCATCATCTTTATGGAAAACTGTCAAATATGTTGTAAATTATGATTCTATAATTTCTAATAGAACTACTGTTTGAGTAGATTCAGTAGCCCTTTTTGAGATAATTTACCTCTTTACTACTGAAAAAGAAAACAATTGGATCAGACAAAAACCTAAATAATATCCAACCAGCCTGAAGATTGTAACACATTCTTTAAATCAGGCTTTAGATTTTATACATCAAGTGTTCTGGTTTTATTCAAAATACCTATGTTCCTCATGTATTCATTTTTAGTAGTTAATGAAAAGAGAGCAAGGGGGGAAAAACTCGTAAATTGAGGTTTCTAAACAGAACTAGGTAAGCAGTTAAATTAAATCTATGACAAATTCATAATCGTCACAACCTAGAACTAGTTCCTTCTGTATTTGATAACAGACACACTTGCTAACAAAATCAAGTGCGCATGTGTCAGGAGCGAGGAAAGAAGGGAAATTTATCAAAACAGTAATTATCTTGGTATATAAACAATAAATATCATAAAAATGGAAATAAGCCAATGTGATGAAGAGAAGGAAAAAACCTCAAAGTAGAAGGGAGGGGACCTAACCTTAAAAACCATGCACTATTTTATTGATTTTCATTCCGTTTAAATTAACTGAGAATACCCAAAAGCTTAAAAAAGCATATTTCAGCATGATTCTAATTTAAGTAAAAGAAGCCTTGCTTATATAAATAATTCAAATGAACAGCAGAGTTGTGGATTTTTCTAATCATAATTCTTCTCTAGTAGTCAGGGGGCTGGAAGGACTGCTTTTTAAAAACCAACATCCATCCCGTGAAGACATTTTCCCACTACAGGAGCAGGAAGACCCTTGGCCTAAAGTGCCTTGTGCTTTTGGAGATTCACGTTCTGCACATGTGCATCACCCTTCACGTGTGGGGGGCTAGCTGTACAAATAAACTCAAAGCAATATTTTGCTCTTCTGTATGTAGACTATCATTTACCAAAGTAGCCAAGTGGATTTAAAATTTCACTACAGAGGAGGTGAGTTGCATACAGAGTAGATTCACTCGCCTCGCCTGTACGACTTTTCAAATGCCAGCTGCTCACTTGAGGTTTCACTTGCAACAGTGACACCAAATTATTCAGCACTGAACACTCATAAACAAACTATGATTTTAAATAGATTAATGTATAGAAAAATGCTCTTCTCTTTTAGAACTATATTTGCATGCATGAACAATCAGAACCAAGAGTTAATTAAACCTTTAATGCTCCTCTTATCACATGGAGTTAAAAATGAAGTAATTAACTTCTGTTTCATCTAAGAACGTAGGCTTGGAAAGAGTCTCCATTTTATTTATCACATAATGAATAACTACAGTAGGCACTTTACAAATATTAGCCAGTTCAGTGCTCAAAACACCTTATGTGGTGGGGGTCTCTTCACGAGGAGTCCGACACCCAGATGCACTAAGTTCCTTGGCTATGGCCCGTACCTTGTAGGGGACAGGCACAGCCCGTGCGTAAGCTCTGCAGTCTGCCTTCAGAGTCTAACTTCTAAACCAGGCGTCCTCAAACTACGGCCTGCGGGCCACATGCAGCCCACCTAGGACATTTATCAGCCCACCAGGTGTTTTTGCCACTGCTGCCTGTCCTGCTTAGCAGCCGACTCATCCTGGGGCCTGCAGTCCGGCCCTCCAACAGTCTGAGGGACAGTGAACTGGCCCCCTGTTTAAAAAGTTTGAGGACCGCTGTGCTACCATGCTGTGCTACCTCTTTAATTTTAAAGTTGAGTGACAGTTATAAAGCAACATTACAAATCGTTAATTAATCCTAGGGATCTGATACCTACCAGGAAGGCTGCTGGTAAGTTAAAATGGTCCCTTTCTTAGAAGAAGACCTTTGTAAAAGCACTATGGACTGTTTACAAGGTTAGGAGATGAAAGTCAAAGGACGCCTTTACAGTCACCAGGGGATCAAAGTGACTATGCAACGGAGATGGCGACTTTAATGTTCATTTATTTATTAGCTGTTCTAAACCTGTCTAGTTTTTTAAAATAAAGAAATCAGCATACAATAAATGGATCACATAGCCATGCAGCCTTTGACAATGAAAACAGAAGATTAAATCTCTGGGGGAAAAAGTGGAAGTTAATTGCATTTGAAATCTAACTGTAGGTCACTGCATTTGAGAAATGAATTTCTTTCTGAGCTTCCTGACAATCAAGGCAAAAAGAAAAGCAGGGTCATCTAGATGAGTTCCACTGCTTTCACAAAGGGGGTGGAGAGGATTCACTTGGAAAGCAACTTTAATAAAATGAACAGAGTGATAATAAACAGATTTTATAGTCAGGAAACCTGTTTTATCATTCTTCTCTAAGGAAGAGCTTTGTCTGCAGAAAGTGTCCAAAAAAACATCAAAACAAAATTCCAAAATGTTTTGCTACATAAGTACCATGTATTCTTGGCTATGTAACAGGAGTTTCAGTTCTACCATACCTTAGAGCCACCAAAAATGCCCACTTGGATTAACAGGCTCCTAATGGGATTCTTGACTCCATGTTGTATCTCTCTGATCCATTTCCCATAATCCACCCAAAGAGGTATTTTAGAAACTCGAGTCTGGTCATGTCAGGCCTCCACTTAAAACCCTACAACAATTCTGTGTTGCTCTGAGGACAAAGTCCAACACCTTATGTGGCTGCATAAAGCCCTAATTTATTTTTAAAATAAGTGCACAGGAGGCTAATAATGAAGACGCCATAATTTATTTAACTGCCTTCTTCTATTAAGAGACATTTGGCTTATTTCCAATTTCTGGCTATTACTGACAATAATACATGTCATCCTTGGAAACATGGGTGAGCATTTCTTTAGAAATGAAATCACTAGGTTTAAGGAAGAACATTTACACTTAAGATTTTCATATATACAGGTAAGTTGCCCTCTGAATGGCTTTATCAGTTTATACTCTCCTGTGTATTTATGAGAGCTCTCTTTCTTATATGCAATAACACTGTATATTATCAATTTTTTAAAAAAACCTCTATCATAAAAGATGAACAAATGTTTTTGTTGTAATTTTCATTTCCCTAACTGCCAGGGAGAGGGAACTCACTGTTACATTTGCTGAACATCTTTGTTCATTTCTCTGTTGAGTCACAATTACTGAATTTCAATTACTACAGCAATTTCTCTTGGCTTTTTGCTTATCTTTAGCTTTGTTTCTCATATCACTCATTACACAGAAGTTTTTACTATTATGTTCTATACTAAAATGTATCAAAAAACCTGTTGGGTTTTTATTTAAGATTATATTGACTCTACAGAATAATATGGGGAGAGTTGATATTATTATATTACATTGTGCTATCCAGGAATATATTACTTTATGATTTAAATATATCTTTCATATTATTCAGAAAAGTATCCGTTTTCATCATAAAAGACATATATTTCTTTTTCCTATCAAGATTTATTTTTGGTGTGAGTCTTTGGTTGTTTTCATTTTTTGTTTGTTTTTTGAGATAAATTCCTGGGCTCTAGTGATCTCCCCACCTCAGCCTCTAGGATAGGTAGGACTACAGGCCCCTGTCACTGTACCTGGCTAGTATTTGCTTAGTTTCTTTTGTGAATGGGATTTTCTCCTATTGCATTTAAGTCGTCCTTGTCTGTTAATTTTATTTTTGATGGGATTGTGCGCTAGCTACCTCAAAGTCAATGGTCTTCTTAGTTTTTCAGTTAATTTTTTTGCATTTCTTGTACTTGTCTGTATTCTCTAGCAGACTAACGTTTTCACAATAAAGGAAACTATTTCTACTTTTTCACTGTCCTGGTCCCACTACCTGGCCCAGCTCCTGGCACACAGTAGGCAATCAATAAATACCTTTGAACTAAACAGAACCCTTATAAATGGGTACCAATGGATGTTCATTTTTCCCTATAATGGTCAAATTTCTTGAAGGAATGAAACTAGGAATTTACTCTTTAAAACTTAGTGATTAACCTATGAAAATAACACATGAAGATTAAAGACATTTTCCTAAATAAGCACTGAATCAAAGAAGAAAGAAAAACTCCAAAGAAATCAATTTAAAAAATGAAAAAGATCAGAATACCATCTACTAGGCATGGAAGAATTAAATAAACCCCAAATATCCAACTTTAGCATTTAGAAAAATAAGAATAACAACCATACCAACAATATCCACACCATAAGAAATGCAGAAGAAAGGAATACAGTTAAAAAACAAAAATGGAAAATATATAAATAGGTACACTTGCATATCTAAGCATATTTCTGTATGTGGGGGTGGCTGAGAAAAGACTTCCCCAAAACAAAACAATACAAAAAAAAAAAA
>NW_003852421.1:17055480-17092683 GCF_000181295.1 Otolemur garnettii | reverse complement strand
AAAAAAAAAAAGATAAGGATAAAAGACAAAATGAGGAGTGAAAGGGTTCGCTAATAGGAGAATATGACATACAGCTATAGAGCTAACGAATGTGAAAGAGAAAATCAACGAAATGTGTGGTTACTGTAGAAGAGTGTTACAAAAATTGACTCAAATTTTAAAAGAAAGCCAGTATGCATACAAGCAGTTGAAAAGGTTATTAAACAATTTCCTCTTTAAAGACTCTGGGCAAGAAAGCTTTAAACTTTTAAGAAACACAACCCAATGTTATAAAAACAGACCCAGAGAATAGAAAAAACATAGAAAATGATCCCGTTAGATTTTAGGAAGGCAGCATGGCTATAACTGAAAAAACATAACCAAGGTAGCATGAAGAAAGAATAATAAATGCAAAAATTTCTTAAACTTGAGGTAATGTTGTATCATGGGTGGGAGGAGAGGGTTTGCAGGCTCTGTGCCACCTTGAACAAGTTACTTTCTTTTGTGATGCCCCAGATCATGAGGATTAAGTGAAATAACCCCCATACAAAGCGCTTACTATCACAGAAGCAACAGAATTTTGAATGGAGTTAAGGAGGAGGACTGTCCATGGTCTCGTTAAAATATATAAAAACCTGCCCATGTCATCAGTATATTCATTTTTCTGAGTTGAAGTTTCATTAGATTCTTGCGTCAGTCATGGCCCTCCAAATGTTCAGATCCACTGCTACCCACTAATCTTACTTCTCAGCATAGAGAAGCTAAATGAATACAATGGCACATTAAAAGAACTATTCATCAATACCAAAAAAGATTAATCTTTGGAGCTTAAGCCTACTCAGGTGTGAGAGTGAACAGCAGACAGTGTTTCTAGAAGGCAATTTGGCAGTATCTACTGAGAATCCTTTAACTTAATACTATTTGTACCTTGTAACTTAATAGTTGTACTCCTAGGAATACATGTACATAAAATGGGCATGAAAGCGAAAAAATATATCCATGATATGCTTATGGAGTAATTTATACTAATAAAATATTGGAAACAATCTGAATGCCCCCAAATAGAGCAATACTTACTAAACTCATGTATTTATTCAACAGCATAGTATCTAGCCATTTTAAAAAGGTTTCTGACAACTTCAATGACACAAAACAGTGCTTATAATATGATTTTTAGAGGTAACTGGTATATATGGCATGATGACAGCATTGTAAAATAATATAAATGTCCATAGTTTAAAGGAAGAAAATGCTTCAAACAGGTGATAATGGTGAACTCTGTGTGCTGGGTTATGATGATTAGTATTTTTTTCCTTTTCTTTACTTTTCAGATTTTCTATAATAAGCATTTTTTTTCAACAATCAAAAGCCATTTAAAATATCTTCCTAGTAAAGGCAGGTAATTAGATCAGCGGAGCTTCTGTTCCCAATGTGGTGATCTTGGCAATATTACGTCAACTTCATATTTACTATTAAGATAATTTAAGAACATTATCAATTAATGATAGAGCTGCAAACAGACTATCGTTTGCAAGTCTTCTAAACAGCTTAATAGTTCCTGCTAAAGCAATGGAACGGGTCTGGGGCAGTTAGGGTCCTGTCTTCCTCTGCCTCTGTAAATTACACAGTCTACCTTCCATGTGAAAATATCAGTAAAAAAACTTCATTGCATCAGCAACATTTTAGAAACAGTACCATGATGTTTTTAATCCAAACTTCATGGGGAAGAAAGAAAACCTTTAAAAGTCCATAGACAGACAATGTTTATGAAATAAGATAACTAATAAAACTACCTTTGTTGCTTTTCATGCTAACTCTGGTCTTACAAGAGGTGACCTATACATCTTCTGCAGATAGTACAATGAGGTCTGGTGACCATCTTGGCTGGCATGTTTTTAGCTTTTTATCAGACAAAGCCATAGACAGGAGGTACCAAACTTTAGTTGTGTGTTCCACAGGCCACTAGCTATCTTTACGTGGCTTTTCTCACTGGGAAATATAAATCCATCTCCATTCTTCAGGAATTTGATGGCTTTTCTACGACTTTTTCTTCATCCTGTCAGAGAAAAATTCTTGACAAACCCACCGAGGCTTATGCTAGTCTGCTAAACGTCACTTTGTTAATAACAGTTTGGGGTGGTGACACAAGTACATGGCATAGGTGGTATCTGCTCATCTCTATGATTATCGTATGTCGGACTCTGTAAAATATTCTAATTGTATTTTTTTAATGCCTAGCTTGTACACCATCTGATTTTGCTTCTGCCTGTATTCTTTCATTTGGATAAAAATCATCCTGCGAAGGTTCCTATTTTTTTCTAAATAAATAATTTCTTCCTTGCTCCTCACATGAATTTCTCACAAGTCTTCACTGACCTAAAACTTTGTCTTGTAGCCCTAGAGGTGTATCCATGTTAAATTAGCTCCTGTCTCAGGAGGAAAAGAGTACGCTTAAAAGTTCATGTTTTAGTGAAGGAAGATATTTATGAAGATGAAAAGGCTGCATGAGAAAGAGACAGGCAAACAGAAATAGATGGGAATAAAAAGCAAGACAGAGAGAGCGAGGTAGATATAGAAAAGTATCAAAAGTCTATTGGTCAAAGCTCTGTTGGTTGGTAAATATAGTACTTAAAAGAAAACCACTAAAAAGTCTGCAACTGACGTGGACTGTGGATACCATGGTACACTAGAAATTGTTTTTATAGCTCTTTGAAACTACACTGATTTTTAGAATATTCCCTTTAGCCCTCAGAAACAGATGGTCTGCTTTTCATTGTGAAATTACCCCTTCACTTTTTCCCAATTGTGGTGTATTACTTTCTGATTTGTAAGACAATAGCTCTGGGTCCAAGAAAGTGCAATTACACAAAAAGGAAGTTTTTCCTCATGTGCAGGTATGTCAGTTAAGTATTAAAGGTTCTTCCCAATAGTGAGTCAAAACTAATCTCTCTGTAGCTTCCATATGTTACCTGGAGAGCATCTGCTCAAATGAGCTGCTGTTCCAGGCCGGCTGACATTTTAGGACCCTGATAACGATCCCATCCTGGTTTAATCTCGGATGCCCTTTGTGAGCAACACTGAAGAAACAGCTGGGGCACGTGGGTGTTACCTGCCTGGCCCCCTCGTTTCTCCCGAGGAGGCGGAGGCTGCGGCGGCCACATTGGTGTTAGAAGTTTTCAACTGCCCTCAAATAGAAGGGTTGATTTGATAACACTGATTTCAGCTTGACTGGCTTTCTGCTTTTGCGCTCAAGCCACTAGTCAGCAGTCAACTGCAATTTCTGGCTCCATACAGAATGTCCCCAGTGCAGTCTGGAATTCAAACTCGCCATTCCTCAGGTTTACTGTCACAGGATCCTGCTCTGCCAACTCTGCCAAGCTGGCTGTAATCTAGTATCGCATATTGGGTGTGCGTGTCTACAGTCTATTTTTCTGCCTACCACAGTTTCAAGGGCTTCTGAATACATCTGTACAATGAGATGACAGAGGGCTGCAGAGACTCAGAGATGTACTCCGGCACTGGCTCCCAGGTCCTTGTGTTTCCTTTCCTAAGGTTTGTGAAGCCACTCAGGAAACACATGGTATTAAATAACACGAATCTACAGCAATCCTGATCTGTTTCACTGGTGATGAAGAATGTGTTAGACAAGGAACTGTCAACTGGCCATCTATTAGTAACAGACTTAGACTTCTGGTCACTTAATCTGTCTGTAAGCTTTGCAGTAGCTGTCTAAGACTGGGCATACTCACTGCATCAGGGGAAGGTCAAAAAACCACTTCCCATATATTGGATGTGAGGACAGTGTGTATTTCTGACCACAGTGAGGCCTAAAATTGTTAAATAATTCTAGTGACAGAGGCTACGTGATAAAGTTAGCGGCTAATACTGGCTAAGGTACTCGTGTCTATTATAAAATGGTTGTCTTTTGTTCTAAGCTAATTAAAATATTCTTTGGTGTGTATAAAACAGTCCTGCTATGGTTCGCATGAATCAGTCCTGGTTACTTTGGGTGGCACATTCATTAGATGTGATCAAGTCAATCAATTACCAGCTTTGGCAGCCAGATTTTGGAAAAGCAACTCTAAAATCCAAATCTAACAGCATTGCTACTTAGACTCCTCACCTGGCTCAAAAACACAATGGAAACTAAGCCTGAATTCATTAGCGGCTAAGCCACAAGCTAAATATAGCCCATATTAGATGTCTAGCTTAGCGAGCCACAAAGCCGATTCTGCTTTTCTGGTGTCACATCGCTTTCACCTACATTATCTTCCATATTTCACATGACAAATATTTGAAGTACCATTATCTCCAGGACACAGATAAGGAAAGTGAGGCTCCCAGAAGTTAAGTGACATACTCAAGGTCACCTAGCGGGGAGGTGGTGGAAACAGATGTCAGTCTGGGTGTTCTGTCTCCAAGGGTTGCTTTCTTTCCCCTTTCCCCACTGCCCCCAGCCAGCAGACTCACAGAGCGCCACACACTGTGCTGCCACATCACCATGTGCGCCCCGCACTGGCCTGTGACCGGGGCATGGAGTAGCGCTCTGTTCACCTCGGTCCTCAGCAGCCTCCGCATGCTCAGGATATGGGCAGTGCTAAAGAAATTCCTTTTGGTTGGATGAAATATAAAATAGTACTAATCTTGTTTCTTCTAGGAGCCCTCAAACCATACTTTAATGTCAGTATTTCTTTCTCCATAAAGCAAAACACAGAAAATGGATAACTGTGAAGATTTTTTTTAGAAACCCCCCAAATGTAAAAAGAAGCTATTGATATATTTGTTATACCTTTCCAGAGCTTTTCTGAGCAAATGAAAATAATATTTCCATTAGCTATCAACTACTTTGTATTCTAACCTTGGAAGTCACAGTAACAATGCTGTTTTTACTGTTTAGCATAAAAAAATCCAGCACCACACTTTAGTAGGAGAGTTGCGGAATAAAGAAGCAGCTGAAGGGTGGCATCTGTGGCTCAAAAGAGTAGGGCGCCACCCCCATATACTGGAGGTGGCGGGTTCAAACCCAGCCCCAGCCAAAAACTGCAAATAAAACCAAGCAGCTGATTTCAGGAGTGGAGTGATGGGTCAGACATTCCTAGAGTAGCACAGTCATGTAAACAGAGACTCAGCAGTCCCTCCTGGAAAGCAGAGGAAGGGCTAGGGAGGTGGATGTGAGGGGGTCATATTCGCTGCTGCCAAAGCTGTGGTCAACTACTTTACAGCGAGGCTGTAGCCAGGAAGAAGGAAGCTCATTCCTCTGAAGAGATGCTTAGGAAAGGAGGAAAGAAAGAGTTTTTTCTTTCACACTGATTAACCACATCTTAGCTGTCTATTTGTTCATTTTGGTTAAAAAAAAATCTTCAGAGTATGTGGTTAGGCTACAAAGATATGAACGAGACAGATGTTTCTCATGGACCTTTGCAGCTTAATGATGGCAACAGACATTAAAAAAAGAGAGAGGGAGAGAGGGACAGAGGTTCTTTCCAACACCATGTGTACGTGCTATTGGTGAAGAGATGAACAAGGTGAGTGGCAGCTCAAATCCAGCACGCTGATGGTGAAGCTGGTAGAACTGAGCGAGTTTCTAGGGTGAGGACAAGGTAATTGGGTGTATGAAGGAGAGAAGGCTGCTTCAAGCAGGAAGAAGTCAGTGAAGAAGGGAGGGCATTCTCACCTCACTTTTGATGTTGGGGGTTTTTGGACTCTGTGTTTGTGGATACAGGTTTCTGAGTTTACATCTGACTGTCACTGGTGGATTTTCAGCATGCTAGCAATTTCAAGCAGGCACTGCATCAAGCCAAGTTGATTCCAGGACAGGCAGGCGTGGTGGGAGAGAATGACGGAAAGCGGGTGGCCCAGGCCTGAGCGTGTTATGTGGCGGCACCCAGTCTTGCTTCTGAGCACCGTGGTGGCTGCTGTATGCTGTGAGGGGATGGTCAAGTCTGTATTCTGGCTAGACCTATAGCTCCTGGTCTTTTGGATTCTAAATGCTAGTAAAATGAGATGAAACATGATTTTAAAAACCCCGTGTTTATTTATAAGGTTGTACACTTGCTATATTTCAAAAATTAAGTACACTTGTTCATACTTTTTTAAAATTTAGTATCTATGATCACAATCATCTTAAAATAGGAAGGGACTTTTAATGATTAAAATTATTTTATAGCATTATTTTCCGGCCATGAAGTTCAAGATAAGATTTGCTTTATGACTCAACTCCACATGCCTTTTTTTTTTTTTTTGATTTTCATTTAACAAATGTCTGTGGTTTAGAGCCTCCACAGAATAAGGGTTTTGGACAATTGGTTTAAGAATCTTTGAGGGAGAGGGAAACTGACTAGGAGAGAAAAGAAATACACACACGAGAAAACAAACAAACAAACAAAAATGGTGACTTGAAATTAAAGGCTACTCTGTACGTCAACCACAGTGGGTTCTGCCTGTGGTCCCAAATGAGTGTTTGTGTTCCTGTGAGGATAAAGGGGCTAGGATCCAGCCTAAGGCAGTGAGTGTCCTACGTCAGGCCTCTGCGTTGTTCACAGTGTGAAGTGGAAAAAGTTACCAAAACAACCCTAGGAAGGGGATGCAAGAAGAGACCACCCCATCTTCAGCATTGCCAAGGTTTGGACAACGCTGACATTTGGAGGCGGTGAAAGGGCATTTGCTGGCTTCATACATTAGGCAGAAATTTAAGGCAAGGTTTTATGTGTTGGGGCTAGACATCCTAATGTTCTGTCCCTGCTGGCCTGTGTGTGAAGTAAACCCCCAGTGGATTACGAGAGAAGGGTTCAGGATGTGGCACGAGTTAAGACGGTCAAGCCACGCCTTTTCTAGGTCCTCCAAAACAAGCACAAGGCAGGGAAGTTACAAATGTGATTCTGAGCCTGACTGAACGGGGTGACTTTAGTTTTTATTTTGAATATTAGAGCAAATTCTTGGGCAGTGCCTGTGGCTCAAAAGGGTAGGGTGCTGGCCCCATATGCTGGAGGTGGCGGGTTTAAACCCAGTGCTGGCCAAAAAAATAATAATTATAAAAATAAATAATTAAATAAAAAAATACTAGAGCAAATTTTTGATTAACTAGATAGAGTTCTACACAAAACCATGGAATGAGCTGCACAGGGTGGTGCCCTATTTGCCCCTTTTCCATCAGAGCTACAGTTTTCAATTCTAGGGTCTGTTAAATTTTGAAGTGTTGCCTTTGTCAGAGAAATGTTCATTTGCATGACCCCAAATTGATGACGATTTTATAGGGAATTAAGTGTCAACAAGGAGAGATGTTTAACCTGAAAATGGCTGTTCAATGTCACAATCCATTCCAGAATTTGCCCTGGAGAGAGCTGGAATGGTCCCAGTGTATTTCCTGAGTCAACTGTCAAACGGAAAACCTTACTTTTAAGATTTAAATTGGCTTGGCAAATTAGAATCACTCATATTTTTGGAGTTTGAAATCAATCTCTTCCCTCCCTACTGAGGCACAGCTCACTCTCAAACCTCTACTTCCTGCAATTAGCATAGTTTCAAGAAAATAACAGCATAAATTAACTCATGTAAGCAGTGTCTTTGTTACTTATTAAAAGCCGCATGCTAGGCACAATAGACGCTTGCATCCAGGCGCTGAATTAATGGAAACGGCACTTTGTATTTTCCATTCAAATGCCTTTCTTTTGCACCATAGTTTAACTTCTTTCTAAATGTAGCTTTTAGTAGAAAATGACAACAATTATGAGTCCTTTAGAGATTTAAAATCTGAAACTCAAATTATCAAGCCTTAATAAAAGCCTAATAAATTCCTTTATGTGTTATATTATGTCTGCTTAATTATTCCAGGCCCAGAAAGGAAGCAGTGTAGAAGCATAGTTTATATGGTAGCTTGACAGAAGAGTGAATTTTGAGACTCTTTTCTCTAAATTTAATTTTTATGTGTATAGTTAAAAACATATATTCAGAAACATTATAAATCTGAAACATAGATCTCCCATATACATAAGCAAATAAATTCTTTTGAAAGGCACAAAGTGATTAAAACCATCAAAAAGATCTTTATGTCAAAAAGAGCATTTTCTCAGTACAGTAGGCATCTCTCTCTCTCTGTTGTGAACAGTTTATTTCTTACAAAGATTGGAAAGAGATACGATGTGCTCGTTGGAACTAACATTTCAATACTGTGTCTCTCTAGCACATAAATAATTTTGTAATGAAGCATGCAGTTGCTGTTACTTTTAAAATGACGTTGGTTGATCTGCTGCTGCTTAGAAAAATAGAGTAATCAACATTATTTTTATTCTGATAATGTCAACCTTATGTAGTATCTTTGGAGAGAAAGAAAAGGTAGTCTTGTCAAGTACATAAAGGAGATGAATTCATTTCATAGAAGGTTTTCACAATGTCTTTTAATTCAGAAAAGCAGGGTCATTAACTTCACACTAACACAAAAGGCCAGGCCGGGTGTCACCAGGAGGTCATCTTCTCTGTGCCCTGCCCCCACCTTCACCACAACCCCCAGCCAGCAAAAGGAGCTGCTTGTATTATTTTTATAAGAATTCTTATTTTTTCCTTAATTTGCATTTTCTAACTTTCCAGGATCTATCCCCTGGACTCATTTAGCCGCTATTTAGGTAAAAAGTATTTTAGAATCTTAAATCCTGTCTGAGGTAGGAGATTAATTTTGAAAAGGCTAATCTACAGACTGAGAACAGGAGTAAGATCTCACTCAGCACTGTAGTAAGTGAAATCAGGTGTCACTGTTAAGAGTGGATATCTGAAACAACTGTGTAAACCAGGGCAGCTGAGGGCAGGCTTCCATAACATAAAACATACACAGCTGTAACTGGCTTCATTTAATTGTCCTGTAACTCTTCACTGAGCATCTCCCATATGCCAGGCATGGTCCCTGTCCTTTGGAACTCATAATCTAGTGAGGGACATGAACAGTGATCAACAATTGCAAAATGGCAGCTGCCATGTCTGTTAAGAGGAATGTCGCAGGTTTACTAAGACGGCATGTATTGTGGTGATCTAAAATAGTGAGAAAGGTCAGGGAGAGAGGCACTGAGGAAATTCTGGGGAGTTTCTGAGTTCTGCAGGGGCACCAGGGGATGAGGGGATGAGTTCTGCAGGGCGACCAGGGGATGAGGGGAAGGAAGGCAGGAAGAGTATTTCAGGCATAGGTTGTTCACAGCACAGGGTACGAAGAAAGAGTGTGTGCTTGGGGAGGCCAGGAGGCCAGGAGTATGGGGCTTGGAAGGCAGGAAGGGGCATTCCGCATCACAGACGCCAAGGATTTTGCCTTTTCCCTAAAAGAAATGGAAAGCCACTGACAAGTTTTTAGCAGACAAGTAATATAATCGTATCTGCTTGTATGAAAGATCATTCCAATTTCCCTCTCAAGAGCCGATGGGAGAGCAGAATGAGAATGGATGTGGAGGGATGAGTTGGAAGGTCATTGCCACAGTCCAGGCAAGACAGGTGGGTGATTTGGGCTGCAGTGGATTTAAATATTAAGTAGAACCACATAAATATTTGGTATGTAGGACCACACTTATATAAAATAAAAATAAATAATGAGGTACATACATGTTTACACATAGAAAAATAAAGGTTAGAAGTTGAAGACTTAAAAAATGAAATGGGAAATTCATGTAGAGTGTTTTATTCTGGTCTGAGTTTTAAAAGATAAAATATTTCTATTTATCTAAACTAAATGGTTCAGACTATATTAAAAGACTACGTGCCATTAGTGATGAAATCCACATTCTACTTTTAGGCTTAAAATGCCAATACTTATCTATGAATATCACCAAACATGCTTTGCCTGTGGTTACTCAGGTCTCAGAAATGGATTGGGCCGGACACAATTTTAAGAGGGAATTTACCTAATAAATGCAATCAGTATAACCTGGTTCTCTGTACCCTCAATGAATCCCAAATGATAAAAAAACAGAGAGAGATAAATGTAAATACATAAGAAACTAATCAGTATTCTTCAAATGGATGGCATGTGGTGGCCCCGGAAGGGAAATGGTGGGGCATTAAGCCCACCCTGGGCTTTAGCGAGGAAGTGAACCAGCGCCTACAAGTTATCTGGCTGGCAGCCTCCATTAGGATGGTTTGTGCCCACCCGCTCCCACCTCCCAGGAAAGGGGGAGCAGTGTATCAGATCCCAGCAGAGGCTGAAAGCTGAAAGCAATGGAAAGACAAGCTTTGACATTCTGTCAGTGGGATGACAGGACAAAACGGACTGTAATAAACAACAGTTTGAGCAGTATAATTTGATGCACTGGGACCTTAAGCTTCTCCAGATGCTGAACTCAGCTTGAGGTGGGAGATAAGAGGACATTATTTACTATCCTGAATAATGGAAGGTTGAGTGAACCCAGAAAAATGAAACCTTGTGTAAACTGAAACCAGTTCACTAACATGGGTATCCTCGGATCCACACAGCAATTTGCACACAGAATACACACAATATTTATATAGGTTATCACACGTGCAAAACATCATACCTCCACACGTGTTTAAAATATAACTTGTCTGTTGGGCAAATAATAGACCAGAAAGAAAATCAAAAGCTTGAGAAGAACCTTTAAAATGAAAAGAGCACTCTACCAATATTAAGCTCACTTAATATCATATTGCTCCACAAGTATTACAAATAAAAAGCCTCTGAATAACATTTCTTTTCCAAATAAACAAGCACATGCACACACAGATTTTGACTGTGAAGATTTAATTCACAACAGAAGGATGTTGCTTATGGAGTGAGAAGTGAAATCACAGTCCCTCTGGGCACATCCAGGTGCTCTGCCGGTTCCCCATAACAAGGCTGAGTGATGTGCTTGCATTTCTCAAAGACTGTTTTGTTTCAGTGAGGCCAGTTTAGGTGACTGGTAGATGTCATTGTGAAATAGAAGCACTATCAAACTACTGATTTTGGAAGTCACAAAGCAGCTTGCTTTCACTGGTAAAGATTTCCACTATGCTATTTTCTTTATGTTACTGAAGGGGGGAAAAAAACTACCCAAACAAAACCCAAGGTATCGACACAAGCATATGCTTCCGTAATTATAAGACACACTGTGTTTGTGTGATCAAGAACAAGGAGTAGAGTCATTAGCATTATTGCCTATTACTGTGAAAAGCATTGAGCTGGAGACTTGACATCTATGTATTTTGTTTAAATCCTCACAAGGTGGTTCGGATTAGCGTCATTTTAACACTACTGGCTCGGAGCATCAAAGCAAATTTGTCCAAGGTCACAGGGTTTTATAGAGCGAGAGCAGGGACCAAATCTGTGTCTGCTGAATTATCCCAAGCGCAAAGCCCATCTCTTCCCACCCCACTCACCATCTCTCTGAATATCACAGCAGAGACAAAGAGTTGCAGAAAAAGAAATCAGTAAACACACATGAAAAGTCAAAGAAATATATGGCTAAAATGTGCTTAAACCCTATGCTGAAGAACCAGTCCTGGCAGGCAGGAGAACTTTCTCCTTGGCAAAGCTCATCAGGCATCCAAGATTCTGTTTCCTACCTACTTCATATGGCTCCACACCCTTAGGAGGATTCCATGCCAAGGCACTGACAACAGCATGCACACAATCTTACTCCCAGAGAGCTCTCTGCATCTCCCCAGCTGCTTGACTTCGATTAATCCCAGCACACAAATTCCTTGGTGGCCAGAGCTCTTAACCGCTAGCCCATCTCTATCTTATACACGTATCCACCGTTCCCTCTGACACACCTCCCATTCCTGTTTCAATTCCTTTCAGATGGGCTCGTCCCAGTGCTCTACGAAATGGCATTGAAAAAAACTTTCCTTTCCTCCTCCATCCTCCCTCCTTTGCAGAAGGAATTAAATGTTCATTTTAGAAATTTAAAAAATATATGGAAAAGCACAAAAAAGAAAATAAAATTATGTAGGATGCTGCCACTTAAAGATAACTGCTGTTAACATTATGGTATATATTTTTACCAGTTTTGTTTTTTCTAAGCAAATGTGTGATAATTATATTTTTATGAAATTGATATCATATATACATGGTATCTTATGATACTTTTTCAAGTTTGGACACGTCAATTAACATTCCCCTTCTCATCCTTAAATATTCTTCTATAACATGATTTTAGTGACTGGCATTACATCAGCTGAATGCAGCAAATTTATTTAACTCACCACCTACCATGGGATATTTAAATAGTTCCTTAGCATTTTATCATAAACAGTTCTGTAATGAACATTCTCACGGATTTATGTTTACTCAGATACATGACTATTTCTTTATAATATATTCCTTGGCACATTTGGAAGGCCTTCATACATAGTGTCAGGTTGCCCTTCTCACAGATTTTATGAAATTTTATTCCCAGCAGGACTAATTACGAATGCATGTAGAATGGGTCTCTTAAACATAATGAATAATCACTAAATTGCAAAGTGACTTACAAGTGAATCAGCTAATTCATTCAACACATACTCATTAACCTTCTATACGTGCCAGGTACTAGGGATACAGCCAGCAGTCAGAGTCCCTGCTCTTATAGAGCTTTCACTGTCTCAAGACAGAAATGAAGTAACAACAGCCTGTGGAAGTGCTACAATGGGCTGTGATGTCCTGGCTGAGACCAGGCTGCCCCACTGCCCCCCCTCACCACGCTGGTCAAATTTCTCATCCTTCATGCTACAAAAAAGTCCCTTCCCCCTCCATGTTTCCAATTTCTATTTCTACCCTGAGTTGAGGTAAAACAGAATATTTTATTTCAAAATTCCTCTCCTCATTCTAAAAGGAATCACTACTAAATATAATAGTATCTTAAAATTATCTTTCCCAACTCCCTGTCCCCAAATGATTACAAATAGAAAGTATAATTCCAGTGGAAAAATTGGATAAAATAAAACATAGAAAAATGTGTTACAAACATTTAAACATCTAAATATGAATGTTTTCTAAGAGATTATGAGGATGTGAATTATAAAATTTTTCATAAATAACTGAGTTTCTAGACATATTGTGTGTAATCAAGATGGTAAGCAATCCTAATGGACATGCATGGCTACCAAAGCTGGTCAGCAGCAAATGTTTCCAATGGAAGCAATCAAAACACATAGGAATTATTTTCTTAAAAGAATGTCATTATTCTTGTATTTTAATATTTTACACCAGGGGTCCTCAAACTTTTTAAACAGGGCGCCAGTTCACAGTCCCTCAGACCGTTGGAGGGCCAGACTGCGGGCCCCAGGACAAGTTGGCTGCTAAGCAGGACAGGCAGCAGCGGCAAAAACACCGGGCAGGCCGGGTAAATATCCTAGGCAGGATGCATGAGGCCCACAGGCCATAGTTTGAGGACTCCTGTTATACACAGTATAGCATTTAGCTACCACTGAGGCTTCACAACTTTGACAAAGCAGTTTACTTTTCCATTTCACGTAAATAGGCGCCAAAGGATTACCATTTTTAATATTATGTCTAAGGAAACCTAGTTACAGCATTGCTTTAGAAACAAGCAATGTATTTTCTCTCAAGGAGCAAATATATAAGAATTGGAAAATATATCAAGACTTTGAAACCATTTTGGTCTTCGTAAATATATGATGATGTATGAAGCCCAATAATATTGTTATATCGATAAAAAATTATTCATTAGGTAATTGATCAAGGTATAAAGTATTTTATAGGAAAAATGAAGTTGCTGGAAAGAAGGGACACTGAGCCAATTTGGTTTCCTTAGAATGTGTTTTTGATGTATTACTTCTTTCTAATTAAGCCCAATGCACATGTCTACGTCTATATCTTTATCTCTATCTCAAACCCAAGTCTTCTATCAGATGTGTTTCCATACGCATAGGAGATACACATGGCATTTACTCTAGTGCTTATATGTGAAATATTTTTCCAATCTCTTCTTACGTATTAATTTAGTTGCCAAGACAACTCGTTGAAAAAAATGTACTTTCATTATTTCCATTTTATAGATGAGTAAACTGAGGCACAGGGCAATCAAGAATCATTTGCAGAGGCATGCAGCTCGTAAAAGGCAGAGTTGGTAATTGAAGGCAGGCATGAACATCTATGAAACCCAGATGTCATCTGGAGTCTCCCTGCTCCTTTAGATCTAGTTAGATTGGCTCTAACCTCCCACTCCTTACCCCATAGGGTAAAAGTCCATTGCCTTTCTCAAATGACTTTAAACATCTAGACAACCTATGTCCTCAAGGTGCTTTCTAGCTTCCAATTTTTGGTTTTCAGACTTAGTTCTGTGATTAAGTGTACACAGGGAAAAAATGCACAATTAAGTCCACCTGGAACTTAGTACTAGTTACTCTTCCCTTCTTCCCTCTTTTATTACTCTTCCTCTCACTTAAGCTGAGAGAAAACAATTCCTCTGCTTTTCCCCTACAGAGTAGTTAGTTCTTATATAGCCTGGTTTCCTTGTTTCCTTCTAACTCATGGCCTTAGGTTCTTAATCTGTCCATGGAGCTGTTTATCGAGATAGTTTCCTATGCAAAGCCAGTTCCTTTCCTAAGAGAAAGTCTCTTGCCAAGAGAATGATTCCCTTCTCCCCACACGGGCACACAAATAATGGAGGTGAGATATCCTCCTCTATTATGATTAATATAAAATATTACTACTGATGATTAAATAGCAGCCATAGTAGAAAAAACCTGACATATGTTCACTAATTTATCAGAATAGAGGCAGAAACAATCCAAGTTCAAATGTCATTAGGTTAATTCATTGAAGTCTGAAATAAATCCATACAGAAGCAATTCTTTCTCTTTGTATCTGAGAATCCATGGTTAGAAATGACAACACTTAAATGATAGAAAAAATCAAAAGAAATCACATACCTTCACCCTGCCAATGAGGTTGTCAATATAGATGACAAGCGTTAAAAAGTCGTGTCAAAACACTATTAGAAAAAACAGGTTAAGAATATAATTGGGGGCATATACAAATTACTAAATCATACATATCTAATTCATATAAAATGAATTTTCAAAACATCACCTATTTCTGAACCAATGAATATGAATTATTCACATGGCTTTATATAGTAGCGGAATTAAAAAGCGTAGAAGTAGAAAAGAGTAAAAAAAGAATTTTAGAAAGTGGAATGCTGCTTCAAAAACTGCTGGTATTCTAAGAGTCAAATGAAAATACTTCTTGAGCACTTCCGTGCAAGGGCCACGGCCGCTGAGATGCGTCTGGTGCTCCTGGGAGCTGCGCAGAACACAGCGGGGGTGGCTGGATGAGGTGGACCTCTGTGTAGGTATTCTGTCAGGAAATGACCATGAGAGATAAAAAGTAATTCAGGTTTTGAAAAACAGTTTTCGCCCTCAAAATGTTTTCATAATGATCGCAGAAAACCATAATAAGCATATTGTAGCTAAGTATAAAAAATATAAATCATACCAAAGGAAATAAGCACAAGTTCAAAACAAGATGTACACCTAGGGCAGGCTCTAGGAATAGCATATGTCCTGTGCTCCTTGAGAGCAAGTGTTGTCATTAGCAGTTATTGCATCTCCTGCACCTGACTGGCAAATGTTTGCTGAATGACTGTTTGTGGAGGTGATACATAGAACAGGTTACTTGTTGAAAAGGTTTGGCAGGTGTGAACTACTGAAGACAAGGAACTCTTATTCAAGACTATACTCTTAGTACTTGGCTTACTGCCTATACCTACTGAGTGCTCAATTTATGTTTAGCAAATTAATGGTAATTGAGGAGACAGCATGTTAAATTAGAGACATTATACTATGCCCATCTAAAAGCAAAGGGGGAGAAGTCATAGAAAAAGGAAGACAGACAGGTCACTGGGGACAACTGGTCAAATCCTAGGAAAGGCAGAAGGGATCTGATGGTGAGTTTAGGGGAAGGAAGCGCCATGCCAAGGAAGAGATGACCCTCTTCTGAAATGGGAAGGAAAAAAAAATCATAAATGAAGCACAGAATTATTTGCAGGGGCAAAGAAAGAACAGTGAAAAACACACAGATGTCTCCATCTTCTTACTTTATGAAAATGATAAATGTATACATTAAAAATGTATAAATCCGTATATTTAAAAAGTGCATAGGTCATTGTTAGCAGAGACTACTATTATTGCTCAATAGGAGTAAGGGTGGAAGGGTGAGCTCTGAGCCTTGAAAACAGCAAATGCTGAAAATAATCATTGCATGTGTTGGGGGTAGGGGTGAAATGCTAGAGAGAGTTAGAAAGCTAAAAAAACTTTAGATATGAGCCATACTTTTCAAACCAACTCTTCAATTGTTCAATAGTTTTATCAAGAACTGTGCTAGGCACTATGGGGGACTTGGAGAAATGTAAGATATGGCTCTTGTCCCTGAAAAGTTAAATAACAACCCAGAGAGATTTCATGGCAGAATGTGAATATATGCCAAGAAGAGAAAACAGGGAAGAGATAAGGGCAAAATGTTCCATAACAAGAACTCTATCCACTGCCTACTATTTCCTGTTAAACTGAAGTCCAATAATTATGGCCTTTACTGTTCTTGTTGTTTATTTTTTTGCTCATAGGCCATCAAAGTCATTTTCTGGCTTTCATATTGGAGTAGATATTTGAGTTCTTCTTTTGTTTGTGAAAAAAATTATTTCTTCTCAAGGTGCAATGCACAAAACAGGTCCCAGGGCTTTGGCTAAACACAGTCATTTGTTGGGTAGCTGGAAAAGATTCTTTAGAAAAAAAATACCCTTTGTGCAAAGGCAGAGCTGCTTCCCAGAGCAAGGTAACACACAAAAAAGCCTGTCATCACTGTCTGTCCACACTGAGGCCTGGTCTGAGAGGGTTAAACTAAAACCCAAGTTATTGTTGCCTTTCCGTTGGTTCAGGACAGCTTTTCTATAATTCTCTAGAGCTAGGCAGCTGACAGCATGGATTTTTATTGAAGAAATGCTATGACATTTGTTCTAAATGTCACATTTCTCCCCCACAAACTAAAAATAGTGTGTCGCCATACCCCTACCCCTAATAAACTTGTTGGCTTGGAAATGACATTGATAAGCAAAATGAAGCATATAACCTTTTCTCTCCTTTTCTATAAATGTATTATTTATCCCCGAGTAACATTTGGTATCTTTTGCAGGCTGAGATCAAAGGGGCAAATCAGTAAATTTTACTGCTGAAGGAGGCTTTACAGTCCAGGACTGTCATTTTTAAAGCACATTTCAGGCAGGCACTGCTGTCATTCGATTAGTGATCTACTGACGGACAGAGACTATCTGTAGAAATAATGTGTGCTCTCATAGTAATGCGGCATTTTATGAGCAGTTTGACTGTTTTCATTACTCTGATTTCAGTCTGGTGAAGAGTAAGTTAGAAAGCCAGTGATGGAATACGGAAAGCCAGCCGGGACCAAGTTACAGGAAACCCTCAACTTGGGCTCTGCGTGGCGATTACCTGAAGGCATTTTGAATGTTAAGTTGACTTGAAAGCCCAATCTAATCAATCGCAAGGTTACTTAGCTTTACTGATAGAAGCGTGCGGCTAACCGACACACACTAAAAGTCAAGTTCCAAGCAAACTTTACTGAAGCCTTGCTTTATTTTCCTTCATTATCCTTACTAGCTTGTGTCCTAAGGGTCAAGATTTAGCCATACAGGGAAAATTTCATTACAACAAATTTCATATCTAAACCGTTCTCATCTCTGGTATTCTATAAAACAGGATGTATTGCTACAAAACAGTCTGGGACTAAAGGAACTAGACAGGAGAGTGTGCTTGCACCATGAACACCAATGTATCAAACTCTAATGAATCATCAGGTGTTTTAATTTTTAGCAAGGCAAGTAACAAATGCCTGTGTAACCCCGCTTCTAAACACCCAACACCCGTTCTCTTCTTATTCCTGGACATGTTCGCTATTTGGCAAAGGTACACCGTATGTAGTATAGGGAAGTTTTTCGATCCTCATTTCTCCTACTTTAAACAGGGACACTCAGGACATATATTTATTTGTTATTTTGCTGACGTAGAATCTAGAATTCCTAAATTACTTCAACGTCGACAGATGAGATAGACCCCAGGAGTGAGGTGAGCCAGCACCCCCGTGTTTACATCTACATGCTGCCTCTTTACTGTCAGTGTACATAGTCACTTCAGAAAGGCATGACGGTGTCACTCTAAATTTCCAATTACTTTTATTAGCATCATTTAGGGGGGCGACCACATGTGACAAGGCTGCCTGGGAATCTGAGGATTCACAAAGGCTTTAAGATGTATCACTAGCAAATGTCACAAGATTGCTGAATAGAAATTACTAAAACTGCTACTTCCATTGTCTACCATCAAAATAATTTTATTATAGAAATCGTCATTTAAAAAACTTCTTTGAACTAAATTGTGTTTTCTATTTTGCTGCAACTCCTGTCCTCCAAAAGCTTACTACACTGTAAGTCCCTTTGGGCAGCTTCTGGGCACACACTCTGTACTGGTATTTTTTCCTTTACATACTAAAACTCAAGTCTCATGCTTCAAGATGCGAAACTTCATCCTAGTATTTATATCTAGGACTTAACTACAAATTCAGTCTTCACTTTACACGTATGTAGTTTGTACATGTTTAGTCATGAATGGTCATCTATTCAACTGAAAAGTCTGTGTCCTTATTTCTGGTCAATAAGCCTACAGCTTACACTGTGTCTTGTCTACCCACCCACCCCCCAACCAAATTTTTTTTTTTTTTGACAGAGTCATTTTGTTGCCCTGGGTAGAGTGCAAGGGCATCATAGCTCACAGCAACCTCCAACTTGTAAGCTCAAGTGATCCTCTTGCCTCAGCTTTTCTGTTTTTCTATTTTTCGTAGAGATGGGGCCTTGCTTTTGCTCAGGCTGCTCTCAAACTGCTGAGCTCAAGCACTCTACCCACCTCAGGTTCCTAGGATTACAGGTGAGAGCCATCACACCCAGCTCCCCACTACTTTTTATTATCTACTCTTGTAGACTTATTTTTAGTCAATATACTACCACTCTTTGAAATTACAATCAGATCCTTTCAAACTCTAATCATTTTTTTTCAATTTTGAAAACATAATCAGTGTTTTTTAAAAACCTGCAGCAGTAGTTATTAGTGAAAAAAAGAAAAACATAACCAGAAAACCTTTAAGTCTCTAAAATACAGGCTAAAATAATTTATTTGGAACCCTAAACTTAGTACTATAATTCTGTGCTTTGTTAAGGATACATAACATATTGAACAATAAATGCTTCTAAATTTAGTAAAATAACCATACATTCTTCTGTATATATTCTATTGTATAAGAATGAGGTGATATAGATTTTTTACTAGCTAGTTGGGTTTTTTTTTTTTAGAAGGATGAATTAAGAAGGTGAAGGTGAATTTGTGAGGTGGGGCAGTTTGAAAGGCCAACACCAAATTCACAGTGAGGAGGCCCAGCGCTTTCACCCCATGCCCCTCAGTTAGGGCATAATCCCTTTCTTTGGTTCATTCATAAACGCTCCCATCTCCTGGTCTGCCTTCCCATCCCCCTCCAAAACAAAACATTTATTAACTGAAGCTTCCAACTGTGACAGAAATTACAGTCATGTTAATGGTACAGATGGTGTAAAAAATGCAATCTAAAAACATGATTAAAAACTCAGGAGCTAGGTAACCCACGTTCATCTCGGATATGGCTGACCAGACATCTATGAGGAAGGAAATACACGTTTTTGGTTAATTAGTTTGCTTTTAGCCATCCCTGTAATTAGAACATGCTTTTCCCCTACTTAATCCTAAAACAGTCATTAGATTTAATAAACCTTTCTAGATTGCCACAAATGAGAAAATGAATTAGTTAAAAAGTAAGCATTAAGCTGTATTAGCAATATGATTGTAACATTATGTGAATAAAAATGTTTTTGTTTAATTATTAAAGACAAAATGCATCATTTTATAGCTTGTTGCAAAAGGGTTTTTTTTTTCCTTTCCCCTTACGTTGCTTCATAAGATAGTAAAAACATTAATGTTGCTTCCACAGATTACCTTCCACCAAATGGAAGTGATTATTAATCATTCTTTCCACAAATAAACCCATAATTAGCTTCTACTCAAGTCAAACTGGAGTCAGAATCCCAAAGGACCAAAGAAGAGAGCGGGAGGTCTTGGTTGCAGGGCACTAACTGGGAAGCTTGGCTTAGGTCACGTTCAAGACTCTCTGAAATGCCAACAGAAACAGAGCTACAAGTTAGCCTTTGATTATTTTAACCTCTGAGCCTTTGTGTGATGGTCTGATCTTCTCCTAGAGAGTCCACAATGGGTTCCTAACGTCACAAGTTGCACTAATTCCCGTCACATGCTATTTGCCAATTTAGTAAGGAAGTTAGCTACTTACACGGTGCTACTTTTCAGATGATCAAAGGCTAAAAACATTTTTAAGAATAAAAACAATATATCATAAAGTTGAGGAACCAGGCTTTCCAGACTTTCATCTTGTTAAGTACTCTCTGTACTCAATGTTATGTCAAGAAACAACTGAATAAAATGACCTCATGTACTAAAAACTCAAGTTGGTCCTCACCTGGACCTCGTGATACACTCACAGCAAAAAACCTCTTTGCTGGACAGCAGGTTCTAGGGAATCACTGTTTCTCCCAATCATTCTTCTGCCAGCTCTTGCTGAAGGCGGCTTTGGCATGGTATTCATGAACATTATTGGTTATGGACCATGGACTGGCAAGCTTTCAAAAACTTAGATTTAGGCCTGGATCAAGCAGGGAAAAAAATAAAATACCAAAACAGAAGGGTTTTTTTGATCAGAGGATTGACGAAATCCTGGACAGGAAGGTGAGTTCAAGAGTATCTTAGAGTGTATCCCATGAATACCACTTGAGGCTCTAGAAGCGATTCTATGTATTCTCCACGTCATTCCACAACTCACAAGGTTAAGTACAAAGTACCCAGGTCCTGTTAGGTCTTTCCACATTTATTCTGAGCTGAACATACTTGGAATTTGTAGGGCAGACTGGAAAAGTTAGGATCAGAAATCAAAAACACTCCCCTTGGCTATGTGACACAAACTGCAATATTTTTTTTTTCTACAACTTCTATGAAAAAAGAATGGTACTCCACAGAGATGTTAGTTGGTCATGTCAGCCGTCTTATTATTCTAACTTTAAAGTAGGGAAAAAACCCAAGACCAAGAAAGTACATGTTAGAGTTTAGACCCAGGCGAGATGGCTGACGCCCAAAGCAGTATTTGATGATGTTTTCTTTGACTAAGCAACCGTAATATGTGTGGTCTACACCTATTACGGCCAACAGAAAGATGTACCACTGGATACTGGCAGTTTAAAATGCAAAATCGCCAAGCCCATTTCAGATGCACTAATTTTAATAAAAAATGAAACATTCTGGTCCACCATAAACTTTAGAAAATATCACTGTTTGAGTTATCTAGTATCACCAGTACTAAACTACAGAATCAGCTACAAATCAGCCATGTAATTTTAGAGAGACTCAGGTTCTCTGGGCTGTGAAGTGGTTAGATAACATCTTATTCTATGATTCTAACACAAAAATTACTTGATATCACTCTATTCCCTCATATTGCAGATTGTCAATCTGATGTACTGTTCTTTGTTGACATTAACTTTTTTCTCTAAAAAGCAGATAGGAATTAGAAATAAATTGTTCATCTATAAATGAGGTAGAATAGAAGGGATATGTGTGGAAATGGATGCTTGACCCTGAGGTTACCAGAGAATTCCAGTTTTTTGGAATCTTGCTGACACTGTTTCACTGGAGGAAAAAGAAAATCCTTTTTTGTAATAAAGTGCCAAAGCTTTTGGAATTTTTTCAGGAGTTCCTACAAAGATGATATTTATTCTAAATGTGAAAAGATCAGTTCAATAAATGAAGACATTTACATTATTACCATAACTTAACATTTTTATAGACTTTCTGCTCTTCACCATTGAGAATAAATATGAAAATCCATACACTTTCAACAGTTAGAACATTGTTCTGGGAAGGAAGATGTGACTGCCTGGAAATGGAGGTTGTGGATCAAACACATGCAAGTGAGCTCCGTGCCACCCAGCTCTGCGGCCCTCCACAAACATGTGTGAGACATTACAATCCTTATGGCTCCAGGTGGCCTGAGGGGACGTGACCACCGAGGGCCCAAGCCTCACAAAACAGAACTCATTTTGGACACATGATGAAACTCAAACCACTTTGTATAAACCTCTGATTTAGAGTAAATAAGAATACGTTCAACAAAAAAATCTTAGAAAATATAACTATACCATTCTCCTTGCTCTCTCCTCAGCTTGCCTGATCACCTTTGGTTTTTAAGGACAAACAGGTGAGTCGGATGAATTGTCTGTCCCCAGAATACCAGAATCTATACCCAGTGCAGGAAACTGGGCTCCCTCACCCACAGCACAGCACTTAGCACCTGGCAGTTGCTTTAAAAACAGTTAGTAATTTATTTATGTGACTTTAGTGATAGGAAAATATTGAACATTTGTATGACTGAACTCTATGGCATTTGACTTTCACAACTCTATGAAACCTCAAAGAGGGCATTTTGCAATTTTATGCCCACTTTCACAGATCAGAAAACTAAGGATCAAGTTAAATAATTTGTTCAAGAGAACAGATTTTGGTGGTGAGATGATTCATATGTGAAGTGCTTTGTATAAAGTACTACACAAATGAAAGTAATCAATAGGATGATTCTAGCACATGTCTGTAAATTACGGAAAAATTTAAATCTTCATATACAATGGTGTTTCCCCTTTTCTGAATGCAACACCTCCCCCAATTCTGGTGTTTTTCACCTTCAAACCCTGCCTTCACTTAGCCATACATAAGGAGATGCCCCCCCTGTATGTCACAACTGCAGGCAACTCAGCTTTGTGAAATGCACTGTTCCAGGGCCTGGGAAACCCAGACAGGCTGTTTCTGTGCCTTCAACAGAGAGTTGAGAGAGTTGCAACATACACCGTTACCCTCCTGCCTAGGGCCCCTGGAGGTCGCAACATACAGTTACCCTCTTGCCTAGGGCCCCTGGAGATGCAGGGCTGGAGAATTAGGGCATTAAGAAACAGTGTTTGCAATAATCAACATCTTTCAGGTTGACTTAATGTGGAAAGAAAACAGTATTAAACAATTATGCTGCACATAAGCATTCTGTATAAGAGCGCATAGTTGATCATTTTTATAGTTTCATAAAAATGCACTTGGTTTCTGCGTATTACAAAATACACCAGGAAACCGAAAAAATCTAACACAGAATGGCAGTTGGCTGGCAAGGCCCCACCTAAAAAATCAAAGGCTGACAAATTTAAAACATAAAGTCAGTCTCTAACTTAAATAGCCTCAAGTCAATTTTGTTTAAAAACAAAACTAAGATTCTGTTTGAGGCTGCCAGTCACCCTCATTTTTCTTCAACAGAAACATTAACAGAGGAACTTTTGTGATAAAATGCTAATAGTCGAGGTTTATGTGGCCCTACCTTGTACTCATGAGAGATATTTATCATTATAGGCACACTTGCTTTCATGACACAACACTTAAATAGAAAAGAAAAAAAAAAAACTACAGACTAGAAAAACGCTGAGAGAAAAAACAAAGTTTTAGAAATTTATTACTGTGTGTTTTTAACTTTCCTAATTCAGAATGTACTGACTTATAGCAGTGGCTGCTTTTATTTTTGATCTTCTGGCAAAATTATGTTTTTAGCTTCTAAGACGTGAAATATGACTAAATGAAATACAAATTTAGAGATTTCTGTTTCACCATCTGAGAATAAGGATTAGGGCGAAGCAGCAAATTAATTGTGTTCCCTACATTTGAGCCTGATAGAATGATTATTTGGCTACATGGTGCATAGATCATGCATTCTTCTCTGTAACAAGGCAAATTAGATATTTATGCTTCTATTCCAAACAAAGCAGACATGCTGTCTGGCAGGATTTTTTTTTTCTTCGCTAGTTAGAACTCTTGTAAGTAAAGCTTATGAGTTTTATCCCGTGGCACTGCAACCCTGCTATACGTACATAAACAATTTTTATGAGGGTCACACTGCTTCTTATTTAACAGTCAATAAATGGACTCTTGCCATTACCATCTCCAACTCTGCCTAATAACTCTGTACAAATAGTGCTTTCTGGCTTGAATCTGCACACAAGTAGTTCGTATTTATTCTTTAAGGTTGCTTCGCAACATTTTGTACTTCTCTTTTCTCCTAAAGCATTCTATTTGTAATTTTGTCCATCCTCTTGGTTCAAAGCATTAACAACACTGCTCGTCCTTGAGTCTTCATGATACCCAGCACAGTGCTCCTCATATCCCAGGCACGTCTGCCACTGTCTCCCATAACCTGCTTAGCTGCTGCCAATGGAGGTCCTTAGTCTATGAACCTAGGCAGCCTCAGTTAGTTCTGGAGCTAATCATGTCAGAATGGAGAGTACATTGGTAGTAATCAACCAATGAGTAGCACCAAGAGGTAGGTGCTAGACTTAACTGTGCTTCCACAGACTTTGCAGCTTAGGGTGAAAACTGGGCATCTCAACTTCTACAGAGTCCCAGTCTCCGGCCAGACTGCCACACGAGTAGATTTGTTTTGCTTTCCACTTGGTGTGGCAGCTCTGGTTGGTATTCCTGCCTTCCCTAGAGCTCTAAGTAATCAGAGAGGACCCTAATCCTAACCACTTGTCTCTATCCCAAGCTAGCCACCTCCTTGCCAGGACACAGGAGAAAAAAGGGAAGCAATGTGGCAAGTTTCTGCTTCTTCAGCATCAAACTTGGAGTTGGGTATGAAACAGAATCACTGTGGAAAGCCTAGACCAGTGCTGCTCACACTACCAATGGTGGAGACTGGCTATTGGAAACTTTTTTCCTTCCTTCCTTCCCCGAAAAAAATTTCAGATCCATCAAGAACCAATTTATTTATACAATATGATAAAACCTAAAGACTAGAAAATGGAATTAAAGGCAAGCACTAATGTTTTTAGTATAAGATGTAAGAGATATAAAATAATTCTGTCAACTTCCTAAATGCTTACTCCAAATTCTGTAGTTCCCTCATTTCAGATCAATGTGCTTGTGGACTGGATGGGTCCAAGGACTGCGCTTTGAATAGTGTTGGCCAGGTCCCTCCTGCTGCCATAAGCCCCTCTTTGAGGCTACTGAGTGAATCAAGTCTGAACTATAACCCCCTCATAAGGATAATTTCTCTATCCCTTCACCCTACCTCTTCCCTATCCCTGTAAAGGAAGGTTTCCTCTCTATCCAGAAAGCCAGCATGCTGATATCCTAGTTTGCCTCATGTTGGCATACGTACCCTTCCTAGTGATAGAGCATGCAATAAATATTTGCTGAATGAACTAATTCCTGTCTGACAATGTCATTGACTGATCAAAGTATCCCCTCTGTGCCAGGTACTGAATTATTGAACAACATGCAAGTTGTTCCTAACTAGCTTTTTTTTTTTTTTTTTTTTTGACGGAGCCTCAAGCTATCCCCCTGGGTAGAGTGCCGTGGCATCACGCTCACGGCAACCTCCAACTCCTGTGCTCAAGCGAGTCTCCTGCCTCAGGCTGTAGCTGGGACCACAGGCGCCCACCACAACGCCCGGCTATTTTTTTTTGGTTGCAGCCATCATTGTTGTTTGGCGGGCCCGGGCTGGGGATTCAAACCCGCCACCTTAGGTGTACGTGGCTGGCGCCTTAGCCGCTTGAGCCACAGGCGCCGAGCCCCTAACTAGCTTTTACTCAAGTGAGAGAGACAAGAAAGTAAACAAATCCTAGACAATTCCCTTGGATCTATGTCATGGCAGAAGGCAGGACAGAGTGCTCTGAAGGCACCTACCAGTGCCACTTCGTGCAGGAGGTGGTGCCTGAGCTGAGACTTAAAGGACTGAAAGACACTTTCTAGAGGAGAAAGTAGGGCAGGAGCAGGAGCAGAAGAAACAAGATCTGCAAAGACGTGGAAGATGGAGGTTGGCACGATGGAGAATAAGTAGCTCAGTGAGGCCTGAAAAGAGAGTGCAAGTGTGGAGCGGTGAAGTCTGAGGCTTGCAGAGTAAGCAGGACAGAGTTTTAAGGAACCCCCGTTCCTTAAAGATGAACACTGTGAAGATGGTCCTGTGGACACTATAGTTTTTTGCTGTGACGGACTATGCTATGCAACATACAGGCTGGTCAGCATCTCTGATCTTTGGGAACTTAATGAAGGATGACCAACAATCAAGCCCTCCCGATTTCCATATACCCCCTTGACAGAATGATGCAACCAAGGTCAGATTTTGCTAGATAGCAGAAGTATCTCTTAGGACAGTGGTTCTCAACCTTCCTAATGCCTCGATGTATTTTATTGTTTAAAAGGGGTTGCGGGCGCGCCTGTGGCTCAAAGGAGAAAGGCACTGGCCTCATATGCCCAAGGTGGTAGATGCAGTGGTGCCCATTTGCCTGAACTGACTGAAGCAGAGGAGGGAGGCATCAGCCACGTCCCAGGTATGTCCAAAGAAGACCAGATCAGGCTTCTCTGGTGTTTACATCTGGTCTCAATGCAAGCAATCTGTAAGTAACTTTGCCATTAATTTAATTTAACTTGGCAAGAATTTGGTTAGGCCCTATTCAATGTCAACTACTAGTTGGGGTTTCTTTAAAGACATCTGAAAATATAAGACATAGTTCCTAGTCTTAAGAAATTTACAATCTTGTTGCTAAGATATAATAAAGCAAACAAACAAGGCACTATATAATCCAGGATTTGATAATGGATTATTCATATGTTCCACAAGAATATCTGACCCAAATCCTTTATCAGAAGAGTATCATAATGAAAGAAAAAGTTAGCAGAAATCTGAGATTACCAACAATTCTGAGTTTTCCCAGTCTTTCCCTTTTTAGGGATTGTGGAGAAAATACCACTGCAATTTACCTGAAGGGAAAAAAGATATTCTTCCATAATATAAATAAATGAATAAATGAATGAATGAATGAAAGAATATCTTAATAATTAACAAGATTTTCATTTGCTTTCAGATATTTTCTAAAAGTAAAGGCTTTAAAGAAAAGCCCAGTAAAATTGATTTTGCACTGAAGGTAGAAATTATTTTTCCAGCTTTATTATGTCTTTCTTGAGACACGTTGATGACGAGAAATAAGTACAGCTAGCAGTTGGCTGTGGGAGCCATTTTCTATCCTGTTCCCAATTCCCTTCCTTGATGACTCTGTATTTTACTGGAGATGGTCACAAGTGTAATAGACTTTTGCCAGAAGGGAACAATTTCCAGTGATTTGTGGATCTCTCTACCAGGGTCAGAAGTCATCCAAAGTGACCTCTTAAAGGGGAAAAAGTCAATTAAAAAGGATAATTTTCACAGACCCCCATCATCGACAAGTTCCAGAAAGTCTGCTAGAAAACAGAAAGGTTCATTAACACGTCAGAGTCAGTAATTAGTAGTTAATACTTTGGCTTGAATCCTTGTCTCTTTTGTTAAAATGAAAGTAGCCAGGGAGTTTCTCCTACTGACCCTTTTCAATAATTTATACCTCATAATGGATGTGCTTATCACATTCTCTCCCGAAAGCAGGCTTGTCTGTGGATGACTGGAGACAGGTCGCAGAGTTCATTAGCAGTGAGAAGGGCACACAGAGGGGTAAAGGAGAGGTAACCTGCCCGAGGAGGCAGACTTCCGGGCTGGGTGTTCCCGGGCTGGATCTGACTTTGAACTTGTGGATAAAAATGGCTTGACTAATCTAATCTGTGAAGTGTTTATGTCTTCACTGGAAGGTATTTCTCCCCATTGTCACTGAGAGACTTGAGAAATGAAATATCAGACACAATTATAAGAGGGACTTTACCTAACAAATGCAATCAGTGGAACCTGGTTCTTTGTACCCTCAATGAATCCCCAACAATAAAAAAAAAATGAAACATCAAAATATTTAATAATTCAGTATTTCCAAAGTCTAGACTATGAGCACCTTACTTTGCAATAATTTCGAAGAGAGGAAAAGGAAATGAGCGAGAGATTTTTGTGAAGACTGAGCCATGAATTAGTTGTTTTCAGAGTTATGTTTCTCACAAAAAGTAGATACTATTCTTCCTATTTCACAGATGACAAATGTGAGGGTCAGACAGATTAGGAAATGTGCCCGAAGTGTCACAGCTAGTCAGAGAGAGAATGCAGTCTAAGCCAGGTTTGCTTGGCTGCAAAGCACTTTCTCTTTCTCTGTACGGCATGCTGCCTAGATGTTTTAGAAAATCTGGATTATAAAAATGTTAGAAATACAAGTATGTTTGTTAAGGGATGGCATATAAAAATTTTGGGATTGTGGTTGTCTGTAGCTGAAATGATAAAATGAAAGTTCCTCCCCCAACACACACACAAAGAGACATATGCACAATGTTGGTTATTATGTGGCTGAGTCATTGAATTTATCTGGAGGAGCCATTTTCTTCTGCATGACAAAATACAGATGGCAAGAAACTATTTACCCAGATCTTTTGGGGTTGAGGGATACAATCATCATTTGAAACAAAAAATATGAAACCGGTAATACAAATGATAGTGAGTTATTTTGAATACGAAAGGGAAAAGGGAGAAAATGAATAAAACAGCAAGAATAAAACTGAAAAGAGACCAAAAAGAACACGGGGAGATTGTCTCTGAGCACAAGGCGTATGTGTATGCTGCACAGAGTTGTTTTAGAAATGTTGATAAACAAGAAAGGTCTGTGGAATGGGAAGTTGAATAGCTGTGATATTAAGGCTTTCCACTCTTGGGGAAAACATGGGCACCAGGGCTGATAAGTTACTTGATTCTGACAAGCATCTTCCTCTCTCCTCTAACGTTTAGTTACTGCAACCACATTAGAGGCTTTTCCCTTTATTATTCTGTGCTTCTGCCATCTGAAAATAATGAGCTTAAACAGCAATCATGCCGCCATTTTACCCTGTGAATAGGCTCTTCAATGAAGAATTCTAATGAAATTATTGTTTTAGAAAAGAAAAAACATCACACTCTATATGTATGTTATTTTAAAAAATCCTTAAATTATTATAATTCTCTCAAAAGATAGGTATCTTACATAGATAGACGATGACTTTAGCCTGTAAATTCAGGGCTTTTTAATGCTTTAACTACATTTTGAAAACTGTAACGGGCTGTGAAAAAGAAAATAAGGACAGTGTTCCTCTCTTTATATGATTAATCTGCCTTTGGGAGTGGGTGAAGTACAAACTGTAAATAACTGAAGAATGCATGACTGGTAATACACGGGTTCATCAACTGTGATTAAAAGTAAACAGCTTTTCACTAAAAACAGTATCTTCAACTTGAAACCAACTGATTGCAGCATACAAGGTTAATATAAAAGGAGGAATTTTTAAAAGTAAAGAATGATGTTGTTCTCTCCCCATTATAAATCTGGTGAGTCTGGGTGACCTTTTGCTCATGTTAATGCTGATAAACTCTGCAGAATGCATGACTGTCCCAACTCCTCTCCCCTCTCAATAGTGTCCCGCTCCCGTATTCCATGGTAAGGGGCAGGACACATTGGTAAGAGATGGTGTGAGGGGACCACAATGGAACACATTGATGTGGGCTATCGATCACCCTGGAGGCCTTTGGGAAAGGCAGAGGGCAAATAATTTATTGCACTATAGGAAAGACATAATTCTTCAGTGGGAAATAATTCCTCAGTGTTATCTTTATGATTTGAGATACAGTCAAATGAAGTAACATGTCAGAGATCAGTGCTGCTCAGGAAGTACTGGACAGGTATTTGGGTGGGTATGCAACTCAGTTTGTTCTGGTTATAATCGAAGCCAGACGTGAAACTCAAAAAGGTGTGCTGGGACCATTCTGCTTTTGGTGAAGTTGGCACAAGGACCATAACAGTTTAGAAAAACCTGTAAATACTAGTCTTAGAAAAAAAAATGTAGATATTTTCAGGTTTTAGAGAAAAGAGGAATAAATTCATTTGAAACAAACAATGAGTCATGGTTCCGATTGACTGTTTCCATGTATGAAGCTAAAGACTTTGTGCTTCAAACGAGGTACAAACAATCCTCAGTTAAACTTGTGTAACGTAGTTCCTTTAAAATATATTGTGCTTTGCTATTAACAATACTACTAATAACAGATTAATTAAACACGGTGGCCTTAATGGCATTATGGATGAATGTTAGAATAAAAATTAACCGTTCACATCCGTTTTCCCCAATGGACTGAAAGTGTGTCAACATGGGATCACACAGTATCTCACTGTTTGTACTTCCAGTGCCTTGTGCATAATGAGGGAGGGAATGAGAGTTTTACAGAATTCTATATAATGACGAGTCCTATTTACAAAGACTGTTTACACACACACAAATCTGCTCTGTGACACCAGGTACAAATGTACAGAGGACACTTGACTTCACCTAAATTCTAAGTAAACACAAAACCTAAAATGAAAGTTATTCTCCCTGATGTGGAGACCCATTCATAGGTCTAGACAAGTTTTCAACATAAAAAAGTGCTTACAACTCAACACTACCAATGTAAACTGCTCACACAGTCACGATAATGCAGACGCATTAAGATTCAGTAAAATGTTACAAATAAAAGAATCACTTGTGTTTTGGTATTTATATACTTGAAAGAGGTTTATTTGGCATTCTGGGAGTTTACTGCATTTCGAATCAAAGTCTACTGACGACTTGTGGAGGGAGAGGAAAGCTGTCAGGTTCGCTAACTTGCCCATCTGTTCATGCCCGCCTCCTGGATGGGCCCCGTTTTCCAACGGAGAAGAGAAGCACTGGCCTCTTGAAAGCTGTCTTTCTGGCACTGCCTCCCTGAGCTATTGAAATGGTTGGGTTTAAAATGCCTTCCCCTTTCAGTTCTGCCCGAGCTTCAGGATGAATGTCCTTAATTTTAAAAAAGCACAGTCCAACAGTTTATATGTTGCTCAAAGAAGGAAATGAATTATGTTGTATTTCACTAGCATATGGTCCTTTATGGGGGGAAAATAGTTTTTAACTGTTGCTGTAAACTCTAGAGGGAACTTATATAAGGAGAGAAATTCAGGCCCCAGGAAACACATGGATTCATCATTTCGTTGGTTCTTTAAATTTACTGGGACAGGGAGGAGAAAGTATTATCGTGCACACTCTCATGAACACAGCAGATGAAATCCAGGAAAGTTTAATCAACAAAAATGACAGTACATATATTTTTTATAGTACTTAAAACTTTACAACACACATGCACGATCTCCTGAGAGCCTCACAAGCAACTAAAGCTAAGTAGAGCAGGGATGATCTCTATTTTCAAGATAAGAAACCAGGCTTTAAGTGATTAAAAATATTTCTTTTTTTAGATAAAAAGCTCACTAAGGCTATTATATTTTGAAATGAGGGTTAGCCTGGAAATAGGCCAGCCAGTTCTAACCTATTTTCGAGATCATCCAGCTAGTTGGGAGGCAAAGCCAAGACACAAGCCCTGCCTCCTCACGGCAAAGTCAGCACTCTTTGAAAATTCCTAGAACTGCATCAGCGTTCTCATGGTCATAAGCCTGGTTATATAAGCGTCTCTGCTCTCTAGTTTGGTCTGCTAAGGCAGGGTTCTTGACAGTGAGTGTATTTTTTAAAACTAATTAATACGATAAACTAAGCAATAATGGGATCTAAATTATTGGAAGAAACAGCTAAAAGTGATTTTAAAATAAAAAATGGGTGATCTGGACATTAAATTCCTGATTTTACTCCTAAAGTTATTTTTTTCCAGCTTTCTGCACAATGTTATCTTAATAGTTAAACTCTTAAGATGTCACCCTGAACCCATGTACTACACTTTATATAATTTCCATTAGCATTGCTCACAGTACTTATTGTATGACTAATTAAACCTCATTGCAATGACATTGCAGACAGGAGCTGCAGTTGACTTATTTCTCCACAACTCCGATCCTTTGCCTGCTTCCCATGCATTGCCCCATGATTGATGACTGTTACAGTGCGGCTTGTATTCTGCATTCTGCAGCGTACGAGCATTAATCTTCACTCATTCCTCAATAGTATAACTCATTAAAACACATAGTTTGAATTTGAGGCACATACGAGAAGATGTAACCACACAGGAATACAGTATTGTTATGACAAAACATAATTAATAAAACATAAAATGTGTTTTATGAAGTTATGGTTTTAATTTGCTACCTCAAGAAATATGCTCTAGCAATTTTGTGCAAGGTAACTTCCCAGGAGAATTTAAATCCCCTCACCCTCCCTTCTCTAGGTAGTAGTGAAAGGATTATGATTAATGCACACTAAATCTCTCTTAACTGGAAAAGGCCCCAGCAAATTTCTGAAACCAAATTCGAGCTACTGATAAGTCTAACAGTCCTAAATCTGGAGCAAACTTTGTTTGACTTGTGAATTCCTACCCTGTTTTCTGCTGGCCTCTTTTTTCTTGCTGTTATCACACAGCAGGGGACAGAGTGTGTCAAGAGTAGGCCCAGCCAGAAGCAGTACAAAAGAGCAGGGCGGCATCTGCCCTCAGCGACCCCAGCTAACAGATGACCTACATTTGATGCGAGGAGTTCACATGAGAAAACATGAATCTGTGTTGCAGCTTCCATTTAACCCGTATTTCAAGAGGCAATCAGAGAGATATACAAAGCAAATATGGGTAAATAAGTGTTACAGACATACATCACTCTAAATTCATCTGAGACATCAGCAAAGCTATGTGTGTTCATGTAAATGTGCACATGGTCTTCTTTCTCTTAATTCCTCAATCTTCATAAACAAATGTACTAGTAGGAGGTTAGTGCAAGTAAAAACAGCATTAATGGGTCGCATATTAATATTTATGTTTTACTATATAAAGACCTTGCATACATTATGACTCTGTTTTGCAAGTGGAATGAATAACTAATGTTACATTATGTATGGGTACATATTAAGCAGACATGTCTACACTTTCTTAGTTCAGGATATGATTAATGCAGCCTATCAGAAGCCAGATGGTGCAGAACCAGAACCATCAATCAAAATGAAAAGACCACTGCACGCTATCCACAATGAGGTTCTCACAAATGGAGATTCTGTTCACAGACCCGAGCTGGTAATAGGCAGAAAACGCCAAGAACATAGCTGTACTGTCCCACTGGGATAAAAAGTCAGAGCTCGGCTGGGCTAGATAAAAAATCTGGTGTAGGAATATTCATCCTGGAGTCCTGGGCACCAGAGGTGGGAAAGCCCGAACAAAACAATGGCCTCTCCTTAAGATTAAAAAAGAAGAAGTTTTTAAATTATTTTAACAATGTTTGTGCTGATGACAGTATCTGTCAAACAGTACCCATTTGCCATTTGATTTAGGATGGGACATTGCCATGTAGTAACAAAGCAGCTGCCACTGTCTGCCTGACACGTGAATTGGCATCTTGTTTCTTTCGCACAGGCTTTTTTATAAATAACCCCAAATGCTTTAGTGTTACTTTGCAGCCTTTCTCCAAGGATCTATGGGAAACAATTTGAGTCTCTGTTACATTTAATACTAATGACTATTTTTGGGGCAGTTGGAGGGAGAAAGGCAGCCGAAAGACGTTTCCTGTTCCTTTAATAGCTTTACATAAAAATAACTATAGAAACACAAGGTGCTTTGTCTTTGTAAATGGAACAGTGTGCTTAGAAAATGTTAAATGATCCCTATGCACTGCTGGACCTCCAAAACAAATATATAGGTTCCACTTCCTAATAGCCACTGAAATACCATCTCAGAATTCTAGTTTTGTATAATTTTTTTGGGGGGGGGAGGGGGCAGACAGATGTGCAAACAAGGAGAAAATACCCCCCGATACAACTTCTTCCAGAAAAGTAATGCAGCCAAATCATGAGATACTTAAATAACACATTAAAAACCTCAACTATAAAAGGACAGGGCAAGTAAAAACATTTGGAAAACTTTAATATATTATCTCAAAATACTTCTGCTTTATGATAAAAATTACGACTCTCCTAACTTGACATGTGAGCTAATTTTGAAAGAGAACCGTCTAATTTTATTTTTTGAAAGCAATAATGGAAAAAAGAATGACTATGTATGTTGACATAAATAAGACCTTCAGTAAAATGGTGAAGCCTAAGAGATTTTTGAAATTTGGTATTTCCTTCTCTCCTCATTAATATTTAGTTCTAAAACAAGATCGACTCCCTAAATTATGTAATATTTTATTACCATATTTCCCTTAATAATATGAGCATTTTTCATGTTATTACAAATTCTGCATAAATGTTTACCAGTTGAGTATATTCCGCTAAATGTATATATTTTGATTTACTTACATAACTAATTTTCTTAATGATGAACATTTAAGTTTTCTTTTCTCTCTTATTATTGATAATAATGCAGTAAATACTTTTGTGAAAAGAGGTATTTCCATCTTTTTGATTATTTCCTTAAAATAGAATTTCAGAAGCTGAATTGCTGAGCTAAATGATCAGAACTCTAAGGATTTAATAAAATGTATATTGTTATCCAGCATGCAGTAGTCTCAATTCAAAAATTTTTAGTAATTTTAGAGGTGATAATAACATTTTATTATAATTTAAATTTGCATTGCTTTAATTACCATGTAGGTTAAGACATTTTCTGTGGCTAAATAAGTACATTTCCTTTTTAAAGTCTTATTTATGACTTAAAAATAGATATTATTCTTATCTGTTCATTAAAAGAAACACAGAATGCCCCTGGTTAGAATATGAATTCAACTGATTACCTAAAAATAATAAACTGTCTTCTTCTTAAAAAATTTAAAAATAAAAATTTTCAAAATAGCAGACAGGTGTCCTCCAAAACTGCTTCAAATCAATACAAATTTAACTTAACTAACCAAATGGTCTGAACTGATCGATAACATTTTTGAGTAGTCATCTAGTTTTATGCTTTTTTCCATGTTAAGAAGGTTAAATGACAGCTGTCTTTCTCAATAACCCTCTCTCTTGATATGTACCTCTCTTTTAGTGTTACCAAAACTTACATATTAGAGAGTACGTAGCAACAAATGGCTTTTGACATGATAACACATATAACAATATAGACTGTACCAAAGCAATGAAGATGCATGGCTAAGTCACCTTCAGGAACACATTTCTATTAATCCCATGTGGTAGCTGGTGAGAGGGACAATCAGAGAGAGAAGAGGACTTAACAGCTCTGCTAACCACTGAGGAATTTCGATCCATCACTGATTGGCAGGTCCTTCTGGTCCTGGCACTGGGGATTTCTGCCATACTTTCCTCTCACTGCCTCACTTCCTCAACCCTAGCTACTGTGTTCCTTTGGGAGATGGCTGTCAGGGAGCAGAGAACTATCACTAGCCTAGCCAACTCTGTGGCTTTCCACCAGTAGACAAGTAAAAAGGGCAAGCCACAGATGCTGTCTTTTACACAAGCTCATGTAGGTGTGTGGAATCCCAGAGCGCTAGTTGTGTTAAACTATAGCACTATAACTTCTGCAATCTGTATGCCTGGCCTCGGATCAAAGCCGAGTAACCTGGAAGTTGACATTTAGTGGGGCGCATTGATCTCAGGGGCTTATTAAAATGTTAGATCCAGTTTGCTGAAAGACGGCATGTACTGGAGTTTTGAAGCACTGGATACTTGGAAATAAAGGGTGTTCTTGCTCTGTGGAATATAAATACAGAAAATCAACAATACGGAAGATAAACAAACAAAACAAAAAATGACAACAAACCAAAACCAACAACAAAAAAACAAACACCCTGTGGTGAGGTGAAAGACACTTCACACTCAGAGTCAGGAAATCTGACTTTATGGTATGGTTGTATTATTAATCAGCCAACTGCCTGTGGGCCTCGGTTTCCATATTTAAAGTGAATAGAAGGAGCTGTATTAGGCTGATCCTTACAAACCCTTGAATTCTCTCTGTACTAACAGTTAATATTCTAAATACCTACACTATTACTTTATGTAAGGGATAAATTTAAAAAGCCATATACAACCAATTAGCATGTGAAATATTCTAGATAATCTTATTTTGGATTATATCCAGAATTATCAGTATAATTAATTACTCATTTTTTTCCTGTCTTTAAATTTTTTTTTTTTTTTTTTTGGTAAACTAGAGTGAGAACATATAGTTCCCTGTAGGACATTACTGTTTATCTAAGTTGATGACTGAACCATATCAATTCAGCTACCATATGCTAACGAGTCCACACATGTTTGAGCAGATACAGGAACTTTCTGGATATTGTGAAGTTTGAGTTCATCTGTGTCAGCTTTTTGACCCTTCCTACCACAGGATATTTTTGACTTACAGTATCTTGGAGAGTCTCAGTGCTATTCTAAGACAACTCGTTTAAAAAAAAAAAAACAATAGAAAATTTTAATTGGCTCACAGAAAGAACTAGAACAATATTTTCATTTTTCCTTTAGATTTCCAGCTGGATATATACATATATATATTTTATACAGTTGAAGAACTCTGGTGATATTTTTCAGTATTCAGTCACATGTTTTCTTCAGTTACAATAAAGTGATCTCATTGATAATACTCTTTTATAGATATCTAATTATAGCAACAAATTGTTTACTGATAGAATTTATAATGATTATTTTTGTAACAACTCACATGTATCAAGCATGTACTATAATACATTTAGAGTGCTGTGCAAATCTCTTCAACATACATTCTTTTTGCTTAATCCTTATGATAACTTCATAGGGGAGGTACTACTTTTTATTTCCATTTTTTGAGAAGAGAAATCTGGCTTTCCGAGAAGTTAAGTAAATTACATACATTATACAACTAAATAGATTAGTAAACAGTGGATTCAAATTCAAGGTAGACTGAATTTCCATTGAAAATAGTCCAAAATAGTTCTAAAACTTAGGAGGTCTTTTAAGTTTTATGGTACAGTGGTCTCATACACTGTTCAAAACTCCTTAACAGAAAGATTGATGGGATATATTCTATTTAGAGATTTGCCTTAAGAAAAGGTTGTCACTTCTCTGGAATGACAAACATTCTGTTATTACGAAGTGAGAGCTGTGTTTGTCTTTTTGCCTTTGCTTCCCAGAAGCCCCGGCTTTTATTCTCAACTGTAGTCATGAGTCAGGTTTTAGGAGTGAACCACACAGCTCTTCTTTCTTTATCCCAAAATATCTCATCATATACTTTTTATATAAGCCACTGCTAGGCTTCTTTAGACAAAAGCAAAAAAAAAAAAAAAAAAA
>NW_003852421.1:17044488-17055384 GCF_000181295.1 Otolemur garnettii | reverse complement strand
GCAACCTCCAACTCCTGGGCTCAAGCGAGTCTCTTGCCTCGCCTCCCAAGTAGCTGGGACCACAGGCGCCCGCCACAACGCCCGGCTGATATAGTATTTTCTTTGGTCAGGTATAGTCAACTTGACAAGACAGTAAAACTCAATGGAAATCAAGCAGGGGGAAGGTGGGGGGGATGGGTGACAAGCTACCTAACGGGTACAATGAACACTACCTGGGTGATGGGCACACGTATCTGTAGTAACCTTGACTTCAGCCTTATAAAAGTGATCCTTGTGACCAAAAATATTTGTATTTGTAGCCCCACAATACTTCAAAATAAAAAAAGGCTAAGTAACAGTTCATGCATACTTTTCATTACAGATGTACCTCGAATTATGAGGGGTTACACATCAATAAACTCATTGTAAGTTGAAAATATTCTATGTTAAAAATGCATTTAATACACTTAACCTACCAAATGTCATAGGTAACAAACATCATAGCTTAGCCCAGCCTAGCTTAAAAGTTCTCTGAACACGTACATGAACCTACAGTTGAACAGAATCATCTAACATAAAGCCTATTTTTTATAAAGTATTGGGTATCGCGTGTAATTAGCTGAGCACATATATAGACTGAAAGTAAAAACAGAAATAGTTTCTACCGAGTGTGTATCACTTTCCTACCACCGGAAAGTCTAAAAGGAAACTCGTTAAGTTGGACCTTCGTAAGTTGGGAACTTTTTGCATATGTTTTATGACGTGTATCATCTCATTGATACTCACAAAAACTGTGAAATGTACTACAACTGCCTCCAGCTGAAACCAAGCCAATGAGTGGAGAAATAACTTATTCAAGGTCATCTAAGTGGGTAAGTGGCAAAGCATTAATTTGAAGTCAGTTCTTCAAACTCTATCATACCATTCTTCCAATACTGTATGTAGTTACGTTTTAATATTTGCAGAAAAATTTGTAAATTCAGTGACACAGATGATTTCTTATTTATAAAGTATAACTTTTGTATTCAGTTTACTAAAAATTCAACATTGTCCAATATGATCAAGTAATTCTTCTATATCTACATGTACAACATTTCAAATTAAACATTTATTGCTAAAATGCTAATGAAACCCTTCTAGACAGATAATATTAGGGTAATTTGCATTATTGTGAACATGTGTTGCTTGCCCATTCCACATTCATTCATTCCTGGAGGAATTCATCACTGCTCCATCCCCCATAATCCAGCCAGTGAGTAAGTCAATGCACTCTCAGCTCCTGGGGTGAAAACTTTGATTGGCTTAAGATAACCGACACATCAACACCCTGGCTCAATTCAGGGAGGTGCGTAAAACCCAAATCAATCAGGTTTGATGGAACTTTGGTTGCGTTTTCCAGGAGAGAGGCCTCTCTGTGTTATATTTGGAAGCATGAGGAGTGTGGCAGGGAACTGGGGCAGCCACTGTGCTACCTCCAAGGAGGCGAGCCTGAGAAAGTCTATAGATCAAAGACTGCCAAGTGAGGACTGCTGGGGACTCCATCCAAGTCCTGAATCAAGCCTTGCTTAATGCAAAAACTACCTTGACAGTTCAATTAAGGAAGCCAATAAATTACAAATATAAATTATCTCTTTGTTTAAACCAGCATGAGTTGGGTTGTTCACAACATAGCTTTAAATAAAATATCCAGTAAGCCAATTAATATCCTTAGAGAAGTGTCACATTATCAGATTAAGAATATAGGTAAAACTAGAAATTCAGCATGGCAAACTCATGTCTGCTGCTCGAGCAATATAAATAGAGAGCGATTCATGAGGGGCAGGGAGATTTAGCACAGGCCCGGGGTAGGGAGGACAACTGGGGGAAATGAAGTTAAGAGTAAATGCTGAGAGAAGTGGGACCTCGAGCTGCCTGCAGAGGCATAAAGGACAAAGGTTGGGTGCTCAGCTGAGATCGGAATGGATAACTTTACAATAAAGCCGATTAGCATAATCTGTTCACTTATAACATTCGGAGGCAACACAACCCACGGATTGTGTAGACGTGTGGAACGCAAGCATCAGTATATTTTAAAGCACCCCAGGTGATTCTAATGTGCCATCAGGGTTGAGAGTCTCTGGAATGGAGCAGTCACCACTCCATGACAGGAGTTTGCACACTCTTTATGTGGCTACAGAGAAAAGAAAAGATTGCTTTTATATCACCTTCCTTAATTTTATATAAATGCAACATAATTGGGAATAGAAAAAATGGACTTTAAATATGAAATATGGAAATCCTTTGGGACCACTGCTGTACACGCAAGCTTTTCAATTCTCTGAGTGTGCATAAAATATAAAAGACACTCCAAAGAAACATAATTTACAGCACCTATGTAAAAGAGAATCAGACATTGGAAAAATAGCATGCTCATTCTTTATAAAAAATTTTTTTTTTTAGACAGGGTCTCACTCTGTTGCCCAGTCTAGAGTGCAATGGTGCAATCATAGCTCACTGCAACCTCCAGCTCCTGGGCCAAGTGATTCTCCTGCCTCAGCCTCCTGAGTAGCTGGGACTACAGGTGCACCCTACCATGCCTAACTAATTTTTGAATAAAGTTATTTTGTAGAGATGGGGTCTTGTTATGTTGCTTAGGCTGGTCTCAAACTCCTGGCCTCAAGAGATCCTCTTGCTTGGTTTCCCAAAGTGCTGAGATTACAGGTGTGGGCCACTGTGCCTGGCCCATGTTCCTTCTTTAAATGACCTTCTATTCAATATCTAGTATATGTATCAAGCACTATACTAGTCCTCCAGGGCTCCAGACTTTACCAACACAGCTTTGTTCTCTGAAAGGTTTGATATTCAGGGAAGACAGATAGGCCCTGAGGGCAGGAAAGCATAGAGATTATTAGGCATGTGAAAGGACCCTTGATTCCAGAGGAAGTGAGAGTAGAGGAAGGGGAGATGACTCCCGGAGGGATGCAGTGGCTCTGATTTCTGAAGGGGGAGATAAAACAGATGAATGAAATAACCATGGGTTCCAGAGACAGAACACAGTTGAGCACTGCAAGACGTGAGAAACAGAGGAAAGGGATGGAATAGTGGGAGGTAAGGAGCTACTTGTGTTTCCCTGAAAATAAGACTCTGTCTTGTAGTTATTTTTCCTCAAGAAGACACACTAGGGCTTATTTTCAGGGAATGTTTTCCTTTCTGCACCGAAATGCATGGCACAGATATGCTGCATAGCCATGCCCATCCCTAGGTCTTATTATCAGGGTCGGTCTTATATTTAATAAATGCATAGAAATCCTGCTAGGGCTTATTTTTTGGGTAGGTCTTATTTTCGGGGAAACCCGGTACTGGCCACAGAAAGCCCTATGTGTCACGCTAGGCTTTGTTCCCTAAGTGACTGTGGGTCACAAAAGTATTTTGTGCAGGGGGTTAACACAGTATAAACTGCATTTTTAAGTGTCCCCATCAAAGCAGTGGAAGAACGGATTGGGTTTTGGGAGAAGTCAGTGAAAATGGAAAAGGGAACATCAGTTTGAGAGAGATGAAGTAGTCTAGGAGAAAAATGCCAAAGGTCTACTCTAACGATGGTAATGACTGCACAGAGGGTGAGGTCAAATCTAGATAAACCACAGGAGCAGATGTGGGAAAATGTGAGCAATCAAAAGTGGTGGGTAAAGGGAGAGGGGGAGCCCTGGATGGCAAGCTGCTTTTGGCTTAGTAGCTACAGAGATGTGCACATTTGGTTGCATGTTACAACTATAATGAGAACTTGTGAATGTTTAAACCTATCTTGTACAAAAAGGGAATGTTGAATCACTAATCAGGCCTAGAGAGGTTTTCCTGATAGACCCGGAGTGATAGCATCTGCTGACCTTCAGGGGCACTAATTTAGTGATAGCGGGGTAGCAATTTTAATCTGTTGTTCTAAGCCTTACAGCAGACCGTGACAGTATTTCAGTAAGAGATATTAGGTTTGCTTCAATTTTTCAGAGCAAATTTTTAGGTTTTGACCTTATCTTCTTCAAGTGAGTGAAAGGTGAGTGACTGTAAAGTCAGATAAACAGATCAGAAACGAGTCTGTGATGAAAGTGTGCTTTTATACCATGTGGGAGTGAACTTCACCCACACGGAGAGGCTCCCACAAGAGCCAAAGCGCTTTCCTTCCTTCTATGGGGGGCTGAGAGCACGGACAGGCTGTTTTCTAATAGGCTGAGCTTTCAACGAGACTCCCTCAAGCACTATCAACTGAATATAAGGTAAGAATATTGCATTTAATTCTGAGTATACTCAGAACTATTTAGAGTTTTAAGGTCATGTAGAAGGTGGGAAAATAATATAAGCCAGAAAACAGGGGCTATTTGTGGAGACTTAAGTCTTCTCAGTTAGTCTTACTATTTGCCAGAGTTCGTATTTTAGCCACAGCATGCATGCCTGTCTACATACTACATATGTCCCTACGCACAGATCTTTATAAAAACACATACTCAATGTCTTTATTTCATATGTTCTCTTTCAAAGTAAATCAATACTACATTTTACATTCCCAAAGATCAGAAACAGAGAAAGCTATGCCATACGGAAACATCCAAATACTTAGAACCAACTTGAAGAAGGCAAAGTCTGTAGAGCCTAATAGTCTAATATGAAAAACTCCAAAATTCAAAAAGATGAACATAAAGGATATAAACTATTCAGTAAAGAAGACTTTCCTGAAGTCTCTGCCCTTATAATTGAGAAGAGAAACAAGCCTCATAGGAGCTCACATTCAGTTAAAAGATAAGTACATAAATAAAAAGGTTTTATTTATCTATACTGTTTAGTAGTGGATAAAATGAATAGCAATAGTCTAAGACTGGCCTGGTGAGGTGGTGTGGGTGAGGTGGTTTAGTAGCTACAGAGATGTGCACATTTGGTTGCATGTTACAACTATAGTTGTAGTTGTAATCCCGGCATTATGGGAGGCTGAGGCGGGTGGATTGTTGAGCTTAGTTCTAGCTCAGCCCAGCCTTTAGGGAGACCTCATCTCTACTAAAAATAGAAAAACTAGCTGGGCATTGTGGTGAGTTCCCGTAGCCCCAGCTACTCAGGAACCTGAGGCAAGAGAGTCTCTTCAGCCCAGGAGTTTGAGGTTGCTGTGAGCTAAGACGTCATGGCAGTCTACCAAGGGAGACAAAGTGAGACTCTGTCTCAAAAAAACAAAAACAAAAAGAAAAACAAAGACATTATCAAGTTGTAGAAACAGGATAACATATTTCAAAAATGCAAATTCTAAAATGTAAGACTCACACAGATCTTATAAAATTCTATTAGAGATCATGTACAGATTATGTGAAACATATTTTGACTCTAGTTTGGAAAAACACTTTATGTTAGCAATATTCTAAAGAACCATTTTCAATTCAAACTTTTCAATTTTGTACATGAAGGTTTTCAAATGTTTCAGTTGAACTCCATAGGGCTTGGTTAGTTTTAAAATGCAACTATGTGGTTGTGATAAGGTCTGGAGGTACTGGAACGTATGAGAGTGGGGAAGGGAGACACGAAGACCCCAGAATGCCGAAACCCACGACCACGGCATCTGCTACTCAGGAAGAATGAAGATCTCTATGCTGTCCTCTAAAGTTTTAGAAAGGAAACAGATTTATTCTTTCAATCAATCTTTTTATTTCGATAAAAATATTTATAGAGCACCTCCTGTATGCTGGGGAACAGCTCTGAACAAAATAGACAAAATCTCTGCTTACATTCTAGTAACTATAATTTTACATTAATAGTAACAACCACAGTTATTTATTGAAAATGTACTATGTGGTATGTACTAGCAGTAAAGCTGAAATTCTAAGAACTTCACGTAACTTTACTAGAGTCTATAAAATAGAGTATTATTCTCATTTTACAGAAGAGGAAACGGAGGCAAAGAAAACCTGAATATCTTGCCAATGTCATAACTGGATGTAGAAGAGTCAGGAGTTTTGAATGTGGAGATAACTACAGAAAATCAAAGACCAAATTGCTCTATTTTTGTGGCAATTCCCAACAACTGAGTGACTAGACCCGTAAGAGAAATATACATTAAAACTATAAGACACTTTTTTCCCTAACAGGGAAAGATTTTAAAAGTCAGCTGACATAGTGTTGGGGGGTGGGGGAGACAAGCACTCTCCCACACTGTTGGTGGGAATGCCCACTGGAACATCTTGTTGAGTGAGTATCTGGCAGGCTCTATCATGATTTAAAAGCCTCACGCCTAGTATCTAGACACTTCGCTTCCAGAAATTTACCCTACAGTTAATAGTTATACATGCATGAAATAGCATGCTTGTGAGATTAAACATTACAGCACTGTTTGTAAGATCAAAGGATTAGAAGCCACTCAAAGATCCATCAATAAGAGTCTACTTAAACAAATATGGTAAACGTCTGGTATAAAATACTATGTATACACAGCTATTTTTGTTAAAAGAAATGAGGCAGCTCTTTATGTACTAGTTGAAAATATCTCCAAAATCCACTGTAAAATGTGAGAAGAAACAGAAGACTTTGTAGTATGTTAACATTTAAAATTTTTAAAAAGCATAGATCTATATAAAAACACATACCAGCATTTCTATGAAGGTATGTGTGTATATATGGATCAAATAACTCTAGGAGCACGTGCACAAAACCAGAAACAGTAGCTGCCTGTAAGGGAGACTTTCTTTAAATATGGTATGAAGTCCATGTATTACCTACTTTATAATTAAAACCCAATAACAACCTTTGTACATTCTCCCACAGCTGTGGTTCTCACTACTGAGACATTCCAAATATGTACAGGCACAGATAGCACAAAACCAGGAATTGCAAGACGTGGTTTTAGCCCTGCATTTGCTGAGGGATGATGGGTAAGAGCCTGGTATAGTTATGGTACACAGATCCAAAGAAGAATAAAATACATTTCATATCTGTAACATTAAATTCTAGCCCATAATTCCAGGTATTCTCCTAAGGAGTGTGGAAAGAAAGAAGAAAATATGATCCCTGTTCTCAAGACTTTCACAGCATGGCAAGAGGAACAGTAATGCTGATAAATAAATATGCAATAGCAAAATAATTATGCTGTAATGTTTGTCATTTCATCCCACTATCCCACTGGATTCTAAGCGTCGTACCCTACTTATTGGGCCTGTCTCCTAGGAAGCATGTCAAATGTTTGTTCAATGGAACTAAACCCTAAGAGCAGGACAAGGAAATAATAAAGGCACATACGGAGTAGAACTCATATTGGAAGCATGAGGACAGAACAATTTTGTGTGTGAGCCAGGAAAGATGCAAAGAAGGTGAAATTAAACTGAGTCTTGCTGGACAGACAAATAAAAAATGAACAGGCCTTTTCCTTTCCTGAACAACAGAGGAGGGATGGAGGAGGGATCTGGGGTTATGTGAGCTCTAAGGGCCTTCCCAGGACTGGAGTTTTAAGATTCTTATCGGAAGAATGTATCAATTCACAGTAAGCACTCAGTCAGCATGTGACTAACAGTGGCAGTGGCCTTTCCATGTCTCTACTTGAAAGAAGTAGCACAGTGGCTGAAGAGCCCCCAACTTATACCCCTTACACCACCTCAAGAACATAACGGAGGATAAAAAACAAGAACATTTAAGAAATGTTGAGCACATATGAAAGTAGGTGAAAAGACCTTGAATCATGGGCTGGAATGTATGATATAGATAGGAAATGTCTTTCATTCTTCTTTGGATCTGTGTACCGTTCTTAACAAAATAAGAATACGAAGAGTGAACAGAGTGGAAGGAAGATAATCAGCAGGCCTGGAGAGAAAAACTGAAAACAGAAAGCAAACCAGGGAAATGGTGGCTACTAACGGTGGGGGGGGGGGGGGGGGAGAAGAGGAGAGAGGAAGGGGAAGACGAGGGGGCCAAGGAAGAAGAGAGGAGAGAAAAAGGGGATAATGGGGGGAGGAGGAGGAAGTGAGGACAGAGGAAGGGGAAGAGGAGGAGAGGGAGAGAGACAAATCCTAAAAACATTAACTATATCAAATTAAAATTTTATTACATTAGAAAAAATGTGTCAATAAGAAATAAAAAGTGAACAATAAAGCCAAATAGGTTAAGATGAACCCCTACTCTCAAAAAGCCTAAACCCAACTAGAGAGGTTTTATGCATGGTAGCTGGGCTCTTGTTACATTTTGTAGTAATTAAAAATGCAACCGTCTCCTTTTTACCTATGTGTTTACCATGTAATGATAGGTAAATTCAGAACAATCTGAGTCTTTAAAATTCCTTTATTTTTGTTTGACATGTGTGCTTTTAAGATACCTCTGGAGTTGCGAAAAGCACCCAAAGGCAGAGTGTTGAATAATGGAAAATACCAACAGTCATTAGAAGAAGCTGGTTAACTTACTTTTTTCCCAGATGGTAAAACTTTCTAGTTTCCTAATTTTAGGAGCATTAATGTATACATTTAAAAAGTGCCATAAATGTTAACTGTAATCATGTCTTCTTAATCTTGCCCCAAAACCCTAGAGAGAAAAAATTATTGCCCCATGGAAATACTTTCATCTCATTTGTCTTTGTAAACACAAGTCTGGAAATCGTTCTGTGCAACCTTGGCTCTGCACCGTAGGCCGACAATCACGGGAGAGTGGCCTTGCAGCTGCTGTGCTGTTAATGACATGGCAGGCCTGGGAGCTCCTTGTAAACAGCGTCAGCCCACACTCCACTGACTGCAGGCCCCTCCATGGTCTGAGAACTTGGGCAGTAGAGCAAAAGAAAGGACAAGCAGCAGCAGCTTCCTCACTTCTCAGGGAGACTGCCTATCTTAACTGGTTTTAATTCACCAGCGGCATTAATGTTTCTCAGGATATCTCAATAAAATATAACTTCAGCTACAAAGAAGTCATTAATTATATTTTAGGATAAGAGGTATTGCTGAGGAAAGAAAAACCCTACGGCTTTTAGGTTTTTTTTTTTTTTGCAGTTTTTGGCCAGGGCTGGGTTTGAACCCGCCACCTCTGGCATATGGGGCTGGCGCCCTACTCCTCTGAGCCACAGGCACTGCCCTGTATGAGGCCTTTTTATATTCCTTTCTCTTTGTACCTTCCAAACAATTTTCTAAGCAGGTTTCCAGGTTAAAATGTTGTCACAGACTTGAAAGAATCAAAGTCAATAAAAAGTTGTTTTCTCTTGTTAAATACACTAGTAAAAGTTTGAAAAACTGTATGTGACACGGGTGTTGGCCTTTGACGGGGAGGCACATGACACACGGATGGGGCCAGGAGCAGGAAGAAACCTCCTCAGGCCTTCACAGTAAGTGAAGAGGAAGTTTTAAGATCATTTCTCCTTTCACTCCTTGGTAGATATTATTTTCTTTTTTGTCTTTCGAATTTCTATTTGCCCAAGTTAAATGTATGTTCCACATGCAACTAGGGTTGCCAGCTAAAAACAGGGCATATAGTTAAATATAAATTACAATGAATAAATTTTTTTTTTTTTTTTGAGACAGAGCCTCAAGCTGTCCCCCTGGGCAGAGTGCCGTGGCATTACAGCTCACAGCAACCTCCAACTCCTGGGCTCAAGCGAGTCTCCTGCCTCCGCCTCCCAAGTAGCTGGGACCACAGGCGCCTGCCACAACGCCCAGCTATTTTTTGGTTGCAGCCATCATTGTTGTTTGGTGGGCCCGGGCTGGGGATTCGAACCCGCCACCTTAGGTGTACGTGGCTGGTGCCTTAGCTGGTTGAGCTATAGGCACTGAGCCAATGAATAAATTTTTAATATCAGTTTGTCTCACATGTTGCATCAGCATACTTATACTAAAGAAATACTGTTTATCTAAAATTCAAATTTAGGGTAGGGTACTGTGGCTCATGCACTTGGGAGGCCAAAGAGGGAGGATCACTGAAGCCAAGCAAGACCGTCTCTACACAAAATTTAAAAGTTAGCTGGAGGTGGTGGCATGTGCCTGTACCCAGCTCCTCAGGAAACTGAGGTGGGAGGATCACCTGGGCCCAGAAGTCTGAGGTTACTGTGAGCTGTGATCATGCTACTGCACTTTAGTGTGGGCGACAGTAAGACCCTGTCTCTATAAAAACTCTACTTTAACTTGAATGTATTTGCTAACACTGGCATGAAACAGGCCTCACTTGCCAAGCAGATAATGTGCTAGCCACATTTGTCCTTTGAAAGTGATGAGAAAGGTTGGTAGGTACACGCTGGTGTGGGAAAACATAAGAGAAAGAGTTGATGGGGGAGCAGATGTATGGGGACGCTGACACTGCCAAGAGGGAAGGAGACGGCGACACATCTGAACTGGGTGCAAAGACTGAAGGCAGAGGACAGCCCGGTGGGGGGCCGCTAGTACAGCGGGAGGCACGCAGCCCCAGACGGGTGGTACACGCTGGCTTTTGGGACAATGCACTTCCTTGTTGCCCCTTGGCTGGTTTCTTATGCTAGTCAATTTCATATAGGCTGTATATAACCAGTGACTGTAAAAACTGGGATACTTCTAGGCTTGATGAATGATTTGAAAATACAGTAATTGCCACATCTATATTGATCTTTGGATTCATTTTTTATCCGTTCTTTTAGGGTGAATGTTAACAAAGGACGTGACCATGAACTTTGGCTTTTCCCTGTTACTGACGCTCCTGGGAGTGGCTGGGCAGGGAGGTGCAGGGGAGAGGAGAATGTGCTACTGGGTTTCTAAACAAGGACCTCGGGACCTTCCCTCCCAACTTGTGCTCAGAAAAGGAAGTCACAGATGCTAGGGGTGATCAACGGGACAGAATGGCACTGTACCTTTCTGGGCAGTGGAGTCACAGATGCTAGGGGCAATCACAGCTTCCTCACTTCTCAGGGAGACTGCCTATCTTAACTGGTTTTAATTCACCAGCGGCATTAATGTTTCTCAGGATATCTCAATAAAATATAAC
>NW_003852421.1:17010038-17044419 GCF_000181295.1 Otolemur garnettii | reverse complement strand
TGTTGTTTGGCGGGTCCGGGCTGGGGATTCGAACCCGCCACCTTAGGTGTACATGGCTGGCGCCTTAGCCGGTTGAGCTATAGGCGCCGAGCCGGCACTGTACCTTTCTGACCACCCTGCTGCCACCTTCCCATCTCTGTACAGTGACCTCAGATGATTTTCTCAGTTTTTCTTAGTGTTGAGTCTATTTCTCTGGCTTGGCTACCCCTGCGCTCTGGCCCCTCTCTAAGCTTCCTCCCTCCAGTTCCCATAAAAGGGGAGTCAGGGAGGAAAGCAAGCAGGACAGGGTTCTTGGAGAAACCCAGGTCCCAGTGGGGCCTAACAGTCACCTGTTAGTCATTGCACGGTATTTGCCCCAACTTCCAGCCTAAATCATGTTTCTTAGTTCAACATCAGGCTGATGTTGAATTAATCAGGTTGGGGAAGTTTGCAGGTGAGGGTCACAGCTTTTAGGAAAGGCTTGATGCCAGTTCACTGTCCCTCAGACCGTTGGAGGGCTGGACTGCGGACCCCAGGACGAGTTGGCTGCTAAGCAAGATAGGAAGTGGCGGCAATAACATCCGGCAGGCCCGATAAATGTCCTAGGCGGGCTGCATGTGGCCTGTGGGCCGTAGTTTGAGGACGCTTGCTTTATGGTCTGTTTACTGGGAAGTCATTCAGTAGAATCTTCAATGCTTCCGACATCTACTTCCATTCTCTGTCTCTCTTTATTCTTACTCATGCCTCTGTTCCCTTTCTCCTTTTTTTATTTTTTAAGAAATGAATGTCTCATTATGTTGCCCAGACTGGAGTGCCTGGGCTATTCACAGACATGATCATATCGCATGACCACCCTGCACTCCTGGGCTCAAGTGATCTTCCCACTGCAGCCCTTGAGTAACTGGAACCAGAGGGGTGCACCAGTGCACCCAGCATACTTCTTCTTCCATGCAGGGTTTACCTACGTAGATTTAGACTGGAGTTGGGGTATGAACTCTGTGCTAGACTGCTCTGCAACTTACTAGCTGTAGGACTTTGACAGTTACTTAACCTCTGTGTCTCAGTTTCCTCACCTGTAAAACAGGGCATAGTAAGAATGCTACTCACCTTATAGGGTTGGTATAAAAGTTAAATGAGTTGTCTGTGTATGTAAATCTTTGAGAATAATGCCAGTTATGTGGTGTGTTTTAAATGATTGCTTTATTATGGTAATAATCATCCTAATAAAGGTCTACTCAGATTTCACTGTCTCTGTCAATCCTCAGGGTAACTGGCAGAGGAGAGTTCTGTCATCTATGGGCATATGAATCTAACATTTTTACCATATCAAAATCTCTGCCATTTGTTACATACTTTCATGCCCTCCATCCCTGCAGCTGCAGGACAAAATAAACTAAACCAACATGTAAAAAATATTGTTTAATTTTTAGAAAAATACAATACTATAAGAAAAAGGGAAAAATATATAGGGATGATATCAAAGTTAAGCTCAAGGCAACATGATATGCTACTCAACTTAATCACAAACTGATGAGGGTTAAAATGAGGAAATGCTTTTGGATGGGGCTGGCATAGATCAGGATGCAGGGAGTGGTCAGAGATACCCTGTGATGAAGCAGGAAACAGCTGGCCTATGGCTGTGTCTTGGTCACCTTGAGAGGGGACATGTTTTAATAAATGAAAGCATAGATTTTACACCAAAAGAGCTTTTCAGTATGCCCTTTATTTTGTGGCTGGGTTATTTATTTGGCTGTAGAGTGAAGTGGATGAAAGGAATTTACTATTTATTGAAGTACTCACTTCCCCTGCCTTGAGCATGGTTTTAGTATTAGGACATGTGTCAATGTAACAATAGGGAAACTCAATCAAACATTTATTCAATTGTTCCTGACATTTGGCAACATCCCTAAAATTACTTTTTAAATACATTTTTATTTTTGCCAAAGATGGGAAATAGAGTTAAGTGCACAAATGGCTTTGGACAATCTGCTGCAGGGAACTGTTTTAAGCATGGCGTAAACATGCCAAATCAATAACTTGTTTCTTTATCTGCATGTGCCATGAAAATCTGGCTATCATAGAGTGCCGGATCCATTAAAAACTGAATTTGCTATTTCCAGACAGCAGATAGCTCAAAGCTCCACAGGGCCAGCAGGCAATAATCCAAACTCACATCTCTCTCTCTAGAAGAACAACTCAAAGCACTCTGTTGCTACATTATGTTATTCAAAGCACAGGGGATAATGAAGGCTTGACAACAGCATGGCTGCCTCAGGATCCAGGGAAATGGTCATTATTCTTCAAACATAAAGAGCTGAGTGAAGTGACTTTTATAATTTTAAATCATTAGACAAATCTGATTAACAGAGAAATGTAAATCAATAAATGATTTCTGAGGGCGGTGCCTGTGGCTCAAGGAGTAGGGCATGGGCCCCATATACCAGGGGTGGCAGGTTCAAGCCCAGCCCTGGCTAAAAACTGTAAAATAAATAAATAAAATAAAATAAATAAAAAAATAAAAAAATAAATGATTTCTGAAATGAAATTGTCCCTTTTGCTTAGGAGGTATGGTATATGCACTTATGAAGCTTGGTGTCATAGACACCACTAGTCTCTGAGGGAAGAAAGGATGGTGGCATAACCAAGACTTTTGCCACATTCTTCTTGTATGCTTCTGCCCAAAGCTGCAGAAAATACTATTTTCCATTTTTATTATATAATATTTCACTATATGCTAGTAGATATGAATTCCTGGACACGTTGGTAAAAACAACTTTTCTTAAAGTAGTCTTAGGAAGTGTGGATTTCTGAAATACATACCAATCTTTTTTGTGTATTTAATACTACAATTAAAAATCCATTCTACTGAACTACTACTGACAATTATTCCACTCAAGTTATGCTTAGAACAATCTTTAAGAGAAAAATATAATAATAAAGCTCAAAGCCTGTGGTATTTCTACACTATCTAGTTATATGAATAAATAGTTCAGGGTGATACTGATTCTGCTCTCCTCACCTATTCACGCTCACACACATTTTCTGCCCTTCGTCCACTCACCAACACTACTCTCTAGACTCTAGGGCAGTGGTTTTCAACCTTTTTTATGTCACGGCACACTTGACCCTCTAGTTAAACTTCTGTAGCACATGTAAATTATATTGATCAAAAAGTAGTAAAAACAAAAGAAAAGAATATTCTTATTATGCTTTGAACGTCTTTTGAAAATAATTTAATTAATGATCTTTAACAATTTTTGTGGTACACCTAAGATCTTCTCACGGCATGCTGATTGAAAATCACAGCTCTAGAGTAACACTTCATTTCTCCAAGCTTGTTAAGAACCAGTTGTTCCCAAGAGAGTTTTCAATATAAGCAAAAGTTATTCCTAAAATACCAATGTTTCTAAAAATAGGATACATAGGGTCCAGGGCAGTTCCTTTGAGCCTCAGTGTGATGTGTTCAGTTATAGAACTACACGTTTATGATTTTGCAATAAAAGATTGGTATAGATTACCAAGTCATAAAAATGGGTGCTAATAGTGCCATTATTTTGTGCATGTAATTCTGTAACATAACAATATCACACTTGAGCAAAAAAGGGGGTTACTTCTGCCAGACTCTGTATATCTCTGTACTATTTTTAAACAAAACATCTGTTTCTTGATGTAAAGAAATCCCAATTATTTTACCCTGGGACTCCTGAAATGTGCAGGATATCTGGGTACTTGGGTCTAAATTAAGTGGTCTTGGGCAGCTGCACATTTAGAGTCCCTCTGTTAATGACATATTAGAGTTTTATGGTCTGTCCTTGCTTTCATTTAGTATGCTGTCACTCCTTAGTGGAGCTCTGACTTCTTGAAACAATAACCTCCCTCTTTTTAACTGCTGTTAGGGTTGAGGGCGTTTGGGAAACCAGGCATCTATGCTTGCTAGAAGTGATTTAAAAAAGAAGAGAAGATGATTTTGTGGACAGGGGTCTCAAGTAGTAATGAGCTGGGGGAGAGACTGAAACAGTAATCAGAACAGTCTGGGCCCAAGTTGGCTTTTGTGGAAATTGTGAGCTATATTTTAGACGGCAGAAAGTGCTGCCCAGAAGATGCTCTGGGTGAGTAAAGCGCTAATGTTTGTATTCTTTCTATGCGCAGGCTAATTCATCAAGTACATTTGTATATAATAACTATTTTAGACACATATGAATTTGTTTACACTTCAGTTGAAAAGTGTCTACATATACAGAAAGACTTTTAAAATAATGGTAGTCACCGAAAGAAGAGCCCACTCCATCAACACGAAAGTTATAGAATGATGTTTCTTCCCAAGTGTGTTGACTGATTTATGTCTGTCTATGTAGGAACATTATTTTTTATCTTTTATTGTTTTTGAGACAGAGTCTCACTTTGTCCCCCTCAGTAGAGTACTGTGGTCTCATAGCTCATAGCAACCTCAAACTGTCGGGCTTAAGCAATTCTCTTGCCTCAGCCTCCCAAGTAGCTGGGATTACAGGTGCCCACAACAATGTCCAGCTATTTTTTTGTTGTTGTTTGTAGTTGTCATTATTGTTTAGTTGGCTTGGGCCGAGTTCAAACCCGCCAGCCTCAGTGCATGTGGCTGGCACCATAACCATTGTTATGGGTGCTGAACCTATCTAGGAAAATTATTAATATCATAAGTCACTGAAAGAAAATGAGAAGCAGAAGAATCGCCTAAGCCCAGGAGTTGGAGGTTGCTGTGAGCTGTGACTCCACTGCACTCTACCCAGGGTGAAAAAGTGAGACTCTGTCTCTACAAAAAAAAAAAAGAAAATGAGAAGCCCACTTCACAACACAAAACAGTAATAGTGACTACCTGTTAAAGACTCACTTTTAATGGTGGTGTAAATGTTAATTCAAAGTGATTACGTGTGTTTGGGAACTTACTCTATTTTGCAGATGTTAAAAAATCACTATAGACCTAAACAGAATTTCGTGACTTTTTCCTTTCCCAAGCATTTTCATTTTTTATATTAACTTTTTACATTAGCAGATTATAAACATCTGTGTTTTGCTAATAAACTTAGATTTCCCCTTGAACACATAATTCTGATGAAATCTAACAAAACAGACAGAAAAGGAGAGATGTTTTTTATGTGTGTGGCAATGTTTTCTTCAGGCCAAGGACACACAGTGCGTGCTAATTTGCGTGGCTTTAATAAAAGTGTTCTAATTATAGTCTGCACTCATTTACCTGTAACTTAGTCAAAGGAAAAATTCAACTCCAGATTGACTTTCTGTGACCCGTAAGTCCTTTGGCCCTGCAACTTTTCCTGATGGTTAGTACACTGTGTTTTTAGAACTACAAGCTACGTTCATTATCTGCTTATTAAATAACAGAGGAAAGACTAGAATGCATAAAGTAGAACCGGATTACTGGCTGCTTTGGGTTACCTTTATTGGACAGATAAACAGGAATTGGTTTTTGTCAAGCCTTTTTGTACAACTCTTTTTTTATTATAAGACCTCCTGAAAACAATTTTCAGAAATGGTCATGGGATCAGAGACAACAGTCCAAAATTAAATTCTAGTCTCAAACAACATTTCTCAGCGTAAGAAATCAAGTATTTCCTAAGAGTCATTCTGGGTACACATTTTGCTCTGAGCTTTATTTGCTTTTTTGCAACAGCATTTAGGAGAAAACCAACTGACCATTTACAACCTAAACAATGGCCTTAGGGTATGATTAAGAAATGCACCTGGCCTCACTTAAGGGACATGTTTGTTTAACCTGGTGACTTTCTTGTGTCTGGGGTCAGGCAGGAATCTTGGCTGCAGGGTGGCAAGAAGAACAAATAGAACTGACTCACTGAGAACCAAACGGGTGTCCTCCGTGCCCTTTGTAATTACAACTGTTCTAACAGTTTCTAGTAGGCAAGGCTATCAGTTAAGTGGCCCACTATAATTTGGGATGAAACCCCAGGAAATTCTGCCAACTTTAGAACAGGAGTTGCATTTCTGAGTTTACTCAGAATGATGAACCCACTGAAATGCTGAGTAGCCTTTCTTTGGCATGTCAAGGGAAAAGTTCACACTAAAAGGAATTTGGCTAGAGAGGAAAAGAACATCAGAACATTCACTCCCAGGAACAGACCATAGTTTATTTTACTCTGCATCTTTTTTTTTTTTTAATGAAAAACTTTAATCATATAGAAAACATACAGAATAGAATAAACTCCCAGAAACCTATCATCCAGTTTTGATGGTCAACAACACATGATCAATTTTATTTTACTGTATTCTATCTACTCCCTTTGAATTTTTAAAACGCAAATCCTAGACAAAGGATATTATATTTTTTGAAGCTTTCATTGCAGTATCTGTACATATCTTCCTAAAGATCACTCCAGAAATCTCCTTGAACATGAGATGTTTAAACCAACTTTAACCACATCTTGTAACAAATTTACACAAAACCTATCTGCCTAGAAAACTAATTTGCTTGAACATAATTGGTAATTAAAATGACAAAATGACTTGAAACACAACCCTCTATTAATTTATTTATGGGGAAAAAAGCAACATTCTTAGATTGAGAAAACAGTACATATTACTTTATCCCTATGGTTCTGGTCTTCCTAGACATCCAATAAACAAGAGACCAGCTTATAAGTAATATGGTTAGATTTGCCTGGATAGAGCTTAGGAAAACAGGAGGAGGCTACTAGGGGCTTGGGAGCTGCCTAGAACAAAACTTTTCCCTTTCCTTCACGGCATTCATACAGAATAAAACAGAATGCCAACAGGCCAGACCGTAGGAGCTTCAGAAAGCACTCACCAAGCAGTCTAGCTACTTTCAGTAATTTATTACCCAACTTAAAGCAAAGATCAAAAGGAACCCCATCTAGCATTTATACTCCATTCCTCATTGCCTGATGACTAATTTGTAGGGGAATGAAGGGAAGCCAAAATAATCTGAGGTAACTTTGATACAGTGCCACAAAGGATATGAAGAGGAAGCTGGTAGAAGTTGCAAATGGCTAGGTTCCATTAAGGGTTCTAATAAAAGAATAATGGAATTTCCCTTAACTGTGAAATAAAAAATGTTAGAAGTGGGCAAAATTTAGACAAGTCAGGCAAAACCTTTGATTTGTCATAGGCTTGTGTGTGTGTGTGTGTGTGTGTGTGTGCAGTTAAATGTTAACTGCAGCCACTATTGCACTTCTGTTAATTAAATGGCTTCATCATAACAAAATGCAATGTTAGCAGCAGAAATCTGGCCCATCTCATTCCTTTGCTGTTATATTACTTATCAGCCTGCCCCTTCTGCCTGCATTGTCAGACGCTACTGGCTTTCCCAACCCCTTTCAAACAAATTTCTGTATTTTGCAAAGTGATTGATTTAACTTGAAAAATGGAACTCAAAAGCTACCATTTTTAGTATTGTGTATCACCACGGTCACATGGAGCATAAACACCCCTTTTACAAATTTTTGGTGCTTAAGTCAATTGGTCACTATAGAAACACTAAAAGCTATTCACGTTTTTCAACTTCTATGAACTGACATAATTTTTTCCTCCTGAATCCAGACATCTCTGTATTCTCAACTGAGGAAAGTAGTTTTCACACTACTTATTTTGGCTAGTTAAAAAATCCCCACCACATGTCTCTCTGTAAATTCATAGATAAAGATTTAGGTTTATATTAGCATTTCAACAGTGTAAATTTTTTGTTTACTTCTGAAATCACCTCTAATTAACAGATTTACTGGAAGCTTACATGGCATAGAAGTTTTGTACAAGTCTCAGAAATTCTGTAATATATTTCCCCATTAAGATGTAGTGTTAAGCATTTTTTAAAAGGAGTCCTTATCTTTTACGAATATGTGGTGAAAAACCAGAAGTGAAAAGCTTTTGGAAATTCTTTAGACACAGAGGGTAGAGAATATGGGGTATAAATGAAACTAGACTTGTTACGCATCTATAAAGCCATAGCATGGGGACATGAGGTTGTTACGTTATTTGGTCTTCTGTGTAGCTAAACTTTTGGCAGTGGGTATTTCAGATATAATGCTATGCATTGACTTTTGTCAGGATTTTAATTTAGGAAAACAATTTTCTATCCAGAGCAATGGAGAACCAAAATTTGGCACTTAACATTTCAACTATCTCTACCAATCCAAAAGCCAAGTTCATCCACCAGTGTGGTTGGAAAGAAAAATCAAAAAGTAACCAAACAAAAACACCCCTAAATCCATTTTTCACAGTATTGGAGATTTCACGTAACTAGATTTTAGCATGAATAAAATACAATTATTTTAGGTTAGAAATACGAAATTTCGGTTTTCTTCCAGAGGGATAGAGTTGAAAATTAAAATTGTAAGAAAAATGTAATTGGTAAGTGCATTTCAGGATCACCACATATTGGTGAAAATCATGCCATACAGTCAGAAAGACTCATAATACCCAACGTAGTAACAGCAAGCTTCTCTTACCTTGTGATCGTATGGATTGTAGGAATGAAATACCCGAGAAAGATCTTTTGTCCTCTGCTTTTTCTGTGGGGGAGAAAAAAGACAAACAATTGAGTTGACAGCTGATAAAAAGAAATACATGTGTATCTCTCTCTCTCTCTATCTAAATAAAGCTTTTGTTTAGAGAGTCTTCTTTTGTGCCAGCTGAGGAGTCACATGGATGTGGTTAGAAACCAAAGTCACTTGATAGTTTATGTGGGTCACTGCTGAGGAGCAGCCAGGCAACCTCTTCCTAGAACGTTTTATAATTAAAACGCTAATTGCCATCAACATCTCTATTTAGAAATGCGTAATTCAGAGACCAAAAGGAGAAAAAAGAAAATACTGTGAAAAGAAAGAAAACTCAATACAGGTTTAAGGTACTTTCAATTTCATTGGAATACCAACTGCTGATCCTCAGAATTAGGCATGGACGTGCATCCAGGTAAGCACTGCACCTCCCCAGGCTTCCTGGTCACAGCTCAGTCTCTCTGCTTGAGCCTGAGCCTGCACATGTGAGGATACCTTCGTTCCGCCACTGCCACAGAGCCCGGGTGCCTTGCATGGTGTTTTACTTGCAGTAGGCACTCAGTGAGTATTGGCTAGATTAATAAATAAACAAGTTGATCTGGGTTAGACAGGCATATAACTATTAATATCTGTAATGACGACATATGTGTCCCATGTATAACTATGCAAAGGGAAGGATCTTTTCACTTCTAATGATGGAGTTTTCTCAAGCTGAACCCAGTCACTACAGTCCCTTTTCCACTCCTGCTCCCCAGTGTCTGGGAAAAGCAAGAAGTCTGGGGTTCTCTATTACAGCCAACTGTAAAAGCAACTTGTTTTCTCAACCACTGTCATCTGTACAGCTCCCATGGCCACTATGAACAATCTGTCTCTGGCTCCAAATCTTGTAGGCATATATAAACGTTATTATTGTTTTCAAAGAAAGGAGATCATCGTACATACAGTCGTCCCTTGGTACCACCTCCCCCAAGACCAAAATCTGCTCAAGCCTTTTATAAAATGACTTAGTACTTGCATATAACCTATGCACATCTTGTATACTTTAAATTACCTCTAAACTGCTTATAATATCTACTATAATGTAAACACTATGTAAATAGTTGGTATGTCATAGTTTAAATTTGCATTATTTTTCACTGTAATACTTTTTTTTCCTAAATATTTTCGTTCCATAATTTGTTGAATCTGCAGATGTGAAACCTATGGACATGGAGGGCTGACTGATTTTCCCCCCCACTCTTCACAATGTATCCCTGTCAAGCTTCTATGCTCCTACACTCATATACAGATCTGTACTCCCTTAGAGAATTCCTGAAATCCAGAACTCCAAATACAAACTTTTTCTCCAATTCATTTCAAATTTTAAATACAATGGTAACCTTTACACAAATATCTCTGACAGCCTGAGAGTGTGCATTTAAAAAAATATGAGGTTGGACAATTAAGTTCATGAACTCATCCTAGATAACGTGCCTCATTGCTGAATATCACAGTCTACAAGTCAGACTACAGTCACCTTTGAAGTACTCCCATCTGGTAGCAGAGATGGGAGGATCATTGAACTCAGGAGTTCAAGACCAGCCTGAGTAAGAGTGAGACCCCATCTCTACTAAAAACAGAAAAAAACTGGCCCTGTGTGGTGGCTAATTAGCTGCCTGAGGTCCTAGCTCCTTGGAAGCCTGAGGCAGGATTGCTTGAACCCAGGAATTTGAGGTTGCTGTGAGCTATGATGACACCACTGCACTCTAGCCGGGGCAACAGAATGATATTTTCTCTAAAAAAAAAAAAAATTGTGGAGGTATAGTTAAACTGTCATCTCCCCTCACACACTATACCAATTTCCTCTCTCACCAAGAGTGAATGGAAGAAGGGCTCATGGCTTAAGTTGGAAATTCTTGACTTCCTTCTTCCATCTAAAGGTTAGAACATTCCTAAATTTACAGACAAGATCAAACATTTTTAGAAGAGAAAGTGAATGTTTGCCAGCTGTTGATTATAGAATTCCCTATATTTACGTCACTATTACATCTTAAAATTCTGTCATGTAAGTAGCCTGTTTGTCCTTGACACTGGCCTATCTTGCTTCTGGTTCTGCTCTGATATTCTTAACCAGGAGACTGGGCAGCTTCTGTCTTCACTTGTGAAGGAAGCCTTGCCTGGTATCTCTGTGTCCTAGGGAAGTATTTTCTGCCTCCTCCAGTGTCCTCAAGAACATGTCCAACACACCTCCCCTCAGATCCTTGCCTGAGTTCTACCTGATGTGCATCTACTTGGCTAAGCACTTGGATCTGTTATTAATTTGGTTTCTGCATTAAGTTTATTTGTACAGAAAATTTTCCCATGGATCAGTCCCTATCTCAGAACTCCTTGAAATCACTTGGCCTTGTTGCCTCATTGACACTCATGGAAGTGATCCCTCCTGCAGCTTAGCTGAAATTCCCATCTCCTTCCTCTGTCCACCTCTGAGTGGTGCTTCTGAACATGTAACGCCAAGATGATTAACATCCCTTTTCCCCTGGAGAGCAGAGATGTATCTGTAAGACGATTGCAAACAGTTCTCCCAGCTAATGAAATGTTAGCACTGCCAGCCTTGGAACCTGCTTTGAATAGGTCACTTGCCCATCAAAGTTGCATTAGCTTGTAATTTTCTCTTTCCTTTCTATACACCCACTTAGTTGGTATAACATTTCTTGGCTTATACTTCAGTCAGAAGAAAAATGATGAATACTAACACCTCCTTTGGTAGAAGACTTGATATAAAATACTGGGGCAATTTTCTCCAGAAGGGAAGTTATGCTAGGGAAGACAGAATAGGCAATATGTCAGCATTCAACTTAGGAGATGTCCCAAGGACTGAGCCATTTCTGAAATGATTCAGATACCAGCTCGAGTTACCAGGTGGATAAGGAATATTCATAAGTTGTTCTGTGTGATCTTTTTATGTGTGGTTTGATTTTATATCTCTGTTTTGATAGATGAGACCTATACATGCTTTTTATCATGAGCCATCTCAATTTGAGGAGGAAAGTACAGTATAGGCAAATAACACTATTTATATTAGTCTCAAAAGCAGCCAGTGAGGAAACAACGCTCCATTTTCTGACAACAATTTTATTAGATATAAATCCGGTGGAATTTAATCTATGACTAGTGAAGGTTTTATGCATTAGGACAGTTAACCCAGAACTACTGCCCTTCTTCCTGTGAGGTCATACAGCCCAGAGGTCTGTCTTCCGGGATCCGAAACAAGGGCTGGCAAACTATGGTCCCTTGGCTGATGCAGACCATCACCTGTTTTTGAAAATAAGGTTTTATTGAAACACAGCTACATGCATTTATTTGTTACTATCTATGATTGCTTTCATGCTATAGTAGCAGAGAGGAGGAGCTACAACAGAGACCATATGGTCTGTAAACCCTAAAGTAGTAACCATCTGGCCCTTTACAGAATCTAGAATCGCTGTTCCTGACCATGTCGACTTCTGACAGGAGTCCCTTCACTCCAAACTAAATGAACTAACTGTCCAGAAAAAGTCGTCACTCCTTCCACGTGGTCCGTGAAGACAGTTCAAGAGCCCATCATAGCCCCTATGAGGTATCCTGACAACTGGGATGAATATGCCAGACATAATAGCAGTTAGTTGTCTTGTTTTCAGGATTTTACCTTTGGTGCACTCGATAGACAGGTAGAGAACACTGCAGATCGGTTTCTAGAGCATGCTGAATTAGATTCGGGGCTTTCAGAGCATTCTGTAATCACACTGTCCCTGCTGATGACAGTAACTCTGAGATGAGATACTTTACTAAGCTCTAGAACTAAAGCCACACAGCAGGCTTCATGTGCAAGTCACTAAACCCTGGCCCTTATGACTAGTAAGCCAGTTCCTCCTATGTGGGCAATGTTAAAAGTACTATTCTATAAAACTTGTTGAGCCCTGCTAGCAGCTGTTTTAACTGAAACTAAAAGCTGAGCCAAACACAGAATAATTAGGTATTTTCCTATTGCATCATAGTGCATGTCTAAATTACCTCCCAATTTTTAGCCTGTTAAAACAAACATCTTGGTCATGCAGCCACCTGTTAATTCTCCAAGTGTTTAAAAGGTAAACATGTTAAACAAGTTGTGTGATGAACTTGTTAATGAGGGTGGCCAAAGTACAGTGAGGATAGCAAACGTTTCTCCTAGAATCATAGGCAGTACCTTCAGGTCCCCTTCCTCAGTAATCCCCAGGTACAGGCCACAGAGATGATGGGTTATTTAAAGGTAACTGCCTGCTCACTCAGTCCTATAGTCCATGTGGGCTGCAGTTGGGTTTTGTTTTTTTTTAAAGAGGCAGTATGCAAGCTTGATCAAACTTCTAGATTCCTGAGAAGCTAAGCTTCCATAATCTCCATCCTGTATGTACTTCATTAATTGCTTCGTTCCACTCTTTAAAGATAAAAAACACTGAAGACCTCTTTTTTCTTATACTCATGCTTAAATTCCCTTTCAGATGAAATCAAACAAAACTGAAGTCCCCAAGGGAGCATTTTTAATAGCTCTGGTTGTCAGACAATGTAATCTTTTCATTTTTTATCAAAGGTATACAACAGAGCTCAGATTGGAAAGAGGCTTCATGGGTGATAAGAGCCTGCATTACGAATGGGAGGATACATAAGCAAACGAAATTTAGCAATGCTGACTAACTTCTTTGGTGTCCCAAAATCAATTCTGTACTTTCTGTGCCCACTGTCCAGTTGTTCAGTAAAACTTTCCCAAATAAAGCAGTGTTATTGCAAGGTACAGCTATAATAAGATTGTGGATCTTATTTCTACATATGGAGTCTCAAAAATGATAAATGTCTATAAGCTTTGAAGAGTTTGATGGGCTTAAGGTCTATTATAATGAATCGCATGTGGTCAGCAGCCTTCATCATACTTCGTAAGAAGCCCAAAGAGCAGGTTCAAGCTTCAACATACTTATTTTTTTCCGGCCCTCTATCTGGGGAGCCTGAGTGGTGAACTGGTCAACTGGCAGGCAGCAGCCAAAAAGTAGGGGAAAGATAAGAAGCCCCGACAACGACAACAAAACTGGACAATCAGGTTCTAAATAGCTGAGCTTTATGTCACACAGGGGCACCTGATGGTCTGCTGGGGACTAAGAGAGTTATGCTGCAAAAAAATTCCCAGAGAGACAGAGACAAATTCTAGGTAATAAAGGGCAGGGATCAAAGAACAGGTGAGATACCCCATGCCAGGGACAGGCATCGGTAAGGAAGTCTGAGATCAACGTCCCAAGAAAAAGGTTGGAAATAGCCAAGGGGCACAAGATAGAAACAACAAGTGACTGAGAGGCAAAGGGTCACTGGTGAAGAGCTAGTCGGGAACTGGGAGAGTCCCGGTGAGGACAAAGGCTTAGCAAGAAGCAGTTAAGAGACACTGGAGTCAGGGATAGGAAATGAATTCACCAGTAAACACTGCAGGTAAGTGAAAGTGCTAACTACCAAGGACGGGCCTGGCACTGATGTTTACCTGGGCATGTTTACCTGGGGATCTTCTATTATATGCTTCCTGCAGGCACAGGTTCCAGGAACAAAAAAACTAAGTCTATACATAGATTATGCCTTTATAGACTATTGGGAAGTAGGTTGAATAGGCTCATGGGGACAGAAAAGGAAGTAGCTTTGTTGAGTCAAAGAAATGGCTAAAAGATCAGAACATGTGATGTAAAAAGTGTAGTAACAAACGATTACATTCGTGTTTCAGAAAGAGCTTCCTAATGGCATTAAAGATGTAGTCTACCTGAGAGCAACTGGGTAAGAGAGGCTGTTGCAATAGTTGAAGAAAAATAAGAATACCCCCAGTTAAGCTAGGGACAAGGGGACAGGGAGGGATGGATGTGAGAAACAGCTAAGAGGCGGGACAGAGAATGCTTGGTGATGGATTGGGCAGGAGTGGAGAGGGGCCACAGCAGAGGACGACTGTCTAATTTCTGGCTCAGAGGACCAAGGGAGAGCAGTAGTCTTCACTGACAGAAGAATCCAGACAAAGAAGCAGGTTTTGGAGGAATTCAGTTTTGAACACAAGGATTTTGAGGTGACTGTGCGCATTTGGAGAAAGAACGAGGAAGAAGCTAGAAATAAAGGCACGGTGCTCAGAAGAGAGATGCGGCCCGTGGACTGTGGAGTCACGAGCAAGATGGTGTGATTTAACGAGGACAGGGATGAGATCACAAAGGGAGAGCGCAGAGTGAGGGAGGCGAGAAGAGGGGACTGAGGCTGAAATCCTAGCAAACAGCTGTGGAGCCATGGGATAGCTATGTTCTCTGGACTCCTACATAAAATAAAGGAGTTAGATGATTAGTCCAGTGGTTCCTAACCCTGGGTACAGATCAGAATTAGTGGGAGAGCTTTAAAATATACTAGCGCTCCAGTTCTAATCTCCAGGGATCCTGGTTTAATTGGTCTTGTGGAACCTGGACAAACATATTATGTAAGAGCTCTCCAGTGTTTGCAGTGAGCAGCCGAAGCTGAGAACCACTAGTCAAGATGATTTCTCAGGTCTTCTCCATGTTAACATCTACCTTCTAGATCAGTTCCTGCCGTTGTTTAGCGATCGCCACTCTGTGTCCTGAATTCTAGCAGGTTTCTCAGTCTTAATCTTTGTATTACAGCAGCAACTCTGCCTTACTTCCGGGCCTCTTCCTTTACTTACTGAGTTCTACACAGGAACTCCTCTGGGGCACACAGAGGTTTTGGCTGTAGAACAGACTGCTGCTATGTATTTAGGCCTTACTTGGTGGGTGCTTCTGAAAAAGAAATGGGAAACTAGTTTAATAAATCTGAATCTTTATTTTGTGATCAATGTATAAAACACCAGGAACTTAATTAAAAGCCCTTGATGATATCAGCACTCAATCATAATCTCATTTTTATATTATCCAGATTTCAATGGTGTCCTTAAGATGATATTGTTCATTTAAGATCAATGAGAAGAAGGAAAAAAAAAAAGTCCCTGGAATTAAAACAATGAACTGAAATCAATTTATAAATCAATGATGTGAAATATGGTTGATGATCAAAAATCCTCTAAAATACACAGGGAAACAGGCAAGCTCTTCAAAATCTCGTCTGCTTTTCCTTTATAAGGCACATATAATGCTTACTTATTTTTTTTTATGAGAAATAACTGCGGTGACAACAGCACAGAAAACGACAAAATAGGGCTGCTCCTCCACCTTACATAGTTTCACCCTTTATTTTCTGGTAAGACCTGCAAAATAACTGGGATGATCATAAATGCTGCTGACTGCACCCTGAATTTCCTTCCCTCCACCAGTCACAGCAAATTCAAGGAAAGTGATCAGATTCTTTCATTTCTCCCATCCCTAGTTGGGAGCAAAGTGTAAACATTTCTTAGACACCAAAATAGCAGACTTCTCTAACAGTGCAAGTTAGAAAAAGATAAGGGAATTTATTCACCCAACCATAATGGCATTCAAATAAAATAACCAGGCAAATGTGGAAAAGTGCAGCTTGAAAGCACAGTTGGTATCAGTGGGAAACACTTTCCCCCCAGCTTTACGGTTTTTAAAATAACCTTAGGGCAAGGGAGGTGCAAACTTCAGCCTCTCATTTTCACGGCCCAGGGAAGGGGAGATACAGATAGAGAAGCAGGCAGTATTTAGCCTGTTAGGACCTCAAGAGGCAACAGATACTGACAAAAATGCACAGGGGATTCTGCATCCATTCAGAGATCTCTGATAACAGAGATGTAAGTAGCCAGACTTTCTCCTATCAAGCTCACTTTTTTTCTAAAGAGAACATTTGTTTGCAAGGAAAGGTCATTCTTTGGCAACAAGGACATGGCTGGCTCATGAGAAAGGAAGGAGACTTAACTCATTGGTAGTAATCGTGTTTGCCAAAATGATTAGCCACTACAAGCAGCGAGGCCCGAAGCAGCCCCATGACACAGGTCAAATCCCTGCGAAGTGTAGAGAGAAAGTCAAAGGGCACTAAGTATCAATACCACACAATGGTTCATTCAAACACCCTTTGTACGGTAACCCTGGATGCTCAAAAGCTTGCCATTAAGAACATGAGTTACTATGTATATATCAACTCAGTATCACTAACCTTCACTCTGCCCTTCTCACTGACCACAACAGAGTTAACTTTACCTCTTATCCACATTATCACAGTAATGTTTTCTTTCTTAGACTAACTGGGCCCAATCTTCATCCTCTAAATCAAGGGTTGGCAAAATGTGGTCTGTGGGTCAAATACTGCCGGCTGCCTCTTTTTTGTAGTGTCTGTAATTTCTTTTAACATTTTAAATGGGTGGAACCCGGCCCCTCATAACAATAATATTTGTGACATGGATTGCATGAAATTGAAATTTCCACACCTAAAATTTCACTGGAAAATGGCCACGCTCATCCCCTTATGCCGTGTCCATGGCTGCTTCACTGCTACACCAGCAGAGCTGAGTGGCTGCAACAGAAACCATGTGGGCCATAAGGCTGAAAGTATTTACACTGTGGCCCTTTTCTAGAACAGTTGGCCAACCCCTGCTCTAAACCACTGGTTTGCAATCCTGGCTGGACACTGGAATCACCTAGAGACTGAAATAATACTGAAGTCTGGGTCCCAGTGTTAAAGTGATTCCAATTTAATTGATATGGGGTGTGACCTGGGAGTTAGATTTTACAAATCTCTCCTGGTGATACTAATTGAGAAGCCAGAGTTTAGAGCCACTGCTCAATCTGCCCCTTTTCTGAGGACAGACTGAGTTTTATAATGCAGGGTCATCTAATGTCACTCTCCTCTTTAGGGCTCACTACTGCTCAGAGAACCAAGTTTCAAGCCTTGCACTAAGGCTTGTCCCACTTTGCTTGATGACAACACCAAAGATGACGCATTGTTCCTGATAGACCCTGCAGCCTTCTGACTCCCCATCTAGTTAAGGCTACTCCCTCTGCCTGGAACACTCCCTGCCACCCTCTCTACTGATTAAGTTCATCTCCTGTACCGGATACCACCCCTGCCAACAGAAAGAATCTCAGCTACGTGTTTCCACCTTAGCTATGTATGTCAGCGCCTCCTTGAGGAAAGAAACCACGTCTGCGTCCTGTGAGTAGCATCCCTTCCTTCTGTAACACTTGATTAAATGCATGTGGGAGATGGTCAACAAATGCTGCCCATCTCTTAAATCCCACATCATTTGGGGCGTACCTTCATTGAGCCTTGTATTTCCTCAAAAGGTCCAGTGAGGTTGACTTTTTCCTTCAGGCTCTCAATTCATGACTTAACATGTCAACTGTTTTCTTGCCAGTAACTTCAGCTTCTCTCCCTTTCCCTTCATCCTTAATTCCACTCCCCACCTTATGTAACTCCAAAGACCTGGCCCCTGAGCATCTGTAGACTTAGGCCACCTTGGCCCTGCTGTCATTCCTCAGTGAGTAGATACTCCAGCTGCTGTTTCTACTCCTCCTGAGAGCCTCCCCACCAGTTTTTCTGTCTCCACTCCCCTCCCCATGTCTACAATCCATTCTCTGAGCTCTTCAACTTGGCTCATTAATCCAATGACACGTTTATTTAACACATTTGCATGCTGGTCACGTGCAGGCACCATACCAGTGAGACAAAAAGCAAGACAACGAAGCCAGGACTCAATAGAACTTACAAACTAGTGGGGAAAAATAAACAATTACTACAAATAACCAGCAATCAGCAATCAGGGACACAGTAAGTGCTTAAATGTTTGCTGAATGAATTCCAAAAATTCTGAATATTAACACTTGGTATTACTACTGTTTACCAAGTAGCTGTGCCAATGGACAGCCTGAATCATGAGCTGGTCATGATTCTTAAGCAGATGACTAAATGAAATGCAAATTTTTATGCTAGATGGAATTATTACTTTTATAACTGTAGAGGTACTTCAATGTGAATATAAAAATTCCAGAATGCGAAACCTGTCTCCCAGGAGACTCAGTCTAGGGATGAGTTTCTTTTTAGCATGTTTGCATTCTCATAAGTTTGCTCCCTTCTCTCCAAGTTATACACAGGATAGGGGGATGCCAGCATGCAGTATCTTTTGTTGGGTACAAAAATATTAGGAAAGGAAAAATATCAACAGGTACATAGCAAAAATAAGTAAAGCAGCTAGTAACAGTTCAGAATGTGTAGACCCCGATTTGCTGTCCATTTGTCTATAGATAAGACACTAGGTTTTATAACACACCACATACCTGAGAACACAAGGATAAATACTTGGTCCCACGAAGGTCCTCCCTGCCCCTTTGGTTACTCTGAAGCTAACCCGTTTCACAAAGCAGGGCCAATATGGTTTAATCTAATTCCCCTTGAATTTTCTTTCCCACAATTTTTGTATTTCTACATCAGCTCATAGATTTAAATTTTCCCCATGTAGGAAGAGGTTTCACTATTATTTCTAAAATTTAAAACATTCCTTCAACATATGACAAGATAACTATTCTCACACTGACATTTTAGAAGAATTAGCAGTTATAGTGTTAAAACTCTCAAAGTCTGTCTGAGCCTCACAACCGAGCAGATAGTGTGGGGCAACAAATTTGCTGCTAGCTATGTACTACACTGTTTTTATTTTTGTCTTCAAAGTTTTATGTTATAATTTTTTGAAATTAGGAAAGGTGGGGCAAGAGGTTTTATTTAACTTTTTTTTTTTTTGCTGTTTTTGGCCAGGGCTGGGTTTGAACCCGCCACCTCCGGCATATGGGACTAGCGCCCTACTCCTTTGAGCCACAGGTGCTGCCCTTATTTAACTTTTTTTTCCCACTTCTTTAATAATAATGTCTGATATCTGTAAATAATTTTAGTAAAGATAAGCAATATAATTTAAATGAAAGGTAAAAAAAAGTCATATTGGAGATGTTACTATGAGAGCGTAACATTCTGTAACTGGATAAAATAAATGCAGTGTGGGTTTTGCTAATTAGTACCCCGGAGTTCTGTGCATTTCTCTATTGTTAAGTATTTCTCTTCCTTATTTATTGAGCATGGTAATGTGCCTTTACCGACTCCAACATTCAATGATGATGAGCTTGAGGCCCAACAGTGTGAAAATAGAGTTGAATCTGCACAAATCAATGTTCAGAGCCTCATACTATCTTTTAGAGGCTAATGTACACAGCACCCAAGGGAAAAAATGATGAAAACGAAATTTCTCTGAGCCACAGATAAGCTGCTGTATTGTTCTAAAAACTGATCAAAACCAATGCATCTCCTTCATGACCCTGAATAAGCCCTGGCGTCACCCCATTTGAAGAGAAGCTCGGAAATTGTTCTGTGCCCGTTATTGCTGCATCTCTAGATAAGCCCACAACTCGTTTTATTATGATTCCATGATGGGGCCCTGGAAGGTCAGACATGACAATGTAGGTTTGATAACTCTCCTTTCTACATCTAATTTAGCACCTACTGTAAAAAATCATCTTTATCAGCCATGCAACCATCACTGATATCTCTCTCTGCCCCATCACTCCAATAATAGTCTAAAATTCATTTCAGGGGTGGCGAGGCTTTTTGACCTATCTTCTCCTCAAGTACTATGTCAAAAATGGACTTATTTTTGTACCATATATTAAACATACACATTTTCTTTTTTTTATCTTTGGCCTTTATGACAAAAAAGTCTTTATTTGATAACCAGAAGACAATTTAATGCACAGCTCAATCTTTTCCATTCTCTCGTCTCTTTCACTTCAGAAATCAGTTGATTGTTTTTCATGTTGTAGAGCGAGGATACTACAGAGATAGCCAGGGGATGAAAATTTCGGAGGCTGGCTCTTTGCAAGCAGTGTTTTCAGTGGTTGGCAGCAAGGGTGCAGGTATGTATCAGGGCATGAGGAGGGGAATGGGGGCTGAGGGATAGGAAATTAGAAAAGGGCAAGGAAGAAGACAAACAAAGCAACTGAGGTTCTCGGCACCCATCCTCCATCACTTCTAGTCTCACATCTTTCAGCTGTACATGTATGATCATCACTCTCTCAGAAATTAACCCATGTTCATACAAGTAGGAAAAAAGATGCCCGGGCAGTGTAGGCTTCTGTCCTAAATGACAAGCCTATTTTATTGCAGTTTGGCTGGGGCTGGGCTTGAACCTGCCACCCTCTGTACATAGGGCCAGCGCCCCACTCACTGAGCCAGAGGTGCCACCCCTCTACTGGCTTTATTATTTTTTTTTAATTTGAGACAGAGTCTCAAGCTGTCACCCTGGGTAGAGTGCTGTGGTGGCAATGCTCACAGTAACCTCGAACTCTTGGACTTAAGCGATATTCTTGCCTCAGCCTCCCAAGTAGCTGGGACTACAGACGCCTGCCACATGCCTGGCTATTTCTTGGTTGTAGCTGTCATTGTTTGGTGGGCCAGGGCTGGATTTGAAACTGCAGCTCCAGTGTATGTGGCTGGTGCTTGAGCTATAGGCACCGAGCTGATAGGCCTATTTTAAATAAAGAGGATGTAGGCAGAACATGATGTTTCAACTGTATGCTGCCATGCACCTCCCCTGGGGCTGAAAGACTGCGGGTCCATCCTTCATCCTTTCCTTTCTTAGGAGGCCCCGTGCCCATCACCTGAAGCACACGCTCAGGGCCTTGTAGGCCTGTCCACTCAGCCTGGGGATACTGCCCACCTGTCCCGGTTTATCTCTCTCATGCTTCTCTTTCCTATTTTGACTTCTTCAGAGAGACGTGCTAAGAAGTGAGCGTGTCTACCATCTACTTCTTGTATACACTGTATGCTTTGTGCTTTTCAATGGAAGAGGATCCTAGGTGTTAAAATAAAGGTAGTCGGTTTAACATACACGTTGAGGATACAAAATGACAAGAGTATCTTCGCAGAGCTCAACAAATTACCCATAACAATTGTAAAGGAGTTATGCTTAAAGTGAATTTAATCAACATCAAATGCCAAACCTTCCTGTGACATTTATATGTGCTTTACATTTTCAAACTGTTCCTAACTATATTTTAATAATGCACATTCATTCATTTGTTCCTCCATTCAAAGATCCATTGAACGTCTGCTCTATGATCTATCAGTGAATTAATCCCCTTCCTTCTCTCAGTGTCATCTTCCATCACTGAGAGCCAACGACTGATAAAGGCCTTTACGTTTTGTGCAGTGTTAGTTCCTTAGCACTCTCTTCATCGTGAGAAATGCCACATGTTCTTTTTGCTTCTTTTTCTTTTTTAATTTCAGCATCTTTCTAGCCCCTTCTTTTAATGTGCACCCAAATAAGGATTCTATTTTGGTGAGTTTGCCTTTTTCTGAGTATTGATTGATTTTAGCAACTCCATTAATCTTAACCCCCAGACTCCCCCAAAATTAGTTATACGTGCACATAAGCTATAAGAACTGAGCAGCTCAAAATAGTTTCCTGGCTTCCCTTTCCCATTTCTCCTTCTATAGAAGTAATTACCTTCAACTCTTCTAGTGTATTATTTCACATTTTTCTCCATGTTGCTGTTCTAAGTTTTTCAGTACTAGATACTATCTACTGACTTCCCACTATGGAAACAAGCTTTATCCCCTCCTTGGCCCACTCCATTTATTTTAATACTTCCCATCTTCACTTCCCAGTATCACACGCAGGCTCTTTGGAATTCAGCCATGTAGTAATTATATTTTCTTTCCTATATATTTTGTTTTCCCTGAATTTAAAAAATTTCCTCAAATCTGCTTGATTTTCTATGTAGTTATCATCAATTCAGTCCCTAATATTCTATCCTTTTCATCCTCTTGAAGAAGTTTTCTCTGGGGCTTCTGGCACGCTCTGAGGTAAGCTGGCTGCTCTTGGGCTCTAGTACCTGGCTGTCACCTGCACTCTTGTTTTGATGATGCTGAAAAATTCTCTTAAAGTGTTCTAAAAAGGTCTCCTTGAACATGACTGATGCTTTGAAGAAGTATAAAATTCTAGGATGGAAAGTACTTTTCTTCAAAACAGAGAGCCATCCAAGCCTGATATTTCAATGGGACCCAGATTTTTCTCTTTAGTCTTGCTGTAGGTCTATTTTTCACCCATAGTGTTGCATCCTGGGTGACATCTTTCAGTCTGCTAATTCATGTGCTTCAGTCACTGGAAAGTCCTTGGAATTATTTCACTGTCAATTTCTTCCTTTCTTTGTTCACTCTTTTTTAGAATTCTTATGATTGAGATGTTAGACTCCCCTTGAATCAGTATTTTGATTTTCCTATTATTTTCCTACTAGTTTTTTAACCTCATTTCCTCTTGTTTTACTTTCTCGAGATTTCCTCAACTTTGTCTCCCAACTCTATTGAATTTTTCATTTTTCTTGCCATGTTTTTAATTTCTAAGAATATTTTTTGCTCTCATTTTTAATGATATCTTGATTTTGTTTCAAGAATATAATGCCTTCCCCTTGTTTATCTGAGAACATCAATGATAATTTCTTTTTTCTTTTAAGTATTCTTCTTCCTGCATCATCCTTCTTGTTTGTTTTTTCTCTCCCCCTACTGCTGTCTTTTTGCTTTGGTCCTATTCTTCACACAGTTAGTGGCTTTCCTAGGATGTCTGGTAATCTGTGATTGCTACTCATGTTTAAGAGTAAGGGGCTATAAAAAGTGGACTGAAAGTTCTGAGCCTTTGGCTATACTTGACAATATTAGCCTCAAAATAGGGGATGATCTGGCTGGATTAATTTTTGAACCTCAGACATCAACATTTCTAAGTACTGAACTCATGAGGTTTTCCAAGGAAACTTTTCTAAGTCCTTGCCAGGAATGTAAAGGCATAAATGACCTCCAGTATTCTAGCTGCTAAGTGAACAAGAAGGCATTCGACAGCCACACACAAGCTAAATCTCCCTTGCTCTTGACTGTACCTGCGCATCCTTCAGTCTAGAGACTTTCTATTTTCCCTTCAAAGGACAAGCCTCCAGAGTCTTCCACTGGTGTGAATGAAAAAATATAGCCTGGAAGCCTGAGCTGGGGAAGGAATGGAGGAATCCCACTGCTTCTTAAGTAGTTTTAAACCAATCTTTTTATTTTAATGCCTTCTTCTCTGCCTCATTCTCCCTTCCCTAAGTGCTAGCCAATGTCTGCACCATTTGCAGGGGTCCTCAAACTTTTTAAACAGGGAACCAGTTCACTGTCCCTCAAACTGTTGAAGGGTCTGACTGTGGGCCTCGGGATACGTCAGCTGCTAAGCAGGACAGGCAGTGGTGGCAAAAACACTCGGTGGGCCAGATAAATGTCCTAGGCAGGCTGCATGTGGCCCACGGTCCGTAGTTTGAGGATGCCTGAGGATTCTCTAGTTAGATCAAGGGGATTCTCAGCTGTGTTTTGCCTTTTCCCCACTGCTAGGTTGGCATTTGGGTTTCCCCAGGTTGAAGTTAGTTGCTAATTGTCTACCTGTTTTCTAACTATCACGATTTTGTTGTTATTTCTTCTCCCACCTTCTTTATCTTTGTATGTTAATAATGCCTATAGTAAAAATTTCTACACTATAGTTTTGGCAGGATTTGGGAGAGAATGAAATTAGATCTATTTTCATTTTTCCCTCCAAACCTCAAACCCAACTTACTCTTTAAAGAACTGTATATATATATATATACACACACATATATATGTATATACATATTTATATACATATATATATATATAAAGGTCACCCCTTAGTTCATACATAAACATATGAAATCCATGAATTTCTTTTACAAACTAATCAATGTAAAGATTAAAGTAAATGATAATGTAACAACATGAGTATCCCCTGGACAAATAAAAAATAAAAATGTCTGTGACAAAGCTAAAAATTCTGTTCTACATATACTTTACTATATATCTGAGTGGCAAACCTTCCTTGCAGAGGCTGTAGGAGAGTATATAATTCCATAACCCATAAGATCAGCCTCTATCAGGAAAAGGGATTATGAGAGTAGAATGGTACAACTCTTGTTTTCCCAAGCATAACTGATTTGTATTTTCTAAAAGTTGTGTTCAAAGACAGAAGAAACTGTGTGTCCTGGATATGAAAAGCAACCAAAGATATTAGAGCTGTGTTCATCCTTTTGGCCCAGCTGGCACTTATAGAAAGGCTTACTTTATATCCTTGGCAGGTACATCACCCATCACAGAACTGCCATGAGGATTACATGAAATGTCAACAACATGCTTGGTACAGTGTCTACATATAGTAACCACTCAATAAATGTTAGCTCCTATTATCAACAACAAGTTCTTAATTTTTTAATTAACATGATTCTATGATGTCACTTGTATATATTATCATGAGCTGAAAGGTAAGAGATATTTAGTTCTAGTTACAAAAATATGATCCTGGTAAACTTCCTTCATTAATAACTAGATGATGTATTGCCATAAATTCAAAGAACGATGAAGACTCTGACATGGGCATGTTATACAGCAACATTAAGAAACAACAGTAAACTGCTATTTCTAATCATTACTTCAGTTCATAAGGAAATTTCAATTTCATTTGGTTGTAGCTATGCATTGGCAGTATTTCAGAAGCAAAAAAAAAAGGATTCCAATTTCTTCAAATTTCACTTTATAGAATAGATATTTACGGCTTACCCTGATCCAACACCTTACCTTGACCTTGAAAGCCTGCCAAGGTCTGACTCTTGACCACCTGGCACACCTCATCTCCTCCAAGTCTCTTCCTTACCCACAGTGCTCCAGCCATAATACCTTCCTTTTTGTTTTTCCAAGTTCATTTCCTTTTTAAAGTTTTTTAAATTTTTTCAGAGATAAGATATTGGTATATCATTCAGGCTGGTAATTACAATGTCATGATCATAGCTCAGTGCAACCTTGAGCTCCTGGGCTCAAGCAATCCTCCTATCTCAGCTCCTGAGTAGCTCAGGCTACAGGAGCATATCACCATGTCCAACTAATTTTTTTATTTTTGTAGAAGCAGGGTCTCACTGTGTTGTCCAGGCTTGTCTTAACTGCTGGTCTCAAGAAATCCTCCCACCTGGGTCTCCCAATGTGCTAGGATTACAGATGTGAGTCACTGCTCCCAGCTGTCAGTTCTTTTTGAAAGTCACTATGTGAGCTACTTCCTTTGTCCCATATTCTCTTGCCTCGATCTCTACAAGGCTGTCTCTTTACTCAGATATCACCTCCTCAGAGATGCCTTTGCTAGCCAATCCAAAGGACCATCCAATGATACTATTTATTACATTTATTTGCTATGTAGCTATTTGCTATTTTGAGTTGCTATATAGCTCTTATCACCCCTTGGTATTTTCCCCATTTTGTTTTCCTCCTCCCCATGCTAAAACATAAGCTCCATGAGCAGGGCCATTGCCTACGCTGCTCACCATTGCAGACACAGAGTAGCATTCAAAAAAACTTGTTGAATGAGTGAAAACAAACATTAAGGCAGTCCTCATAATTTAAAGTCAGAGTTAGTAAAAATCTTTATTCTCACACCTAAGATACATGAGGGAGGATTAAGTTTCACAGTACTTATACGCATGGCTTCTTACTTGGAAGAAGACTTGCGGAGTGCTTCAAGTGAGATCTACCAGAGGATGCCAGACCTGAAAGCAGGTTTTTAGAGGCATAGGAATTTTAGAACATTAAACTCGTCATTCTTTGACCCCGTGAAGAATGCCAATTAATTTGTTTCATTATTTTAAAAATCAAGGAAAGTAAGTGGTACTAGTTTAACTCTCATAAGCACAATACGTTATGAGCCTGCAAACTGTATGACCCAGCATCCATAAATGACAGTCCAAGGGTATCATTCAACACTGCCTACATCATATTAATTTTCAAGACTTGTAGAAACATCATGTCAATTCCAAGATCAAAATAGTGTTGTGGAGCCAAGTGTTAAGGGAAGCAGTAAGAAATGAGGACATTTCCTCACTTTTGAACTAGCTTTGCTCTTCACTTTGGTTGGCTGTAGTAAAACTGCATTTTTTTCCCCACTACAAATGATCATTACATTCGGTTAGAACCTTTACTACCCACAAACCACAAATAACAAAAAAAACCCAGAGAATTATTCAACTACACAATTATTCAACTACACACCTGTAGATTATATGTGCTTTTTCAACTATAACTACTATTTATGAACTGCTTCTATGGGGAAATGAATTCTTTTCTAGTTTTAAGTTAATCACGCTGTGTAGTGGTTTCTTTTCTCTTCTTCCCCAGAATCACCGTGAGCCCAGATTTGGGAAGTGCTGTCTGTATTTTTGACCTGTTTTTCTCTCTTGGGTTTATGTGAAGTACATTCACTAGCCATATGTTCAAATATGCTTTTCGCAGGAATGAATCTATCTCTCAAATTAGTATCTTTGTCTGGCTTCCTTGACAATTACAGGACTAGCCTACATCTTGTCTTTTCATTTACTAAGTGCTCATTGCCGCCGTCTGCCACATATGAGGAAACACCCTACGGTGGCTGTTGTACTGTAGACTGGAAGTAAATGGAGATAGTAGTGAGCCAGTCAGGTGACACAAATCACTAAGCTCATTGGTCCTTATCAGGCCCATGGACAGCTTTAAGATGCCTGTGTGCTTCAAAAATACTAAGATTTTTGGACAAATCTGCTATTTTATAGGAAAAAATGTGTGTGTTTGTGTATGTGGGTGGGCATATGCATGCATTAAATATGTATTTACATAGTGTGTATATGTATATATACATATATAGGTATATGTGTGTATGTGTATATATATATATATGTGTGTATATATATGTATATATATATAGGGTGGACATAAAGTTCGTGTGCAATTTAAAATAGTTTAACATGGGACTGCAAACTAAATAACCTTTTTGAAAGGAAGTATGGAGAATCCTCAAAAAACTCAAATTAGACTTCCCATTTGATCCTGCACTCCCATTACTAGGCATTTCCCCCTCCTCCCAAAATCATATTATAAGGGCATTTGCACTAGACTGTTTATCACAGCTCAATTTACAATCACCAAAATGTGGAAACAATCTAAATACCCACCAACCCAGGAATGGATTAACAAGTGTGGTATATGTATAACGTGGAGTACTAGTCAGCCATAAAAAAGATGGAGACTGTCCATCTGGTTGGAGCTGGAATACATTATTTTAGTAAAGTATCACGAGAATGGAGAAGCAAGAATCCAATTTACTCAATTCTGATATGAAGCCAGTAGAGGATCTACGTAATACTTACCCTCATAAGAGAAACACTCAAATCAATTCAAAGTGGGGGAGGGGACTTAACACATGCAAACATTGTTTTAATTCTTGTATCCTCAATGAACTGGAAACAATAAATAAAAATAAAATAAAAAACAGGCAATTTCTCAGGAAAAAATAGTTTAATATATAGTAAATTGCATATGAACTTTGTGAACACCCTGTATATATAATGAAGGCTATCTGGAAAGTATCCAGCCTTGTATTATGAAAACCAGAGACAAAAATCAGATTCTCAAAAAAAAAAAAAAAAAAAATCACTAACCAATATTCAGTGATAAAGTGCTTTTACAGGAGCCTGCTATAAACTACTCATTTGGTGTCCGTGAAAGCCGGTGTTCTTTATTTCTAAGTTTTTAGATGAGCAGCTGAGCACTCCATGGAAAACAGTTGAAGACAAGAGCACTGCAGTTGTGATGTCCTAGCTCAGACACCTCACTTAGCAAATCCACAGGCTTGACACTGTGCTCTTCCTCCTTAGAAGGCAGTTAGTTACAAGGAACCTCTGTGGTTCAGGGTGCCATCCTCACAAATACTTGACACAAAATTGTTTCCTGAAAATATGACAACAACATCTAGATCTAACGAGATAGTTAATCATTAAAACTGAAAAACTATGTTTTTTTCAACCTTTGTAATATCCTCAAAGTTTTCATTCTCTTTTCTCCTGTCATCTACAGAGGTCAAGAACAACAACAAAGGCAAAGTGAAAAAGGAGTTTGGGCAAAACAATGAGAATATAAACCCTGGATCATACTTAAAAAGCTGGTCGGGGGTGGGGGGGAAGAAAACAGGACATGTGGGAAAAGTTTAGCAAAGCAAAGTTCTCAGGGAACTGTTGGGAAAGTAAAGGGGGCTGCCTTGGAGCAGGCTGGAGACGAGACCCTGACCCTAAACACCAACAGATGGTCCTTAACAGTCAGGACACGGTGTCTGCCTGTGGTCCCTGTCAGCTCACCTATCATGGCCCAACCCGGGATTAGGCACTGGGTAAATAATTTTACCTCCCAAACGTCTGTGAACATGGAATTTATCTTTAAGTTGCAGCACTAGTTAAAAGAATTTTGTCTTTAAGAGAGTAAAATTTTGGCTTGGTGCCTGTAGCACAGTGATTACAGCATTGGCCACATACACCGAGGCTGGCGGGTTTGAACCCAGCCCGGACCAGCTAAACAATGGCAACTGCAACAACAAAAAAAATAGCCAGGCGTTGTGGCGGGCGCCTGTAGTCTCAGCTACTTGGGAGGCTGAGGCAAGAGACTCTCTTAAGCCCAAGAGTTTTATACATTTAAAACAGAAACTGAGGAATCTATATTTTAAAAAGCGTCTTGGAACTTTTATTTTAAGCACTAATTTCCTCTCTCCTTTGCCACTATAATTTATGACAGAATGTTTAAGAACAGTGCACAGAGCTGGAATATTTGGTTTTGAATCTTTAGTCTACCATGGCAATGTGACTTTGAGCAAGTTACTTAAATGCACTGTGCCTCAGTTTCCTTATATATGAAATAAGGATGAGAACAGTCATTACCTATATGGAGGGTGTGATGATTGAACGGACATCTACATAATATCAACGCCGTGCCTGGAAGCCAGCACAACATAAGGTGTAAGCCAGCAGTGTTAGCTAGTGCACAGCCACACAGATTCTTCCTTCAAAGCCTCTCTCCTTTCTGGCTCTCATATTCACCACCAACGCTCAGACCTCTGTGACCTCACGGCAACACCATTTCATTATGCTCTCAATTCCTGCCTGCGGCCTCTCTCCTCTCGGATGTCCAGACACCATGTGTTGTTACTAACTTCATCTTCCTATAACACTTCTTAGATTGTGTTACTCCTTGCCTGCTGAGTACAGGTGGCATACTTCTGATGGCTCAGCTTAGAGAGTCAAATTCCCTTGACTGGCCCCAAACCACCTTCTAAAAAGTCGTTCTCATTGTTAATTACAAGCCCGGCATTTCAGAAGAACTAAACCTCCTACAATTTTCTAGAAACATCTTGCAAAGCTCAGCTTAAAAGGTAATTTTTTTGCTGACTGTGACCTTGATCACACCTCTCCAGGTTTTAACAGCCCTTTGTATCAGTCTTGTAGCCGTTGAGACATGCTGTCCTGTGTCACTGTCATTAGCATCATGCTTTCTCTTCCTTTCTGGACTGCACGCTGCTTGAGAGTAAGGCGCATCTAGGAGTCACCTGGGATGCAGTGTATCACCCCGCTCAGCCTCTTGCACATAACAGAAGCTTATGTGATACCAGGCAAATTAACTATTGTTGGTCTAACTGTAGTTTTAAATATAATTTCTAAAATAGCTGTAGTTCTGATGGCCACAGTAATCAAGAGACTTAAATGATCCCCCAAAGCCATGTTTCAGGTCCCTATGGACAATGACTGCTGTGGTTACTCATCACGAGTGAGACATGCCAGCAAAGAGCCTTCTTCCAATCTTCACAGATGACTCTGGCTGCTAACAGAAGATAAAATCAAATTAAAGTATTTTATAGTAGTCTTAGGTTTATTAATGCAATAGGATTTCAGGTGTCTGACAAATTATCAATTGGAACAACCTTTTAAGCCTTTAGAGAACGCACTGCTTTTCATTTTAATAGCATTTGACTAAATTCTGGGTTAACTGGAAAGAAGAATAAAGAAAGCTGCTCTCTGGGGACCTCGGGGCTCTCAGCCTCTCTGCTAAGCCTTAACATCAAGTCAGTTGGAAAGAGATCCATCAATTACTGCTTTACACAATTTTGTATGGCCCCAGGGGTATCAATCATATATTTTTGTGCTTGATTCCAGAACCAACTGGAATACATACGGGGAATTCTTTTTCCACCTCTGTATTTGTTTGTCCTAAAATAGCAAGTCCAAAGCACCCAGGGAGATTATTTCACGAATTCACAGATAACAAAGGTACAGAGGGAAGGCAGTGAAAGAATGTAAGACATATGGGAAGTATTTTCGATTCCAATAGTATGCCTTTGACACTAAATCCCATCCAGATAGATCAGGTAATTCAAAATTATGGTACTGCAGGAGAAATGGTTCATTCCTGACCTATGAATTCCTCCTACAAGTTACAGGTTTATCCCCCAGGAGTTTACCTCACTTCTCTCAGCTCACGTATGTTTTGATCTGAACAATTTTGGGGAATGAAAGTTCTCCACGTATCACCTGCCAAGTAAATATACAGGCACTTCGACAAAATATACTTCTGTCCTTCCAAGTTCAGTTGCTCCTCTCTGTCACTGCACATTCCATTTAAAACACCTTATTTTTAAAAATATACTCTAAGGGTTAAAAATTGTTAGAAATAATTCAAAGATTTAGAAGAGATTAAAATTTAGGAATGAAAAATCTTTTAGACTACATAATATGACAGATCAAGTCATCACAAAGTTGAAAATGTGAACTAAACTGCTAAAATATTTGAGTTTTCTAGGCCTTCCTTTTCTTCCTTCTATGATCCTATTAAAAACTTGGGATTAAATGTTCTTATCCAAAAACTGATAGCTGTGCAGTGGAGAAACCAGACAACACCTTAACCAAGTGATCAAATTTCCTGTCACTAATAAGGGCAAAGGCAGATGACATAACTTCTCAGATATTCTGAGAAGGATGAAACATTTTTACTCAGTTTAACAGGCCAAAACATATAACCTGAGTTTAATCACAAGGAAAACTCAAACTCAAATTAGGGGGCATTCCTTAAAATAACTGGCCGGGATTTTTTAAAATGTCCGTATCATAAAAGATAAAGAAAAGCCTAGGAACTGGCTAGATTAAAGGACACTATAGCAAAATGACAACTAAATGCTAGACACTATCCTGGACTAATTCCCTTATCAGAAAAACAACTGCTGTAGACATTGTCAGGACTCTTGACAAAACTGGAATATGAACTGTAGATAAGATAGAAGTATTACGTCAATGTTAAATTTCCTGATTTTGATAATAGTATTGTGGTCAAATAAGATCCTTGCTCTTAGGAAATAAATGCTAAATATTCAGGGGTAAAGAGCCATGATGTTGGCAATGGTTTAACCTGTTCAGGAGCAAAAAAAATCAATGACTATGTCTGTATCTGTCTGTCTTTCTCTCTTTCCAGAGAGAGAGAAAACATTATAGCTAAAGGTTGAAAACTGAAGAATCTCGGTAGTGTTATATGGAGGTTGAGCATCTACAGTTGAAAATCTAAAATCTAAAATGCTCCAAAATCCAAATTTTTTGGAGTGCTGACATGATGCAACAAGTGAAAAATTCCACACCTGACTTCATGTGATGAGCTGCAGTCCAAATGCTCTTGAAATTTGGTTTCTCGCACAAAATTATTAAAAATATGGTATACAATTACCTTCAGATTATATGTATTAGGTGTATATGAAACATAAATGAATTTCCCATTTAGACTTGGATCCCATCCCCAAGATACCACATTCTGCATGTGCAAATATTCCAAAATCCTAAAAAATCAGAAATCTGAAATTCCTGGTCCCAAACATTTTGGATGAGGGCTACTCAACCTGTACTAGAGGTCTCTGTATATCTTTTCTATTAGTCTAAAATCACTTTTAAGAAGTTCAGAAATTTTCTAAGGCCTATAAAAATATAAACTCAAATTTGAAAACCAATGCTTGTTTGGTCAAAATGTTCTAAAATTATTTTCAATTTCTGAGATGAATATTTCTTTTACTGTTTATAAGAACAAGAACAATAAGTGAGAAGTTTCATGTTAGATTACTAAATATATTTGGTTCACCTGAATACACATTTACCACTAGTTCTTGTACTTAGAACTATACTTGTAAGCCCCTTGGAAGATTATAAATATGGAGATACTAATGGACTGTAGTAAAAAACAAACAAACAAACAAAAAGGATTAAAAATAAGATATATCATTATAAGGTTCTTTCTCTTTAGAGTTACTCCAAAGAGTCTACTCACTTCTAAAGTTGTTATTAAGGCAATAAAAATGAGTTCAAATTGAATATTATAATTTTAATAAATCAAGTTCATATAAAAGAAATAGAAGAATTATGTAGATCCTTGCAATTTTTCTGAAACGTGTATAAAACAAGGCATGTAATCACTGCTGGAAAAATGTTACGCTGAAAGATAATAAAGATGACTTTTCAAAGGCTAGAATTAGAATTTATATTCTGTTTATTTAATATAAATTCGCTCAGTCTTTCTCAACTCTAATATTTACCATCATTCAGCATCTAAGGGAAAAACTTATACCCATATATCTTTTTACTCTTTTGGTAATTACAAATTCACAAGAGCAGCAGGATAAAAATAAATGTCAAAAGGAAAGCAAATAATTAAACAATCACAAGAAACAGTATGATTGTATTTCTTCTATAGGGTTTTTAAAAATTATTTTCTATAAGCTCACTATAGTGCACAAATTAAAACTACTGTCACTGAGGTCAAGGTTCTCAAATAATACCCGACTCTTCATTATCTTAAAGGTGGGTTATTTTAGAAAACTTGAAATGCTGAGAGTCCCAGAAGTAATCACACATTCCTACGTATAGTCATTCCTGTCTTTTTCTTGCAATGCCTTATTAATTAACAGAAGAGTCAGATGAAAGGGCTTTTAGTATCAACACAAATTTTTTGTCTTTACCATCCCGAACAAAAACCATTCCCATGAGTCCCCCAGCTCCATCCCAGAGTTAGTCTATACCTGTACGAACAGTACATGTCTTCTCCTATGGGTCTGACCACACAGAGTTGATTTACATGATAATTCAGTTCATCATTGTCATAGCAGGGCTTACCAAATAGTTGGGCAGCCCTCTGTAGCAGGTAGTGAAGAAGTCAGGCTCGGAGGGTAGAAAATTATGGGGCATAGGGAGAGTACACGAGGAGAAAGGTCGGATGCTTAGAGGACGATTCTGAGAGAGAGGAATCAGGAGCATGCTCTTTACAAAGGCAATAAAAATGAAGAGTTCTCTCTGATGACACCTCTCTACTTCACTGGGCCCTAGGCAGGGCCTCAGCCCTCACCCACACATGTTGCTTCTACCCCAGAAAACACCTCCTTCCTAGAAATAGCACTTTCTTTTTTCCATGAGATTGTGACAAGACACTCTTCAGTTTACTCCAGGTTAACTACATTTCACCTTCAGGACTGTAGACAAAGGGCCCGAGACAACTAGCAGGGCCAAGGAGTTACCACTGTTGACTAACTACCCTCTGTACAGTTGAGGCTTAACAATTTTTAGTTTGGCTTTTAGTATCAACACAAATTTGTGGGTTTTTTTCAAAGTTCCTAAAATTAATCACCAGCTTTTCCTTTAGTTTTTTTTAGTGTGAGAGTAGATAAAAGCACAATGGAAGTGCTTGATCTGAGCAAGATAAAAGAACGATTCAGAGCTACAGCTTGTCCGAATGTTCCCAAATACAATAGTTTTCTACAGATTTAAACACACACACACACAAACATACATACACATACAGAGTTGATAAGCTTATCTGAATGGTGCGTAAAACAACAATAACAACAAAACACAAAGAAAGATAAAGAGTCCACAAAGAAAAAGCCAATGGTGTAGCTGCCAAGTCTAGACAGCCTTGGAAAAGATAAAATCAAGTTGAGGAGGGACAGGGAGTGGACAGGGGAAGGGGTCTGCAGGGGACGGGGAGTGGACAGGGGAAGGGGTCTG
>NW_003852421.1:17003952-17009842 GCF_000181295.1 Otolemur garnettii | reverse complement strand
GGGAGTGGACAGGGGAAGGGGTCTGCAGGGGATGGGGAGTGGACAGGGGAAGGGGTCTGGAGGGGACAGGGAGTGAACAGGAGAAGGGTTGTACAGGGGTTGGCATTTCTACTTCAGAATAGAAGAGGTCCAGGCCTGGTCCAGGGAGCAGCCTTGCAACTATTGGGAGATACAACACCAATAGCACCAATTGGAAAAAAAGGCAGAATCAATCTGTATCGCCCCAAATTTTAGGCAATGTTCAAAGATCCTTGCAAAATGTTCTAGCCTACTAATATTTGATCTGTGAATCTGGAGTCGATGAAAAGCTGATGAGGTCACCTTCTGTAGAGTGAAAACTTGGCTGACATACAGCTAAATCTAGGACTTAGAATGACGAATTCTAAAAGGAGATTGTTTATCTAAGGTATCAGGAATAAGTCAGAGGTTTTTAACTCCACTCAGTAGTTTCCAAACCTATTTTTTGCACTATCTGCTGAGTGGGTATCTGATTCCTTTATTCCCTTTCTACTTCATTCATTCTCTGCACTGCACCTAAAAAGGGCTTTCAAAAACAGACACATGAACACTACTACTCAGCCGTTCCCTACTGCTCACAGGATGGTTCATCAGCGTGAAGCCATCTTCATCTGAGCCTCACCTACAGCTCCCGACTCATTTATTGAGAATAATTTATCCCTGTGTGTTGCTCTCCACCCCACCAAAAACAAACAGAAAACCGGGCAGCGCCTGTGCCTCAAAGGAGTAGGGAACTGGCCCCCTATACTGGAGGTGGTGGGTTCAAACCTGACCCGGGCCAAAAACTGAAAAAAAAAAAATTGTTACTGCCCCAAAGAGAATCGATTTTATGCCCATTAAATGTCCCCTGTTTCCTCCAGATCTCTGCACATGCTGCTCCCTCTGACTGGTCACTGTTCTTCCTCTCACATAGGCACCCTCAGCTTTTCACGAATGATAGCATCTCAACCCTCAGCATTCAATTTTACAGCTTTTGTCAATTTGACACATACTGAGTTCCTCCTGCTCTATACTGGATATTGTCTCTGTACACATGGGTAGGAAGACTGGCCTCCAGACTGCTCAAAACCAAACACATTGTGATAAGTAACTTGGTACAAATAAGCACAGAACCTCTAGGGGATGTAGGGGAGGAGGATAACCGGGCTGGGGTGACCAGGACTCAAATCTCTCTGAGTTCTACTCCCGACACACCCGGTCTGTCCTGCTGCTTGGGAGGATGAGGAAGGAACTGGAGCCAGAGAGGATGAATAGGTTGGGAACTACAGGCACTCAGATGTTGTGAGAGCAGAAAGGGTGTTGGAAAGAATGGCGAGATCTGAGTGTGAAGAGGCAGACAGGAGTTTGTTTGTGAGCTGAGGCAAGTTAATTCATTACTCTGAGTATCAGTTTCCTGACGTGCAAAATGACAATACTAACAGTGCTTACTTCAGAGAGTTACTGTGAGAATGAGAGTAGGTAACGCATGCAAAGTGCTGAGAATAAAGTCCGACATACTAGGTGTACTCAGGGCTAAATGTTCACTCTTACTGGTACTTTTCTTATGTCCCTATTATGATTAGGTCCCGAGATGATGATGGCTATAGGGCAGTATCTAGGTAGGTGTTCACCTAGACTGTGTGTCATCCAGCAATAGCACAGCAAACCCTGGGTAGCAGAAAGCACAAAGGGTCAATTCGTTTAGCTGTCTCAAAAAACCAGGCAATGTTCTGAGATCAAAATATGCCACAATTAATGGACTAGCTTCCCATTGCTGTGCCAATAAGTTACCACAAATTTATTATATTACAGTTCTGGAGGTGAGAAATGGGTCTTGTGGAACAAAAGTACTCCCTCTGGAGGCTCTAAAGGAGAATCTGTTCTTGCTCTTTCCCCCGCTTCCAGAGGTCACCTGCTTTCCGTAGCTCATGGCCTCTTCTTTACCTTCAAAGCTTATTGCTCTGACCTTGCTTCCATTCTCACATCTCCTCTACCTCTTGTTAATTCCTTTTAAAAGGATCCTTGTGATTACACTGAGCCCACCCAGGCAATCTGGAATCATTTCTCCATCTCAAGAGCTTTAACTTATTCACATTTGCAAAGTCCTTTTCACTACGCAAGGTAACATATTCACATTGGGATGAAGATGTGGATACCTTTGAGGCCCATTTTTCTGTCTAACACAGTTGATCTCATTGCTGTCATTTGAACCTCCTAACAACCAATAATTATGTTTTAGTATTCCTATTATGAATTCTAGAAAAATATGATCAATTGATGATACAGTCATCAGCTTCATAAAGTAGGTAAAAGAATGAAAAGTGAAAATAACCTACTTGAGCCAATCATCTGGAAAATGCAAGCACCAAACCTTTCTACGTATAGGTTGAAAGGTGGCCTTAAAACCATATGGGAGAGAATCAAAGCATTCAAGGGGCCTTAGAGATCATTAAGTTTAATTCTGTTTGTTAAATGAATTATTATCTGAATCAAAACCCTCACAAGGTAGAGGGGCTCTCAACCATCTCTCTTATTATAATCTAGCCCATACTTCCCTACTGTTCTCATAGATTCTCCATAAAAAAATTCTTTTCTAAGTGATCTGCTGAAATCTTGATACAACAAAATTATGTCCAGGCTAAAAATGATCTCAAAAATGCAAGTAAAAAGAGAAATGATGTGTCATTTAAACTCCTCTTTCAGGAACAAGGTGTTTAAAGGTCTGACTGGGTGGGACCAAATGCAACTAATTGCATAAATATGCCAAGAAAGCCCTTCTCAAAAAAGAGAAGTCAAAATAAAAACATTTTTGAGAAAAGGGGCTTCCCTACAGGTATGCTTGGAAATCACCCTAGAATAAAATGAATTCAAAATATTTTTTTCCTCTCTCTCCAAGAAAATATTTCATTTGAAAATCTGAAGCTGGGCAAATAGTATAATTAGGTTATCAAGTAAGCCAAGACCCTCAGGATTCCTTTATTATGGCATTTTTTTTTTTTTTTTTTTGGCCATTATATGTCATTGAACAAATTTTCCCATATGATTTTAAAACAGTCTTTATTCAACATCTATTCCAACTGGTCACCCTGCCTTGATTTGAACACCTACAGGAACAATGTACTCCCTCACAGGCTAATCTACCATGGACAGTTTTGGCAAAGCTGCCTTGATCCACCCCAAGAATATTCCTCTAGTCCTCTTAGAAACATTCACTGCCACACGTCAGAGCTGATGCAGGAAGTGGCCTTGTTATCCTAAGTGTAAAAATTCTAAATACTGCAGGTAAGTGAAACACGACTCTTTCATGTTGACATGTATTTAAAGACACTACCTTCACTGAACCTCTGGTTCTAAGATGTAAGACAAGCAAGCAGGTGAATTGAACATCACAATGAAACATTTTAAACCAATATAAACATTCTAATAGCCACTCTTTCTATCTGAATATCCTTTCTTCAAGTCATAGTCCTCTTAAAATAAAAATTTCCTATAAAGAGAAGTCTGGAATTGAGGGCTAAGGATCAAAAGACTTTTAAACTTAAGTGACCTTTTCTAGGCACACTAAAAATCTGAACCACAATTTAAAAATGCTATTGGAATTACTTGAAATGAAGTCTAATAAAGGAAGATTTAATAGAATAGAAAATATAAACATGCAAATTTGACCTTTCATCTAAAAGTCTAAGGTCACTCATTTGGCTTCAGTGATTTCTCTATTAAATCTCTCCTCATTTGTTAATAATCTTGCAAAAGGTAAGAAAAAAAACGGGTGCATCCTGTTCATGGAAATATAATACTTAATTTATTTTCATTAGAAACTTAAGAGGATTACACTTTTTTTTCAGTATGTGATAAAGATGGGCAAATAATTCACCCTTACACACCATATACAAATGCAAAATTCAGCTAAAGGGTGCACTGCCCACTTGGTGATTTAAATGATTAAGAAATATACATAATAGGCCAGGCACTGTGGCTGAAGCCTATAATTAATCTAGCATTCTAGGAGGCTGATGTAGGAGGATCGCTAGAGCTCAGGAGTTCCACACCAGCCTAAGTGAGAATGAGACCTCATTTCCTACTAAAAAAGTAGAAAAATTAGCCAGGTGTTGTGGTGGGCACCTATAGTCCCAGCCACTGGGGAGGCTGAGGCAGGAAGATCACTTGAGCCCTGGAGGTTGAGGTTGTCCTGAGCCACTCTGGCCTAGAGTAACAAAGTAAGACTCTGTCTATAAATAAATAACTCAATTTTTTTGTTAGAGCTCTGGTATAATACATCAAACTATTGGAATTTCATTATATTAATCCTAGTATTTATTTTATATCACTTATGGGGAACATTTTGGGGGACTTGTTTTTAGCTTCTAGAACTAGAAATTTGAGACAATAAATTTCTGTTGTTTTAACTCTCTCTGCCCCCCCCCCCCAGTGTGCAGTGCTTTGTTACAGCAATTCTAGGAAACTAACGCAGAGAAGTTTAATAAAGAGAAAGCTGTGTGAGAGGGAGAATAATGATGGAGACTCCCAAAATATTGGCTCTTGAGAACAAAGCAGGGTAACTGAGAATGGTAAAATAAAACAGCTTTACCATTTGGCCTAGGACAACCCTGAACCTTAAGGTTAGTATTTCAGATAGAAGTACAGTAGAAAGTTGATGATTCTCTAATAAGTGCTAAATAATAAAATCAATTCTGTTTCACAAGAGTGAGAGTGAGATCAAGCCACAGACTGGGAGAAATTATTTGCAAAAAACATATCTAATAAAGGATTGTTATCCAGAATATATTAAAAAAACTCTTAAAACTCAACAATAAGAAAAGGAACAACTCCATTAGAAAATAGGCAACAGACCTGAACAGACAGCTCACCAAAGAAAATACACACATGGCTAATAAACAAATGAAGAGATACTCAACTTCATACGTCATTAGTGAATAACAAATTAAAACCATAACCAGACGCCATTACAAGCCTTTACAATGGCGAAAATCTGAATCACCAACACCACCAAATGCTGGTGAGGATGCAGAGCACAGGAACTTATTCACGGCTGGCAAGTACAGAATGGTGCAGCCACATTAGAAGACAGAGAGCATGACGGGCTTTTATAGAGCTAAACAATACTCTTCCCATACAATCCAGCAATCACCCTCCTTCCTGCAAGCTGAAAACTAATGTCCACACCAAAACCTATCCATTGGTGTTTATAGCAGCTTTATTCACACATTATATATCTTGGAAGCAATCAAGATGTCCTTCAGTAGGTGAATGGATAAAGAAACTGTGGTATGTCCAGTCAGTGGAGGTTACTCAGCATTCAAATGAAATCAGATACTAAGCTAGGAAAAGACACAAAAGAATCCTAAATGCATGTTACTAAGTTAAAAAGCCTATATGCTGTTTATTTCCAAATACAGAGGGTGCCTAAAAAAAATGTACATATTTTAAGAAAGGAAAAAAATGTATTAAAATTGTAATACTCAATATACACCAATAACAAAAGATGAGTACAAGTCATGTTGGACTTCTGCAATTATAAGAAGTGCTCAAAGTGGTTACTGTCAACGTCAGATACTTCTGATTATGACAAACACAAAGTAATACATAGATAACATGTCTTAAAATGTATATACACTTTTTTGGCATGCCCAGTATATGACATTCTGGAAAAAAGCAACTATAGAGACAGTAAAAATATCAGTGGCTTCCAGGGGCTAGGAGATGGGCAAGCACGGAGGATTTTTAGGGCAGAGAGTCTATTCTGATGACACCCATAATGGAGTATACGTGTCAGTACACATGTGTCAAAAGCCACAGAGTGTACACCACCAAGGGTGACCCGAAGGTCAAAGGCCACAGAGTGTACACCACCAAGGGTGACCCGAAGGTCAAA
>NW_003852421.1:16950268-17003916 GCF_000181295.1 Otolemur garnettii | reverse complement strand
GCCACAGAGTGTACACCACCAAGGGTGACCCGAAGGTCAAAGGCCACAGAGTGTACTCCACCAAGGGTGACCCGAAAGTCAAAGGCCACAGAGTGTACACAACCAAGGGTGACTCTTAGGTCAAAACCCACAGTGTAACCACCAAGGGTTACTTGAAGGTCAAAACTCACAGAGTGTACAGAGTGTATACCACCAAGGGTGACCCAAAGGTAAATCAGGGATTTTGAGTGAAAATAATATGTCAATGAAGGTTCATTGACTGTAAAAAATGTACCACTCTGGTGTGGGACGTTGACAGTAAGGGAGGCTGTGCACATGTATGGGCAGGAAACACACAAGAACTCTACATACTTTCTGATCAATGTTGCTTTGAACCTAAAACTGCTTTAAAACATAAACTAAAACAAAAATATTACTGCTGTGAAAGAACTGGGTAACTGAAGTCTAAAAATATGAGCAAGACGCTCTGGGGCTGTGTTTAGAAGATAAAAGACAAGACCAAAAAAAGGCATTTGAAAGCTGATGTTATGCAATAAGTTCTGCTTCTGGCTAAGGCAAACTAGCTTGTATCTGACCAATGCTCTTGCCAAGAACAATTAGGAAAGGTGAATAAAATGTACAATATGTACTATTTGAACATCAAAAAGCAACCAAGGCAGTGAGGACCTGAGGGATGGAGATTGTAGAGAGGAGCAGAGCCCACAGGGTCCTCTGTTCTCTCCTTGGCTCAGTATTTAGTGACTTCCCGTAGCAGAAAGATGAGCCGGCAAGCAAAAGCTATGAGGCTGAGAATGCCTGATGTATTCTCAAGAGCTTAGGGAAGCAAAAACTAGAGATGAAGAAAAGCAACCACAGAATTCAGCTGAGGCCTCAGAAGAGTTGCAGCTGATGGTGTGTCAGATCCAGTTTGCAGCAGCTCAGGAGAGCCAGTTCTGTGTGTCTAGCTCTTCCATTCAATTCCATGTTCAGTGATGACTCCCTGGTAGCTTGAAACTGGCAACAGTGGAAGTATTTACACTATGGGAATTGCCAGACACTACTAATTAGAATCCGTCCTCCTGAGTGTTGTTAAACACTTACCAGCATGCCAGTGACTGCCCTGACCAAGTACAAGCAAGCCAGAAATAAACCAATCTTCAGAAAGAGTGGGAAATAATTTCAAAAATCAATTTCATATAGATAGTAATTAGTCTTTACTTTTCCATCTTGTAAAAGCAAAATTAACTATTCCCTGTAGAATCCATAGGGCTTTGTTTTGTTTTTTAAAATAAACAATGATCACCATTTCTTTAAATTTTTAAAAAAATTTTTTTCAGACAGAATCTCACTTTGTTGCCCTCAGTAGAGTGCTGTTGCATCATAGCTCACAGCAGTCTCAAACTCTTGGCTCAAGCAATTGATTCTCTTGTCTCAGCCTCCTGAGTAGCTGGGACTACAGGTGCCTACCACAATGTCTGGTAGAGATGGGGTCTCTAACCTGTGAGCTCAGGGCAATCCACCTGTCTCAGCCTCCCAGAGTGGAAGGTGTGAACCACTGCACCCAGCTAAATGATCATCATTTAATAAAAAATTGCCCAGTACAGGGAGAGAGGAGACAATGATGAGAATCAAGACAAACAAAACCAAAAAAGATAGCAGAGACAAACCAACATGAGATCCGGATATTAGAGAATTTCAAATGGACTTTAAGTTAATTGAGTAATGTGTTCAAAAAGTACAAAGAATAAGATGAAGACTTTAACTAGAACATTGAAATCTATGAAAAAATCAAAACAGAATTCTACAAGTAAAAAATAAATTAACTAAAATTAGAAATTCCACAGGTAGTTTGACAGTAGATTGAAAACAAATGTAGAAAGAACTAGTGAACTAGAACAGCACTTCACCACCTTTAATGTATACACAAAACCCCTGGAGATGCAGACGACGCCTGAACAGGGCCAGGGTAGGGCCTGAGAATCTGCATTCCTAGCAGCCTCACAGGTGACACTATCGCTGCTGCCCAGGGGCCACGCAGGGCTGCTGCTGCTGCTGTTGGCCTGAGGATGATTATGAAGACCAGGAAACTAGAAAACAGGTGAAGAGAAAATATCCAGACAGATGCAAGGAGAACAAAACCACAAAATACTGAAAAGCATATATCAGATAATGCGAAGCATAAAATACCTCACACGAAAACTGAAATCACAGAAAGATGAGGTAGAATAAAGTAAAGAGATTATCTGAAGAATGAATGCCTGAGGTTTCCAAACTTCACAGAGTGAAAAAGCACTAAGAATCCCAAGCAGGATGAATACAAAGAAAAGCCCTCCCAGCAGGAGGCTAGGTAGAGCCAGGATCATTCCCTACAGATCTGCTTTTGTCTAATGGAGTAAATAAATTCCAGTGAAAACCCAGGAAGGACCCACAAAACTCTACAGAAAACTGTTGCAGAAAACAAACAAACCCCAACCTAAAAAAGCCCACTGTGAGCGTAGACTGAAAGACACAGTACAAAATTAACAGGGGCTGATGAACTCTTAACATACTAGAGGTAAGGTCAGGCTGAGAAAATTGCTCAGATGTAAAACCATGTGTATCTTTCAGGAAAAGCAGAAGATGATTCAACAAAGCAGAACAAAAATCAAATTCATAGTCCCAGGGACATGTAGGGTGTATACCCTGGGGTTAAGAAGGCAATAAAGGAATTTGGGGCATAACTTAAGAATTCTGTGTACCACGGTAGGTAATTCCATCAGATACTAAAGAAGAAACAATACCAATTCTATTACAAACTCTTCCAGGACAATGTTGAGGAAGGAATATTTCCCAATTCATTCTATGAGACAAGTATTACTCTGATACCAAAATTAAGAAGACATTTTAGGAAAACTATAGATCTCTCACAAACAAAGAGATAAAATGTATCTCTCATCAGCAAAGTATTATCAAAGCAACAGATATACTGTTTCAATAGTAATATGTAAAGTTTATTCCAGAAATGCAAGTTTGATTTAACATTTGAAAATCATTCAATGTAACTGATTGTATTAACAGACTTGGAAAAAATATCCAACCATATCATTATTTCAGTGGATGAAGAGAAAGCCTGTGACAAAATTTAATTCCATTCTATGTTCATGATCAATACACACTCCCAAACTGTGAAACTATGAAATAGAAAGGAATTTTCATATTTATAAAACTATAGCTAACTTTTACACTAAAAGGTGAACTTCTGAAAACTCTTCCCTTGAGTTGGTAAAAAGACAAAGATGCTCAATTAACAGTGTATGGGAAGTTTTAGCCAGCGCTATAATGCATGAAAAGGAAACAGAAGTTATGAGGACTGGCAAGGGGAAAAGACTGTAACTCTCAGGTGTCATAACTGTGTACATGGAAAATCTAAAAGAAAACTACAGAAAGAAGAGCTACTAGAATTAATAAGTGAATTATGTAAAAACAAGTATATTTACACAATCACATTTCTAAGTAGTGGCAATGAAAAAATGAAAATCAACCATTTTAATTGTATCAAAGGGAACACATGTGTAGGAATACATTTAGTATATAATATGCAAAGCCTTGTAAATAGAAAATAAAATGTTCTTGATCAAAGTTAGAGAAGATGAAAATAGACAGAAAATTTCATATTATTACAAAGTCAATTACCCCCCTCCCCAAATAATCTACAGGATCAATATGACCTTAAAAGAAATTCTAGCACAATTTTTGGTGAAACTTGACAAATAAAGAAAAACAGAGGAGCAGGAATATTTAGGACAATTTTCAAGAAAAAACACAGTTGAAATACTTATAGCGCCCATATCAAGACTTATTATAAAACTACGGTAATTGATCATGTATAACCGCTCAGCAGAAGGAGCAGCAGACCAAAGAACAGAACGGAGTCAGAGCCAGACCCACACTGTACAGACACCTCACTGGTGCTAAAGGAACCTGTAAAAAATGAGACTTTTAGTAAAGGGCACGGACTCAAATGGGTATTTTCATGGGGAAAAAAACCCCAAAGAACTTTGAACTTATCCCCACCCCAAGTACACCTCATACTTAAAAATAAGTTGTAATTGATTTTAGATCTAAAGGTAAAAGGCAAAAATGGTAAAATTTCTATAACAGTGTATTTATGGGTGTCTTCATACTGGTGTGGAAAAGGCAAATATTCCTTAAACAGGACACAAAAAGTCCTAACACAAAAAGGAAAATAGTAGCAAGTTCTATTACAGTAAAATTAGAAATGTTTGTTCTTCAAAAGACACCATGAAAAGAATGAAAAGGCAGGTTATTGAATGGAAGATATTTAAATTACTACAACCTACCAAGAATTTGTATCTAAAATACTTCAATACTTTATTTTTAAATATAAAGCAGGGGGTGGGAAAAATTAAACTCGTAAGCTAACAGACAATTGGGCAAAACATTTGAACAGGTACTTCATGAGAAAGGATATCCAAATTGCCACTATACACATAAAAGGTGCTCAATATCATTAGTTAAAACAGAATATATTATAGTTTGAATAGAATTATATTGCATCCCCCTCAGAATGGCTACCACTAGAGACATAACAATGTCAAGTGCTGGCAAGGATATAAAGCTTTTGGCATTTTTATACCTTGCTGTTGGGGTTGTAAATTTAATCAACTGTTTGGAAAGACTATGTGGCCATATCTAGTAAAGCAGATCAATTTCATTGTGTACAGTGTAGCAACTGCGCTCCTAGCTAACCACCCGGTGGAAAGGTTTACACATGACTGGGACAAAGGTAAAAACACGAATGTTGACAGCTGTATTCATTGCAATATTAACATGGGATGCTGCAAATACCCAACTCCCCTTTAACAACTGGATGGATACACTGATATACACATGCTATAGAACACTATGCAGCAATGAAAATGAAAGAACTGCAGCTACCTTTAAGGCAGACAGTTTACCCATATAATGTTAAACAAAACCAAACCATACAAAGCAAACTTCCAATACTTAAACATTAGAACATAGATATGTCCTTCTTCCATTTATATCAAGTTTAAAAACAAGCAAAACTTGTATAGTGTTAGAATGAGGGCCAGTAGTTTCCTTTGGGGAATAGGAGAGGGTCAATGGAGGTCATGACAGGGACCTCTGGCACTGGCAATATTCTATTTCTTCATCTGACTGGTAGTTCACGGAGGTAATCACTTTATGAAAATGCTCTGCCATATATGTTTTTATAAAGTATATTATAATGGAAAACGCTTTTTTGTGAAAGAAGTAGAGTTTTAAAAGAGAATGTCTCCAACTATGAAAACAGTAAATACATTCGTAGTTGGCAGGAACTGGAGGTGTGAAGAACAGATGAGGACAAAAGGGTAAGGAGAAGTTACAGGTGGCTGACAGAACTGTTCTCTATCCTGACTGTGTACAGCAGGTTACACTACTTCATGCATTTGCCAAAATTCACGGACCTGCATCCCCCAAAGAGTCCATTTTGCTGTATGAAAGCTGTATCTCAATAATATATACTTTGGATATAAAAGAGGATGAATTAATTTGAGTTCTTTTTATGTTTGTGAAAATTTAATTATCTGTGGTGTTATAATCTGTTTTTCTCATTGATTCAGTTAGGAAGAAAATTAAATGGTCTATCTTCAAAGTATCTTCTAAATCGTATATTGCTAGAAACTTATACAATTAAAATAATTTTGTTTTTTTTCGTAAAACAAAGAATGCTATTCGCTTTGGCTTTATGATATTCCCTTTTGATTTTGGGAAAAACAGACTTGAAAAATACCTATTACAGTGTATGTTGTGTTTAATAGGCACATATGGCATAATGGAAAAAAAAAAAACCAGCAAGCCCTGAGTTATTCGTTTTCATATTTATTCATGAAAAATTTGAGAAAGTTAATGATGGGGGTGCCTGTGTGTATATATACATATATTATTATTATTATTATTTTATTTATTAGAAACAACAGAAAATTTTCAGTTAGAAAATTCTGTCTCCTCTTAAGGTTTATTTTATCTGTTCCCACATTTACCTAATGAATCTAGAAACTAAGATACTGGTTTTGAGACCGTTACTTTCTGGGGCATGCTGGACAACAGTTGACTTTTATTGGATCTCAAACTTACATTAATTTTGAGCCATCTTATTCTAATATATCTATGAGTATGAAAGGATAAAATTAAATGGAGGCTCATTGTGAAAGCAACACACACCTGAACAAAAATCAGACAGGTAGGAAGATATATAACATCAAATCTATCCCATAGAGAAGTAAGTCGGAAAACCATAAGACCTCCAACAAGTAACACATTCTTTTAGAAGTAGGGTAAATATAAAGCTCATTTACTCACAAATATTTAAATGTTGCCATATTTTAAAATATCTTTTACACACTGGTAAATATTGGACATTAGTTAAAAATTTTGGTCAGGTATAGGGGCTCACACCTGTAATTCCAACACTTTTGGAGGCCTAGGTGGGAGGATTGCTTGAGGCCAAGAGTTTAACACTAGCCTGGCCAACACAGCAAGACCTTGTCTCTACTAAAAAAAAAAAAAAAAAATCTTTCTCAAAGTCATCTAAATCTCATTCTTCAAAGGAAGAAAACAGTGGTTATATTTTAGTTACCTACAGCGATTTAACTCATCCTGACCCCAACCTGGAAATCTCCCAGTATTTGGTAACTTAAGGGGTTATACCACAAGTTGCGGGAAGGTAGGTAGTACAGCTGCATTTCTGTAGCTATTGGCAAAAAAACAATACCTTACAAGGAAAATGCCTTACCACTTGTGCTGGAACTTGTTCTATTTTTGCAGCAGGAGTTCCTGGTCTTGGGTAAAACTGGTTAATAAAGAGGCTTGGGAATTTGTATTCTTCAACAAGTTTCACTGTTTCTTGAAAATCCTGATCTGTTTCTCCAGGAAAACCACAGATAATATCTGTAGCAATAGTTATTCCAGGAACTCTAGAAAATAAGGAGACAAAAATGTATAAAGTTGACTACAAGCCATAATTATTCTATTTCCCTGACATTTTTAATATCTTTTTTTTTTTTTTTTTGGTAATTAGAATTTATTTTTAGGAAAGTTGCAAATAGTTTAAAAGAACCCTAAACACTAAAAGTTAAAATGAGAAACAGTGGCCCCTTGCTATTCCTAGAAACATCCATTATTAATTCTTTTAAATGTTTCTTTGTTCTTTCTTCCACATTTAAAAATAGATGCTTATTCTGCTACTTCTAGATTTATTGATTTTTAGGCTATAGTTACTGACTTCTCTATTATGGTAAGTGAGACTTTAGTTCTTAAACTGCTCTATCTCTACCCTCCCCCCAAATAATCACTGAACAACTTCCAGCTAAATTAATAACATACTACTTCCATTGGTACAATGGCAAATATAATGCTCACTGCAGAGTCAACTGGCACACCGAAATTAAGTTTGGTTTTTCTACAACGTTTAATTTTTCCTGGAGTTAACAATTACCTCTTTTTAAAGTTTTTGCTTAATTCTATGTACCTATATTAATGTTTTCCAGAAGCTACATCAGATTTATCAAAAACTGATACTATTTTCTAAATAGTCAATCTATTATGTAATTCACTAGTCACTTTTTCCCTAGAAATGCTACTCTTTTCTCCAAGTATTTATTGCTTTTACAAGGAACTGGCTGCCATCTTTGAATGGCGCTTTGATATAAGGTTCCCCCATTCAGGGCTGGCCAGGGACCCCATTTTCTAGGCCTGGATGAGCTCAGAAATTAGTCTCATCACCTCCCCCCATCTCTAAGCACAAATGGGCCCTTTCCAAGCCAAGCCCCCCAGGCTAAAACAAAGTCACAAAAAAAGCAGCCTGACTGCTGTCTCATCCGGCAGGTTCCTCCTGGGGTAGGGAGCACACACCCTACTGTCTCATCTGGGGCAAGGACCACATTCCTTCCCTAATTTTAGGATTATTTTCTGTCTACAGGTCCCTGGCCAATTGAGACATGTCTCGGACATATATTCTCCAACCTCCCTGCAGACAGGATAGCAAAAGCTGCATATAAACCCCTAGACAGGAGGCCCAGCTAGGCTTCCCACGTGCGTTCCCCACTCCAACAATGGAGGTTCTGTTCCCCCCTCCTCCGCTTATCTGTCTCTTTTATGTTTCAGTACACTCTGTCCTTCTGCTTACTGGCATGGTCAATGGTTTCATTCTTTGAACCCTGACATCAAGAACCCACCACAGACAGAAATTCCAGCTACAGCTCCTTGGTATCTTTCTCCCAACTCCCTTTTTTTCCTGGATCCTGTCTTCTTGAGTAACTCCCTCGTTCTCCCGGAGTGTGCTTTCAGAAGAGTACCAGGGACATTTTGTTGTTGTCGTCTCAGCAGGTCTGAACATGTTTTAGCCCTCACAGCTGATAGTAAGGTCGTGCATAGCACTTCAAGTTGAAAATATTACCCATCAGGATTTTGCACTGCTCTTTTTTTTTTTTTAAGGGAAAAATTGTGAAAGGATGTCCAGATTCATATGGATATACATTTCTTTACATGAGCACACATGACTCTATTTTTGAAAGGTTTTAGGATATTTACTTCATTCTCAGTGTTTTAAAATTTAAGGTCAGTTTGCTTTGGATTGGGGTCTTTATTCTTTTTTTTTTTGACAGAGTCTCACTATGTCACCCTTGGTAGAGTGCCATGGCATTGCAGCTCATAGCAACCTCAAACTCTTGGGCTCAAGAGATTCTCTTGCCTCAGCCTCCATTGTAGCTGGTTCTATAGGCGCCTGTCACAATGCCTGGCTATTAGCTCTTGTTGTTGTTTAGCAGGCCTGGGCTGGGTTCGAACCCACCAGCCCTGGTGCATGTGGCTGGTGTTCTAACTGCTGAATTATAGCACCGAGTCAAGATTGGGGGTCTTTAAATCTTTTTACAAGGTACAATTTGGAGACTTATGGTCTTTAGATCTAGGAAATCTTCTTAAATAATTTCTTATATAATTTTCCTCTGTCAGAGATTCCTCTCCTTTGAAAGTTGAAACTACCGGATTTACCTTCTAAGCCTTTTTCTCTTATTTTCCTTCTTTGTCTTTTTATTTTCTAGTAAATGTACTTGAGTGTATCTTCCAACTCTTCTATTGAAAACAATTTAATTCAACATTATAGTTTAAATTTCTCAGAACTCTTATTCTTTCTCCAATCCTCCTTTTTATAGAATCTAGTTTTTGTTTTAGAGATGCTACAACTGTTCTTGACATCTGGGGATATCAATTAAAGTTTCTGCAACTTTTCTTCTGCTCCCTGCTGTTGTCAATTTTGGACCCTCTCATCCATGGTTGAGATTTTCCACCAAGCAGTACTAATTCTTGCTGTCCTTTCATACTTAAAAAGAAAGCACTACATGCTTTTATCATAGATGTGATTAAGCAGCAAGCAGCCTTGTTTTTGGTAGACCCAAGTTAAATTTGGAATTCTGGAAATCATTTTTCTGTGGTCAGTTTCTCCCCAAAGTGCGCTACAACATCCTATTGTATTTTAAGAGTAGAACAATAAAAGAACATTCACAATATTAAAAAAAATTTCAGGGGCAGTGCCTGTGGCTCAAAGGTATAGGGCGCCGGCCCCATATGCCAGAGGTGGTGGGTTCAAACCCAGCCCTGGCCAAAAACTGCAAAAAAAAAAATTTTTTTTTCAGTATTACTATGAATGCATGAGAAACAAGGAAAATGCTCCAAATACTTCAAATCATTAAATAAATACCTACATCAATATTCCCATCACCTAAATGCAGTTCTATATGGACAAATAAAACATTTCACTTAATTAAGATATGTGAGATATTTTGGGGCTTAAGAGAGAACAAGAGATGTACCAATGAGCAAATTTAAATAATTGGATTCCTAATAGAAACAGCTTCATAAAGCACAAGCTTTCCATACTTCGCATACATACTACTAAATTTAATGCCTGTGTGAAAGAAGTACGACACATTTATTTTAGAAATATTTTATTCCTGATTTCTACCTATTCTCATCTAGTTATTAATTTGGCTGAACTTCATTTATTAAGATAAACTCCAAGGCCTGGGACATTTTCTCTGTGATAATAAATAAAAGAAGAGACAAAATAAAACAGTATATTTGCTAAAAAATTATAAGTTTTTTCTTCTGTAAGGGTAATTCTCACAATTATATCTGTAAAGTCATAAACGCCATATGCTTTTATAGTAATCTATAGATAAGAAGACCATTTTTCTAGACTAAAGCCCGTGAAACAAAAATTATGTGAATTATTTTCAATTAGCTAGTTTTATACTTGCTTCTTAACTACTCCTGATCAAGAGAAATCCACAACTAAAAATAAAAGTAATCGATCACAGCAAATAATGACAGAGAAAAGCCAATCTGTCCTAGGAAATTAAAAAAATAAATCTTAGAAACAAAACTACCTGCAAAATACTGCAGAAACACAAGTTATTGTCCCACGCTATATACTGGAATGAATTTGGCACTAGATGAGGGGGTATTCCCAAAGGAAAGTACCTTACTGATCTTCCTTCCCATCCTTCTTGATCCATGATGGTTGAGCTCAGTTTTATGTAACACCTGCTTACTTTGGCCTTAAGGTCCACAGTGAAAAAGAAAAGACTTTTTAAAAAGCCATAATAAATGTTCAGGGAGGAGATGTTCAATGCATGGGTATATTTGATAATGTACTAAGACGCTGACTGATAAGGAGGCAGGCCACTATGAGTTAGTGACTTATACTAGTCAATAAAAGTAAAGGGCGGCGCCTGTAGCTCAGTGGGTAAGGCACTAGCCCCATATACCAAGGGTGGTGGGTTTGAACACAACCCTGGCCAGCAAAAAACAGCAGTGACAACTGCAACAAAATAGCCGGGCGTTGTGGTGGGCACCTATAGTCCCAGCTACTTGGGAGGCTAAGGCAAGAGAACCGCTTAAGCCCAAGAGTTGGAGGTTGCTGTGAGCTGTGACGCCATAGCACTCTACCAACGGGCGACAAAGTGAGACTCTGTCTCAGAAAAGAAAATAGTTAAAAGTAAAAGTAGGTCAGTAGGTTTCAAAGTATATAAGAATATAAACTGATTGCTTACAAAATATTTTAAAGTAGAGATCCCACTTAATGTTAGATGAGGCTCATCTATACATTAATTTTACACATGCAAATGATGCTACTTACATTCTAGAAAATAATTTGGCTCTTTAGGTGAACCAACTGAAATCTCATTTGAGCTGTTAATTTGCCTAGCAAATAATTCTCTTCAGTATACGAGAAAATCAAAGAAGTCAAATTCTAAATTGATAGCATATGATTTAAATGGCTAAGAGTAAATTATAATAAAGGGTGCAAAACAGAATATTAATCCAAATATTTCAGATGCTAATTCTGAGTAAATGCTGTTTTTGAGATACCATAAATTTTCAAAATACTATTTTTTTTAATGATCATTTCCACAAATTTATTGAAGCTGTGAGTGTAATGTATATAATTACTAGGTAATATGTGCTCTTAAATGTTAAAAATTTTCTCTATTTGTGTCTCTCTACTAGTTTTAGAAAATAATTCTGAAAGAAAGATAAAAATGACAATGTTCAGTTAGCTTAAATAACAGGGAGATTTTGACTCATTATTTTCTCCTGTTTTATAGTATTTACTGGCAAGTGGCTTTATTAACTCACTTAGGAATGGAATTAGAAAGATTCCAATGACACATCTGACCTTGTCAGAAGCAGTGATACGATCCATTATGAAGATCTAACAGGGACATGTAAAGACCATACAAACTATTTGCTGGCCTTAGGCTAGGATTTAAGAAAGCTATAAATATTTTAAAAGTTAATTATTTTACCACGAGTAAAAATACACGCATCCTACACATTGAACATTTAAAATATTACTTAAAATGTGCTTTAATTCATCTCAAGATTTTCACTGGGAAAAATATGAACAAAGATGATTTTATTTCATTCTTTAGAACAATAAATTACGAGATTCAGATTTCACAAGTGAATAAAATAAGACTAATTCACACGCTATATAGGTCAAAAGAAAAAAAAATGATCAGCAAAGAATTGGACTCATCAAAATTATTAGAATAAGCAAAAAACATGACTAAAACTCTTTTTATTCTAAAAAGATATATTCTAAGACAATTATTTTTGGGAAAAGTAAACTGGGGTAGGCGGGGGAGAAAACTATCTTGAACTGATAGAAATGAAATCATACTTATCTAAATACACAGTATATAGCTAAAACAGTGCTTAAAGAGAAATGTATAGATTTAAATGTCTATCAAAAGGATACCTTGAAAAATCTAAGCTTACATCTCAAAAAACTAACATAGAGGAATTTGTCAAATCCAAAGTAAGACAAAGAAAGAAAATAATAAAAGAAATTAGTGAGACAGAAAAAAAGAGGAAAAATCAATCAAAATAAAGGTGTACCTTAAAAAAAAAATCAATATAATTTCCAAAGTACTAGCTAGGCTGAATTGAGAAAAGAAGATACTAATGACCAACTTCAGGCATGAAGACACCACTACAGAAGCTATTAACGTTAAAAGGCTACTTAGGAGGATATTATGAACAACTTTATCCCCCAAATTTCTCATAGATAAAGTGGGCAAATCCTTTGAAAGATGTGAATTATAAAAAAGCACTCAAGAGGACAGAAAATCTGAATAGAATAGTATTGATTACAAAAATTCAAATTTAAAGTCTTGCCACTAAAACAAAACCACCCAGACCTAGAAAGCATCATGGTGAATTCTATCAAACATTTAAGAAAGAGTAAAATCAATTCTACAGAAACTATTTCAAAGACAGATAGTAAAGGAACTCATTTAATAGTCACAGCATTAGGCCAGGTGCGGTAGCACTCTGGGAAGGTGAGTTGGGTGGATTGCCTGAACTCACAGGTTTGAGACCACTTTGACCTAAAGCAAGACCTTGTCTCTAAAAATTAGCCAGGCATTGTGGCAGGCGCCTGTAGTCCTAGCTACTCAGGAGGGTGAGGCAAGAGGATGTCTTAAGCCCAAGAGTCTGAGGTTGCTGTGAGCTATGATGCTACAGCACTCTAACGAGGGTGACGAAATACGACTCTGTCTCAACAACAACAAAAATAATTTTACCTTGTCATAAAAACCAGAAGAAGAGATTAGAAGTAAACTAAGGGAGTGGCAACTGTAGCTCAAGCAGCTAGGGTGCCAGCCACATACACTGGAGCTGGCGGGTTTGAATCTGGCATGGGTCTGCCAAACAATGACAACTACAACCAAAAAATAGCCGGGCTTTGTGGTGGGTGCCTGTGGTCCCAGCTACTCAGGAGGCTGAGGCAAGAAAATTGCTTGAGCCCAGGAGTTGCAGGTTGCTGTGAGTTGTGATGCTACAGCACTCTACCCTTGGCAATAGCTTGAGGCTCTGTCTCAAAAAAAAAAGTAAACTAAAGGGTGTTCAACCTTTTGGCTTCTCTGAACCACATTGGAAGAAGAGTTGCTTGGTCCACACATTAAATATACAAACACTAATGAAAGCTGATTAGTAAAAAAGAAAAAGGTTTGTGAATAATTTTCCTGATATCCGTCACCAGAGATAAGCAAAAATGTCCTCACATAATCCGCATGTGGGCCACAAGCCACAGGATGGACACCCCTCACACACACCCCTCACCCCTCATAAATACAGAGGCAATAATTCTCAACAAAATATTAGCAAATTAACCAAATGAAAAGAATAAAAACAAAATAAAAACCTCGTGGCAATTTTAATAAATGTAGAAAAAGTCAGCTGACCAATCAAACACTCAAAAGACAACCTCTCAGGAAATAAGAATATTTAATAAAAGAAACTCACTTAACCTGATAAACGGCAGCTACGAAAAATCCACAGCTAATATATCTATTGGTGAAAGATGAAATGCTTTTCCACTAAGATTGGTAATAAAGCTAGGATTTGTGTTCTCAGTTCTTCACTCTATTACTGGAGGTTCTAGTCAGTTTAGAAAAACAAAAAATAGAAATTAAAGGCATGTATGTTGAAAATAAAGAAGTAAACTCTTTTTTGCAGGTGACATGCTCTTACATGCAGGAAATCTAAGGAATCTTATGAATGTACCAGATGAAGTGAATTTGCAAAGCTGCAGGTATGAGATCAAAATATAAAAATCAGTTGTATTCTTAAAGATTAGTAATAAACTGAATAATCTGAAAAATAAAGCACACAATTCCATTCATAATAGCATAAAAATACTTAGGAAATAGATTTGACAGAGGAGTAAAAGCTACATACTAAAAACAGGAAGAATTTAAAGAAAATTTTAAAGGACTTCCAGCTCCAAAAATGGTGGTGCAGAAGCAAGCTGGACTCATCCCCCACCCGAAAAACCAAAAACAAGTACAAGGCTCCAAGATTTTCATGACAAATATCCCCAGAACTCAAATATGAAGACGAGACAGTTCCTGGGAACAGAGACAAGTGGGAAAAAACTCCAAGTAGATGGTAAAAGAATCAAATCTGACTTCTATATCTGTGATACCCCTCCTCTCTTTCTGCCTGGCACCAAGAGTAGAGAAAAAATTTCCCCAACTTATTGTTGCTATACTGGAAAATAGTTCAGATTGAGGTGGACAACCAGCTTCCCCATCATCTCTGGCAGGAGACACCCTGCCTCAACTCACAGGAAGCATGGGAAGTGCTTGAAGGGAGGCCAGGAGGCGGGACTACCACCCCAGCCCTGGGAACTCTGCCCTGTAACTGGGCTAAAGGACATGCCCAGTTGCTAAGTCGGAGTGGCTGTTTGGCAGCACCACGCTTTAGGAGGTTCATCCCCTGGGCAGGAACCCCTAGGCCACCTTCCCACATTGCCAGGATGTTCCTTTAGGGAACTCTCTCATTCCTGAAGGACAGTACTCTAATGGTTTCTTTACTGGAGCTGAGGAGAAGTGGACTTTGAGGTACCTCCTAGGGCCAAAAGGGAGGCAGCCACCTAGCGGTAAGGAGATTGTCTTAAAATTTGCTGAGAAAAATTAAAGAATATCTAAATGCAAGGAAAAATATCTCATTTTCATGGATTGGAAGATTCAATATTAAAATGGCAAGCCTCTCCAAAGTGGTATCCTGATTCAATGCAACTGGTATCAAGATACCAGCATGTTTTTCTGTAGAAATTGACAGGCTAATCCTAAAATTTAATTGGAAATGCAAAAGACCTAGAGGACCCAAAACAATTTTTGCAAAATAAAGTTGGTGGAATGAATGAACCAGTCTTAAAAACTTACTATAAAGCTATAGTAATCAACACAGTGTCATATCAGTGTAAGGACAGATTCACAGAACAATGTGGTCTCCAAAATTATGTCTGTATATCATATATGGTTATTTAGTTTCCAACAAAATTGCCAATGCAGTTTAATAAGGGAGGAGAAAAAGTGTTTTCAATAAAGGTGCTGAAACAATTAGATACCATATGCAAAAAAAAAATGCAGAGTATTAGGCCCTTATACAAGACACAAAAAAATTCTATGTGCATCACAGACCCATATGTAATAGTGAGAATTTTAAACATTTAGAAGAAAATAAATATGTAAGAAAATCTTTGTGGCCTTGCGTTAGGCAAATATTTCTTAGCTATACTACCAATATCAAAAGCACAATCCAAAAAATAAAAATTGAACAAATCAATAAATTGAACTTTTAAAAGATACTATTAAGAAAATAAAAAGATAAGCTATAGATCATAGAAAAAAATATTTGTAAATCACATTAGCTGATAAAAAGAATTCTGCCCAAACTATATGGAAAACTTTCATGTCTCACAGATAAGAAGACAATATGGTCATATAATGACCAAAAGATTTTAACCAACACTTCTCTAAGAAAGATATGTGAATACCTAGTAAGTACATAAAACCTTCCTCAATATCGCTAGTCATCAGACAGATGAAAATTAAAACCATGTAAGATCCCACAGATCCATTTTAAGTGGGAATATAAAATATTCAGCCACTTTGAAAATAATCTGGCAGTTTTTAAATAGTTAAAAATATACTTATTGAGGCCCAGAAACTCTACTCCTAGCTTTCTATCCTGGAGAAATGAAAACATACATCCACATAAAGTAAAGACTTGGCTGTGGATTTTCATAGTAGCAATCTTCATAATAGCCCCAAATTGGAAACAGTCCAAGTGCCTATCAACGGTGAATGAACAGACAAAATGTTCACATCCATTCAATGGAAATTTACATACAAATAAAAGGGAACCAGCTATTGACACACGCACCAACACGGATGAACCTCAAGAACATTCTTAAGTAAAAGGAAGACACAAAGGATTACTTATTGTGTGATTCCATTTATATGCAATTTCTAGAAGAAGTAAGACTTAGAAGAGACAGAAATTAGATCAGGGCTGCCTGGCATGGAGGTGGGAGTAGGAATTAACTGCACATAGGCATTAAGAAACTTTTTGACAAAATGAAAGCATTCTAAAACTAAATTGTGATGATAGTTGCACAATTGTGTAAGTTTACTAGAAATTTTCAAACTCTATACTTACATTGGGTGACTTTTGTATGCTATATAACTTATATCCACAATAACTCTGTTAAAACCAAAAAACAAGCAAACGAACAAACAAACAAACCCAAACACTTTCTGAAGACAGCAAGATAGCAGGAAATCCCCAAAACATATTCTTTTATAAAATCTTAATAGCTGAACTTTTGACAGGATGTAATCAAAGAATGAAGTGTAAAGACATAGGGGCAAAAGGCACAGATAATAAAAAACAAGGCGTAAAGGAATTAGGTGCAGAAAATAAAATCAGAAAGTAGTTGAAGAAGGAAAACGTGAACCTATTTCCCAAGTACCGTCATAAGACAACAGAGAGTCATCCTATCAAGACTGTAGTAGGGGGCGGTGCCCGTGGCTCAAAGGAGTAGGGTGCCAGGCCCCAAATGCTGGAGGTGGCATGTTCAAACCCAGCCCAGCCAAAAACTGCAAAAAAAAAAAAGAAGTAGGAAATTTGAAAAGAATTTAACATCTTCAAATAAATTTAAGCATATTTTCAGCAACTCTAAATTTGTTCTCACCATTTTATGAGGAAAATTCTTAAATGACTTGAGCTAAAACAGGAGAAGCACTGACACATTTAGATGAAGGTTGAAAAGCCGTGCGAGTCAAGAAGGCAAAGAAAGACTCGTATAGCTTAGGAGTTCATCCCTAATCTTGTAACATGAATATTTGAAAGAAAAATCTTCCCTTGCATTACTTACATGTTCCACTACTAACTAGCTGCATGGTCTTGGGCAAACTACTTAGCCTTAGTATGCTTCAGTTTCCTTTTGTATAAAATGGATATAGTGCAAGTATTCATAGACAAGATTAATGAGTTAATACGTGTACTAATTGCTCAGGATGGTGCCTGTCACACAGTATACACACACGCACACACGTGTATCAGCTATTATCATAACCTTGTCAGAAAGACGATTACAACTATCATTATGTAATACTAAGTGCCAAACAAAACATTAACAACTTACATCTTGTTTAATGCAACTTTCTTATAAAATAGATTCTATGTCAGTCTCCATAAGAAAGGGGGAAAAATCCTCATAGGAAAATAAGATTCAAAAGGTAGAGCATAAGAGATATACAATCAGTCAATGGTAAAGGCGGAATCTGATCTGAAGCGTTTAATCACTATCCAGCGCAATCTTATCTCTTACCAGTATCACTGATGTACTCATCAGATTAATATACTATAATCATTGGCTGACCATAAGTTCCAGGAAAATAAAACTTACTGTGAATAAAATATTTGTAAAGTAATTCACTACAATATAGTAAAACTTGCCTGCTTGAGAACTGTGTTTTAAAGAGAGGGTAACTGTGGTCTGTAAAGGTCATGTAATTTACAAAAGGTCACCAGCTAGTGCTGGTGGATTCAGAATTCAAACCCAAATCTCCTTACCTCAATCTGGGCTTATTCTACTACTCTGTGAATATAGAAGCAATTAAAAACGTAAATGGTTATAACCTAGTTAAATTTATTCTGATTCTTGTTTTCAATCTATCATCACTCATCAAGAAAAACATAGATGTAACTATTCTTATTTACAGATGGCTCAGAGAGAGAAAGCAATAGGTCAGTAAAAAGAAATCAGAACGCAGACCAAGACAGAATTAGACCCTCGGTTACCAGCCATGTTAGCTTACTGAACCGAGGACCCTCTTCTACAGAATGGGGTCAGGACACATCTCTTCCTGGATCATCTGAGGATCAAATAATGAATGCAAAGTGTTTAGAACAGCAGCTGGCATACAGCAGGTGCTCAACACATGTCAAATTGCTTTTACATTCCTTAAGAGACTAACGGAAGTGAGAAAACCAACTGCCATGAACCTGGACTCTTCCCCTTTCCCCACACTTACAACCCATATTTCTGCTCCCCTTTCTTCTGTTACCTGGTGTGGCAGGTAAGTAGCTGAAAATTATAGAAGGAGATATAATCAGAATAGGAAAGACACTTAAATACAGAGAGGTTTTATAACATGACCACTTTGAACTTTATCACAAACCATATTAATTAAAATGGGAAGACACTGACATTTGGTAAGGTGATTTACGTGTAAACTACAAGAAATTCTACAATGCTCTAGATCTGAATAAGATTCTGACTGCAGTGAATCCTGACAAAAAGTCCTAAAATATTGGATGAAGGAATCCTACTGGCATTTAGTTTGTTTCTGGGAGTTTATTATGTTAAAAGTGATTGCACAATTAAATGCTGGTCAATACAAGAGAAAAACTGAAGATAATCTTAGCTCAGACGTGCTTTTATTTAGAAAGCAATTGGCCAATAGCAATTTTTTTTCTTTTTTTTTTTGAGACAGAGCCTCAAGCTGTCACCCTGGGTAAGGTGCCATGGCATCACAGCTCACAGCAACCTCCAACTCCTGGGTTTATGCGATTCTCTTGCCTCAGCCTCCCAAGTAGCTGGGAGTATAGGCACCCGCCACAACGCCTGGCTATTTTTTGGTTGTAGTTGTCATTGTTTGGCAGGACTGAGCTGGATTTGAACTTCCAGCTCTGGTGTCTATGGCTGGCACCTTAGCCGCTTGAGCTACAGGTGTCACCAACCAATAGCAATTTTATACATACTTTTCTCTTTGGTAAAGTTTGTTCAAATAAATAATGTCTGTCCATCTGTCGGTTCATTCATCTGACCATCTGTCCACAGGTCTGTTCATTTCCTCTGTAATTGAGGTATTCATGGCTTAAGTCCTTAGAATCACTTTTTCTATTGTAGACTCATGAGAGGGCCGTGTATGTGTGGTGTGCCATTTCAGGTAGGAATGCTTATAGTGAACAAAGATGAAAAGAATGCAAAATAAATAAAGTGCCTTGCCAACACCGTTCTTTTTTTTTGAAAAAATGTCACCCTAAGTTTACTTACTTGGTATACATGGGCCCCCTAAAAACGTTACAAAAAATTGAATGTTTTTCTGGGGTTAGTGGCCATAGTTTTCTTCTGATTCTTAAAGCCTTCTGAGACTCAAATAAGACTGGTGAACATTTCCATAAATGCTTTTGGATCAATCAAAAAAATTAGGAAAAATGGATTTCATAGGCTAATAGGTAACCTTTGATTTAATCATGTAGTATGTGTATTATACATTTTTCTAAAAAAGAAAAGGTAAGATTCATCTGACTAATCTGGGTTGAAATAATCATCTTTAAAGATGTAGAAGTTGTCTTTATTTTCCTCTGACATCTGTAAAGATGTTTTTATTTCTAGTCATATTACATCAAATAATATTTAAGACTTGTTATTTTATACTAACAAGATATGTCAGTATTTTAACTGGCCAGTTTTTTTTTTTTTAAGAGACAGAGTCTCACTTTGTCGCCCTTGGTAGAGTGCTGTGGCATCACACAGCTCACAGCAACCTCCAGCTCTTGGGCTTAGGTGATTCTTTTCCCTTAGCCTCCTGAGTAGCTGGGACTACAGGCGCCTGCCACAATGCCTGGCTATTTTTTTTTTTTTGTTCAACCAGGGCCGGGTTTGAACCTACCACCCTCGGTATATGGGCCAGCGCCATACTCACTGAGCCACAGGTGCTGCCCTAACTGGCCAGCTTTTTAAAACTGTAAAAAAATCAATTTTACACAACTGATAAAATATTTTCAAAATTTAGAATGATTTTCTCTTTAATATAGAAGAAAAATGCCCCGTTACACAAGTATGCTTACATGCACCATCGTTTTATGATTCAACCCCCTCCCCCAAAACAAACCTTTCTTTAGATTTCCTTAATGTAGTTTACATTTGCCATTAAACTTTCACGGAAAAATTGATACTAATTATATTCACATAATATTAAATGGCCTCTTATAGTCCCGAGGCAGAAACAGCGGATCACATATTTTCCTATAAACATTGAGAACACTAAAGATAACTCCTATCTGAAAGGTCACGCGAATAACTAGCCTCCATCTTTAAAGAAGGCATAACTCTAAGATTACTATATTTGATAAAAGTGACGTTTCTTGAGTGCTTATGACCAAGGAACACATAGTGTATTTAAAAACACTTTATTTAAACACTTTATTGATTTATGGGCTAATGAACTTGATTAATTAAACTAAAACAACAACAACAAGAAATAATCATCTTTGCAGCAGTAGATTTAGTAGAATCTCTAAGTTGGATCTATTGCTCTTGAGAGGGGGAACAAATCAAAAATAGTCAAGTATCATCAATTTCATATGGTTAAACTTAAAAGAAAGTCATTCATGTGAAATGAGCCCCAGCTCTGTCAATTATTTCGGAGATGATGAAAATGGGTGCTAGGCCTACTGTCCTAGAGTGTCATACTCAAGTATTCTGCACTGCTGCAGCTAGGAATCCTAAAATGTACATTTCCTAGGTTCCTTTGGCAGCTGGCTTCCTGTTAGGTCCTGAGAAAGGAAAGCATGGACAGGAAATTGGAAGAGGACAGTGGGAGAGAAGCTTCTCTGTCTCTGGAAGTGGCTCCTTCCTGCCTCTGAGGCAGCAGGAGTTTAGCAACACACGCTTCTCTTCTCCCAGCCCTGCTGGCAGTAACTTTTGCCTACAGTTAGTCCTACTAGTTACCACATCTCCCTAGTTTTGCTTTTCCAGTCTTTTAGTATCTGTGTAACCAATTTCCTATATTAAATACTCTCTGTTAGAAATACTGATCAAAACCATCAAATTCAGCCTCTTTGCCTTGGTAATGGAAGTGGATTTGCTATCTATAGCAAACATATCTTTCTGTAAGCCTGTATCTTGCTATTATTCTGTAAACCTACCTTTCTATTCCTAAATAAACTTTGTTTTATGCTTGTCTTAAAAAAAAAAAAAAGGCATCAGCTCAGTGCCCGTAGCACAGTGGTTAGGGTGCTGGCCACATACACTGAGGCTGGTGGGTTCGAACCTGGCCTGGGCCTGCTAAACAACCATGACAATTGCAAAAAAAAAAAAAAAAAATACCTGGGCATTGTGGTGGGCACCTGTAGTCCCAGCTACGTGGGAGACTGAAGCAAGAGAATTGCTTTGGTCCTGGAGTTTGAGGGTGCTTTGAACTGTGACACCACAGTGTCCTACCAAGGGCAACATAATGAAACTCTGTCTCAAAAAAAAAAAAAAAAAAAAAGGCATCAAGTTCACCTGTGTTCCCATTCTGCTATGTTAATGGGAACATATTTACACAATTCACATTCCCTTAGGATAAGGTAATATATTTGAAATTAATAAAAAGGTATAGAAAAACATCAACTCTTTTTTGTTTGAAAACTGAATACACTAAGAATATAAATGTATTCCTATCAGTGAACAGGTATGATCTTTTTCACAGTAGAACTCCTCCAAAATTCCTAGCCTTTAGAGAGAAGTTTAAATGTATTTGCTTGAATATGTTCTCAAATATTAGGCAAAACCTACATTAACATACAAGTAATACTAATTATTCATAATATTTATAATCAGAGCTATAGCCCTTTATGGTCTTTCTCTGAGAAAAACGTAGTAGCAGTTTTTAAATAATTCTCTTTGAAAGTAATAAAACTACTTTTTTTTGGAGACAGTTTCACTATATTGCCCTTGGTAGAGTGCTGTAGCATCACAGCTCACAGCAACCTCCAACTCCTGGGTTTAGGCGATTCTCTTGCCTCAGCCTCCCAAGTAGTTGGTACTACAGGCACCCGCCACAATGCCCGGCTATTTTTTTGTTGCAGCTTGGCTGGGGCTGGGTTTGAGCCCACCACCCTTGGTATATGGGGCCGGTGCCCTACTCACTGAGCCACAGGCGCCGCCCAATAAAACTACTTCTAATAAGCAAATATAAAAATTGTGATGGTCATTCAGTTCAAATTTGGCACATACAACTTTTTTAAGGTATGATACAAGGAAAAGAAGAAATACGTGGATAAAGCGGCAAATGGCTTGCTAAAGCTTTGTAGATTTCTAGACATTCTGAGAGATCAGAATTTAAATGGCAAAAACCAAACCAACAAACAAAAAATGATCCAAGCCAAACAAAAGCCAAATATTAAATCCCTTTGGTAAAACTTGATCAAATGTAGGCAAACTGTTTCTGAAATCCAGAAAGAAATGTGTCGGTCAAACAGGCTAAAAAGGGGTAGACAGTGAGGTGACACCCAAAACTCAGTGTCATCCATTACATTTCTAAATCTGGTATAAATCCAGAATATACAGATTGACTTCAAGCAAAAATCAAATGAGTCATCACTGCTAACTAAAAGTTAAATAAATACTATAATTAAGTTTATTATTCTGTAACACTATGCTTGCATTCCACAGCAAATATTTTGAAATAAGCACAAAGCCTTACATAAGACCAAGGATATTGCTTTAAAAATTAAAAGCAAGCATGCTGGATAACACTGTTATAATATTTAAAAGGAACCATATTAAATTTCACAGAATTTTTATACATCTGTTATTAAAATCATTTTATGATATTGCTGGTTAAAGTGAAGGTATTTACTATCTATGGTACTGTTAACACAATCTTTATATGAGCTTTTCTGTTTCTATGGTAACATGAATTATAAGGTTCACTGAAGCTGGATTCAGTAATGTGTATTTTTCTGTTATTCAAGGTGAAAAGGAAATGAAACATTTCTAACATTCATAAACTACAGCAAATGTCTGAATTCCATTTAGAGATAAGATGATAATTACTAAAGTAATTAGAATTCTTCCTGGATGAAATTATTTTGCACCCAGTAGAAATTCAGATTTGGGAATGAAAGCAGGGGCCAGAGTATATTCAGCATCAGTAATTAATTACACCCAAACACCATTCTGATACCTTGGAACAGACTATACTTTCTTCTGTCTGCTGCTTTCTGCAATATGAAAGAAAACTCAGCCCCCATCCCCTAAGTCAGAAAGATAAAGTGGGTGAAATCATTTTATTCAAGAAAAAAATCCAATTACAGAAATAATCAACTTTTCTCTCTTGCTTTATTTTTTCATATTTGAAAGGACTTTCACATTAGCAGAACCAATTTAATGAATATCAGGACAGGGCAAAATCTACAAAGTTGGGCAAGTTTCTTAAATCTTTTTAAATTAAACTTTGAAGAAAAACCCACTTATTGAAATTTTAGGGACTCTAAGCTAGATCATAACATTCTTTAATGGCAAAGCATAATTAGAAGGTGACTAAACATCAGGGCTCAGGAAGAATAATTTATACAATTATATAGTCATAATGCAGTTGCCTCTAATATCCAGTCTGTTATTAGGAAATTAGGTAAATTATTACTTTTAATGGAAGGGTTGTCATCAAGAAATGACACTCAAGACACATTACCTGTCAAGTTTTATGCCATACTAAAGTAAAATTGGTATAGCATCATCTTAAATAATCCTGAAGAGGGGTATATACAAATCAGAACACACACACACACACACACATATGTATATGAAGGACGTCTGCAAAGTATCCAGCCATATAATCTAAAAAATAGAGGCATATGTGGCTAGATACTTTTTAACAGCCCTCATATATAAGAAAGCGAGAGAGAAACTAGAGCTATATCTACAAATAAATATTATGAAATCCATTAAATTAAATAGATTTAGAATTACTTTATTTCCTATTGGTTGAACTCACTTTTGTTGTTTTATATTTTTAAACATTCAGTTTACCTGATTGGATCAAGGGTTAGTAAATTAGGACCCAAGGGGCAAACATAACCATTGCCTATTTCTATAAATGAAGTTTTATTGGAACTTTATTTCCATATCGTTGCTTTTGCTACTGAAACAGAGTTGGCCCACAAAGCCAAAATTATTTACCATCTGCTAAGATCCTAGCTGAACCAATCCCCGACCCTGAGGTTTGATAAGAGCTCCCAGGGACTTCCGGGGCGAGTCTGTGGGCCAGTGGGCCTGAGGATGCTCTCCAACATGGAGTGCTCACCGACCTTTCCATCATCACCCACTGCTCGCTGCTACAATTCAAATCAGAGTACTCCCTGTCGGAGCAATCCCGGGGCACAGCCTACTAGCACCTATCCCTGCTGTTCATCCTCTGTGGCTGCCCCGCTGATGACATTTTCCTAGATTTCCTTTCAGCATCCTGATTCATTCCCTCTTTTGCAACTCTGTGATGGCACTGTTACGATCTGCTTGGCCCTTCTTACATTTGTTTCTTGCCTTAGGCCTCCTAATACACCGTAAGTGCCTGGTGGACAAGGATGCAGTCATATTCATATTCTTACTCTGCAGCAGTGAGATATTAGCCACACCGATAGCGGAGGTTCCAAAAAGGTGCCCAAGGAATTAAAGGCAAAGAGTTAGGGAGAATTTGGGCAAAAGAGAGGAGAACGAATAAATGAATTCAGTAAAGCAGTAGGTGTTATCAACGATGAATCTCTTGGCTCACATCAATCTTAATATTTTCTTGTAAAGTCCCAGCAGTTAACTCTGGCAGGGAAGGGGAAAGGGGAGGGTCACAGGACTTAGGAAGTGAGAGCTTCCCTTGGGGACAGGGAAGGCGGACCCTGCTGAGACACAGATGTCGGAGCCAACTTCTACTGTTTAAAATGTTGGCATTATTTCTCAAGCGAATCTTTTTTAAAAAGTATTAGCTAACTAAAATTTCTTTCAATTTCTATTTCTAGGAATTATTAGAACATTGAGACTAGATCAATGCTTATTTTATTTATCTTTTCAATACTTATTTTAATAACCTGAGTTAATTAGCAACTTTCAGTTAAAATTTTGAGGGAAGGGGTATAAATGGAGTCTTTGAAACTGAAGCAAGATTTGTAAGGAGGAGATGAAAAAGAGTTTTCATTCTAATTGTATAATTTGCATCTATATTCGAAGGGAGTAAGTCCCATCACTCTAAATCCACTCATTACCTGGATGATGTATTCTCGGCCAAGCTCTTCCTAGTCCACATCTGTGAAGGCTGCTATGGCAGAGACGCAGCAGGCAGTCAAGAGCCCTTTCCATATAAAACTCCATGGAATGTGCCTATTCATTTGACGCTGTAGCTTTTGAAGGGACTGTTACTTATCATGACACTGCCACTCGGAGTCCCATTTGGCCCAGATCTCTGTCTCAAAAAGAGCAACTCCATCTTGTTTCACACCAGCCCTGGCTGGCCTGCCAGCTGCAGCTGTTTCACAGTTCCACACAGCCACACAGCACTGCCTAAGACAGGCTGCATGGCCCACACAACACTCCCCGGCTCTTCCTGACTGTGAGTAGCCCCAGTTGGTATTTGCCACAACAGCTGCTCTAGAGGCAGCCTGCTGCCTCCCCCCTTTTTTACATAGCCCATTCAGCAGTGCTAGAATGCTGGGCATTGCTTTAATGCCGGCAGTAGATGACCATAAGCCAAGGAATATTTTAAAACTCAAGAACACAGTCACTACCCTGGAGGATATCGGAACACCACAACAATCCCCAAGGTCATCACTCAGGGAAGAAAAGAGCATTAGTTATGCACGCACTAGCATACCCATGGGTGGATATTGTGGCACTTTCTGACACCAGCTTCTCTGAACATAGAGTAATAAGCTACACTGCTAATATTTATTGAGTGCTTACTCTGTACCCATCACTCTTTTAAGAGCTTCTTGTATATCAACTCATTTAATGCTTAGAGCAGTCAATGACACAGGCAATATGTTCCTTAGTTTATAGATGTGGCAAAGAAGGCACAGAGAGGTTAAGTAACCTGCACAAGGTCACACAGCAATGAGTAATACAGGCTGGATCTGAATCCTCATTGTTTGTTTTCATAGTCTGTTATCTCAAATGACAAACTGCCTCCCACTGATAGGGGCAGTGAATATCAAATAGTACTTAAAACATTTGTTCCCAAAAGCCTACTTTTCCAGAAACAATGACTATCAGATGTTATTGAATAGTGATTTGTTTGAAGCTCTGGTCTAAAAGCACAAGTGCCATCTGATGCAACTACCAAATAAAAATAGCCACAAAATGTTATCTTCTCATTTATTCTTCCATTATTAGGTTATTGCTCTCATGTTTAAAACCAAGGGCACTGAGGATAAGGTCCCCAGTCCATGGGCACAGAGTTAGTTTACAGTAGAAAAGGCCTGAAAGTAGGATTTCTGACTCCTGTTGCTTTACTGGGCATTTACCACTTTAGCCAAGGAAAAGAAATATAGAAAAAAACCTCACCAGATAACTTATCTGTGCCAGCAGCCAACAAAAAGATATTTGTGAAAGCTGAGATTTCATCACCCACGTTTAGTGATACCAGAAGGAGGGAAAGTGACACAGGACTCTGTGATACTAGAAACACTAACAGATACAACTGACCCCGCCTCAGAGAGGCAGCCAGAAAACCACCAGTCTTGCTAATTTTTAACACTTTACCTCATGTCTCAAATGCTGCAAGGTCTAGAAAGTAGCACTAATTACGCCATTTTTGGCAGAAGAATCCGAAACTATTTTTTTAAACTGACCACAGCAGTGCTTGATACCAAGGGCTGAATAGCTCATGGCCTGGCACACAGACCAAAGTATCTCTGTCATAGAATTCACGCCCAGCTAATGACCACAACGACCCACAAAGGGCCACATGCTAGCAGTCTTTTCTCTAAGTGATTTTACCAACTGCCATGGTGTGAACCACAGTGCCCCCTCCAAAATTCACCTTGAAACTTAATCCCCAATACAACAGTATTAGGGACGCAACAATTGCTAATACTGTTGCAATGGGGGTTAAGATTCAACATGAATTTTGAATACTGAAATATGGTCTTTGGTAAGTGATTAGGTCATGAGGAATCTATCCTCATGAATGAGATTAGTGCCCTTATAAAAGGATGAGGCTGGAGAGAGCACTGTCTCTTGCTCTTCCCTCCCTTCTACCACCTGAGCACACCCAGAAAGCACCATCTACCAGGAACAGGTTTTCACTAGGCACTGGAGCTGCTGGCGCCTTGATCTTGGACTTTCCAGCCTCCAAAACAATGAGAAATAAATTTCTGATGTTTTAAAATGACTCAGTCTCAGGCATTTTGTCACAGCAGCACAATAGACTAAACTAAGATACTGAGACATCAAAATAATCTTCTGAGAAAAAAGGGGTGGCATGTTTAACTTTGCAGAGGTTCAGAAAGGTGAAATATTTGCACAAAGGAATCAAGATTTGAACACGACTGCGTCTCAAACCAGCTAAACTGAATAACCTTGAGAAATTATTTAGCATAATAATTTTAAAATTATAAATGTTTTAATGATTAATTATATCAACTTTTAATGAATGTTATTAATAATTTTTACATACATAAAAAGTTTTGGGGCTGTGATCGTAGAGAATGTAACAAAGAGAAAATTTGGTTTGTGATGGCCAATGTAACCACCATGAGTGATGCCATCAGTCAGCCAGGCACCAAGGTGTTAAGGTCTCTAAGGATGAAAGCTTGATTTTCAGACAATTTGATCCAACCCAACCATTGAATACTTACAACTAAGGGACAAAAACAAACAAACAAACAAACAAACACCAGAATCAGAGTATGGTAAGCAGGCCGGACAGCATCTCCGATCAGCCGTGGAGGTAAACAGTGACCAGTGAGATGACTCAGAGTGCCCAGGTGCAATATAACACAAGGGAAAGGTTGGGAAGAGATGGTATGGAGAGCAATGGGATTATAAACCTTAGGGAAAACAAAGCTGGGAATAAGCCAGGGAAGAAAAAGAAAAGATATGAGGATAAAGTGCAGAAGCTTGAGGGTACAACAAAGTACAGCAGTGGCACAGGCTGCCACCTGCTAAGGTAGAGTGTGCTTACATTAACTAAGATGAAGTGTGACATAGTAAAATTTATATTCTACTTCAACCTCTGCATGTAGCTCCAATTACAGTAAACAGCCCCTTCAGCAAACAGCCTTAATAAAATCAACTTCTGATCAAAAAAGCAAATGAAACAGCCGGGGAGGTTAACACACGAAGTTATGACTACCTTGCATCCTAAGGTCCGAGACAGTGCTGTACAGACAGCGACAAGACGCTTCCTGTACCGAGTGATCGCCTCCTAAAGACACTGTCACAGTCTCTAGCCTCGAAGAAAAGTTGTTTTCAATTGTATGGTGACACTTTTACAAAATGTGAACATAAATAAACTGAATATAACAGAAAATCACAAGGAAAGGACTCTTGAGATAGCAAAATGCCAAGGCATGTTAGTTACTGCCACTAAAATAAGCATGATGAGCAGAATAATTTTCAGAAGCTTGAAGTCCAGAGACAAATGATGAAATCATGAAGTTGTGACATCTTGTAAAGGTAGTTAAACGCTTTTTGAAAAAAGAGAGAAGGGCCATCTTGGAAGTACCCTTAGAGACGCTGTCTAAGAAATCTCCCTCAGGGGAGAAAATGGAATGAAGAATCAGGATTACACAGATTTGGGGTCTGCAAGAACCTTCAATGTTCATGAAGTTCCCTCTGCGCTGAAATCACTTTTTTTTTAAATGTGGGCAGAAGAGATGCTTTGGGCTTTGATGACCTCCCTAGGAAAATTCAACTTCATACTACCAATTAAATTGATAATCAAGTTAATCAATACCATAGGAGTACCATCTATGTCCTAACAGCATGCTAGATGCCAGAGACAGGATGCTGTGCCTTCCCTCAAAGACTTCACACCACAGTTAAGTCAGCTGCACACCAGCAGAAGCAGTGGTCACAGTCATAGAAACATTGGTAGCTGTGGGAGACATTTGCCTCAGATATCATCCTGTGTGTTTTCCCAATACTAACTCATATAATTCTTAGTATTCCCATAAGGTTAGTGCTATTATCATATCTATTTCTATTTTCTATATGTTCTCAACAGAAGGAAACGCAAGAGCAAAGGTATTCTGATTAAGCAAGCAAGCGAGCCACAAACACCACAGGGCGCAGTGCCCATCAACAGGAGTAAGGAACTTCTACCACAAGGAGGGCAGGAGCAGCAGACGGAAGCTGGCGACGAGGAGAGAGCAAGCCTTTAAAGAAGAGTCTGGCAGTACCTTAAGAATGACGTAGGTGAAGAGTCATGGCAGGACCCAAGATAGTGTTGGCTTCTACTACAACAGCTGCGGGGGGAGGGGGTTTGACAAGTGTTACAATCACTGGGCTCGGTGGCTCCTTAGGTTCTGACTAGGTGGAGGCAGGTGGTGAGGGGAGCGGGGGAGACATCAAGGGAGTCAATATGACCCCAGGGTTTTAAGCCTAGAAGTGACTGGAAAGATAATGAGGCATTTACCAAGACATGTACCACAGTACCCAGTGCCTCTAAGAGGTCGGATACGTGATGAACTGTAAGTGCATCAGGGACCAGGTTACGACCGGCTTTCATCCCCCAGTGCATGACGCACAGCGAGGTTCAGAAGAGCAGGTGCGGGGGTGGGCGGGTGGGTGGAGGAGGCCTGGTGGAGGAGGAGGGGGAGGGTAGGAAACAAGTACAAAGTTTAAATATGAGCTAGAAGACCAGCAAATGGAATTTATGTATTTGATTTATAAGAAGTACTCGGACAGGAGCCAAAGTGGACTCGAAATGGACTAAGACTTGAGTGCCTTGACTCAAAATTTACCCTGGTAGTTCAAAAGATAAAGAGATAAAAATGGCACACAGAAGATGACACAGAAAAATGCTTTCATCAGAAAACAAATGGCTTTCAAGATGATTATTCCTTTATTTACGAATCTGACCCAAAATGCATACTGTATATCCTCTAACCTAGCATCTGGCCTTAAAAATTAATTGAAAATACAAACAGCTAAATCTGTGGGTTATCTACGTAATTTATTGATAAACACAAAACATTAGAAAATGAATGTTTCTTTGCATTTTGATTTGATATAATGTGACTTTACAAGATTCTATGGAACCACAAAAACTTAGCAAAAGATATATTAAACATTAAGTCCCTATTCATGTAAAATTAAAACTGCTACACAAATTTATCAGATTATTCAGTATCAAATATGGTAGATGAGTATGTTGTGTAACAAAGTGTTTTAAAGAAAAAAAATCTGGAGTGCCAAAAAAAGAAAAAGGTATGCATTTCAGAGTAACAATAAAAAAATCTAAGAAAGGTAATTTGATACAAAACTGTATTTTATTAAATTGAAGATTCATTTTAAACGAGTTACATGATTTTAGGACTGAGTTTTCTATTTAATCCTTCTGTTTTGATTACTTTTTACAAATTTAAATCTGCTGATGGTGTGCCTATTTCCAATAAATACAACAGCATGAGATTCCATACTCGCAGGACACCTGCTAACATCTTTTATTCATGTACGTGTTCCTAGTGCAAAGCAATTATATTATTTCCAATATTTTAGAATGTTTCCTATTACTGCCTAACGTAACTGCAGGTTATCTCACAAATCACTGCTTCCCTTTTGCACTCTCTGTGTTTAAATCTATGAGAAAAAGCCTTATTTGGGATGTGGTGTATGGAAGGCAGTAACAGCTAGCGAGTGATCTCAGTCTGGTACGCGCAGACGTGAGAACACTGCTTCCCATCAAATGCAAGGGAAAGGCGTACATATATAGATCTGTATTTTGTTTCTTATTCCTGTTCCAGCTCTTTGGAACTGGTTTCCAATGTTGCGAATTCTAGAGAGGGAAGTAAGTGTTAAGAACTACTTATTAGAGCCCTGCAAACCCTCAAATAATCACTGATCTCCCCTGGAGGGTTCATCATCACTTGGGTAACTGCACTCATCTTTATGTGTGGGCAGAAAGGCAAACAGGGGCACAAGGCTTGCAAGCGACAGGGTCTGAGGAATTAAAGGAAGAACAATAGACATCTATGGCATATTTTCTACGTTTGCTGAAACGACAATCATTTAGGCATAGCTTGCAATAGAAAACGGTAAATCTGAAAGGCAACGGATTTCAGGTCACCATCTTATAGCTACATTATGTTATTTACCCATAATAACATAATGGGTAAAAATTATTGACTTCAGAGATAAATAAAGAAATATTACTTTTGGCACTGAAATAATGACCCTGAAGTATCAAAATTATTTTTAGTAAATCTGAAGCTATTCTTTGACATATGCCAAAAGTGAATGAGGATTTTAGTGAGGCTATTCAATCTATTTAAATCCATCATTTACATGACTTACTAAGTATTAATTGCAGCTAGTATTTAATTGTTAATAGCCTATTATGTATCCTTTTCTCATCTAACTTTTCTTGGTGATGGTGATTACTCAACAAAACTATATATTTCATCTCAATTTGACTGAGAGATATTCACCTCAAAGAAAACACTCTCACACAAAGCTTTATCACAGGACGTGAGACTTCAGATCATTATTGTTTTATGACTAAAAAAATGAGTGACTTAAGACAAAAAGCTCAACATCCTTAAACTTCATTTCTATTCATTCTCTAATAAATACCATCTGTTGTGTACTTTAGGGATATAATACCCGTCAAAAACTCCATCGTATTATGAGAATCGGCACCAAGTTGATCTGAAATGCATATTTGAACAGATGTGTTTAAATTACATCTCCGTCTATCCACATGCATAAATTCAGAGCAAGCGTGTGTTGATTTAAAATGCATAAAAAAAGGGATTTGGAGATGCATCAAAAGTGAAAAGCATCTCAACGGATCAAGGCTCACATTACGAAAGGTCATTACTAAAAATAAAGTTTGCATTTATTAAGGGTTGCACCAGGGGGCTATTCATGGGAAGTGACTTAATGTTTGCTGCACAAAGTCAGCCACTGAAACTACACTAATTTTTTACAACTCTTCCATGTAAAGCATTAAAGCTGTCATGCATGAACAGAAGAAATGGAATAGTAGACACCAAAACAGAAAAAAATCATATGACTGACATCAGTTCATATGGTTCCATCCCCCATATTTCAGTCATACTTTGTATTTTTCTAAAAAATATTTCCAGTGATTCCTATAGACATAATACTGTTCTGAGTCCATCTTTGATATACACACTTCCACACGTTAAAGTTAACCAGACCCTTGTCAATGTTTTGCAGGAAACTAAATATACAAAAATACAGGTAATAAAGACAGACCTGTAAGTGTTCCCTATATTCCATCATGTGACCACTTCTGCCCTGGCTTTTACCGTCAATAAACCTTACTGGTGAGCTGTGGAGTGGTATGATGGCTGCCTGTCTCCATTAGGTTAACAGTATAAGAATAAGAAAGCTAATTGCCGAGTGAAATTCCTAGAATCAATTTCACCAACATTTACTAAATTTATCCTATTACATGAATACATATATAAGCAACTTCTGAAGACTAAGCTCTCAATGAAGAAGCTGAGTGTGAGAATAAGTATAATATTAATTCTTAAATATTCTTCCTAGGTAATGCTTTTACAGAAAACAGTGTTAGACGGATAATTAACATTTCCTTTACTTATAGATGAAGAAATAGAGATTAAATGTAAGACTGGGGAAAAGCTTTAAACATGGGCTATCTTTCAAATCAACCTTTGTAGTACTGTGATATGCTAGTGTAGTTTAATAAAAAAGAGAAGGATCATTTCAAAATAAATTGCAGATTTCAACAATAAAGATCTCTGAATACCATTGTAAAAATGTTTTTCTCCCTGTTAATCTCTAAATGTCTTCCAGGGTTACGATTTATGTTCATTATTCTGCCCCTTTCTGCCCCCAGGCCCTTGTCTGCCCTGCTGTGTCCTCAGAAGGCTCTCCCCTGCAAAACATATGATACGGGGGGCTCTAAAGCTGCGGTCCGGCCCCCTGAGCGTCAACCCCCTCTTCCACTGCCCATGTTTTCTAATCTGCTTGAAATGTTCTCCTTACTGCTCCTCTGCATCTGTTCAACAGAGCTAAACTCCACTCTGTTCAGGCCTCTACTTAAAGAACTATGCCTCTAGGAAAGAAAGCTTCCTTGGATTGAAACTATGGCCAATGCCCTTTCCAAGCAGCTAAACTCCGTGTATTTTCAATATTTGATTATATTTGTTTGTTATTTCTAAGATTTTTCTACTAGGACTGTTAAGTTCCTTGAGGATAGTGACTGTGTCTGTGTTGCATCTGCAATACTCCTGTCCCAGAGCCAGAAACAAAGTAGGTGCTCAAAACATGTTAACGTGTCAACGGAATACTTGCGAGTTAGTTCCCTTTCTCAAATAAGAAAAATCAGTTCCCACAAATGATATTTACTGAGACCTGATTGTCAACTTTTATCTGGAATAGGTAAAATTAATGTGATACATTTAATAAAATAGTCTCAGATAAATGTAAATCACTTAATGCTCTTCCAAAGCAAGTTACAAAATGAGGCAGAATCAATGGAGAATGAATGAGTTTGAAGGAGACTTAGATAGAGCTGAACTGTCCAATACAGCACATGCTAGCTACACATGGCTATTTAAATGAAAACAAATTAAAGATTCAGTTCCTCAGTTGCAGTCGCACTGGCTACCTCCAAGGGGTTCAACAGGCACATATGGCTAGTTGTTACCACGTTTGACAGCACAGATACAGAACATTTCCTTCAATGCAGGAAGTTCTATAGACAGCACTATTCTTGAGTGTTGTGATCCTACAACCAATAGAACTTAAAATTAAAAAAAAAAATCAACCCATCACTGTATGTCTGAACTTTATTTTCCTCATTTTATAAAATGGCAATAATCCCTACTGATTATGTTGCTATGAAGATCAAATGAAATGATGTTTTGAAACATTCAGCTCAGTATCAAATATGTAGCAGGTGATCAAACAAGTGTACTTCCCCTTTCTCCTGTAATTCAAAGATACTTTGCTCTAAGTATATCTTATCACAGGTGCCCTGTTGTAAAACTTCTATTTTTTACTCTGTCATAAAAAAATAGTTTTCACAGTGTTCTGCAGGAAAAGGAAAGAGCCTAGGTGGCACTTCAGGACTATGAGGTTCTAGACTTTCTACTTCTTGACTTTTCAACCAACACAACTTTAGATTTAACTGTTATGTATTTGGTTTCCCTTTAAATTTGTTTTTCTCATTAAAGGACCATGAGTGAGGCCAAGCAAACAAATAAAAAGTCCAAAAAACCAATGTCCTGGAAAATAAACCTCTACATCTCTAGCCTTTATGAATGGCAAGCACACAAGGCCCATCATCATCTGACTCCTCAGGTCTCATCTTCTCAAATTCCCTTCCTCTTTTCAATGACCTATATACACTGAGCTGAAGACCTTGGGACCAATATCAACAGTCAGCTAGAAAACAAAGCAAATGATTTTGAGTGGGTTTCCTTGGCTCTGATGAATGTTAGCAAAATTGTTCAGTTGTTGTGTATCTGTGGAATCAATGTCAAAACTGAAGTTACTGAACATTAGCCTCTATGAATAACGATAGGTGAGTTGAGAACATACTAATTTTTTATAATCTGAAGTGGAATCTGCTATGATGTGTTATAATCGACTGAAGCTGAGCATATGTATGAAACGCAAAAAAGTAAACTAATTTAGAAAAGCCTGTGACAACATAAATCTATGGTGTTATTTATCAGTAGGTAATTGGAAAATATTTGAATTTCATGTTACTGAGCTAATATTGTCAAGAGTGATATCATTCTAATGCCTTAACTTTTTTTTTAAATCAGAAACAGAAACTGAATGTTCTGACTTTCCCTGCTACACAGTAGTTTGATGGCTTAGTAGTAGTAAAGTTTCATCATGTGGGTCTTTTTTTTTTTTTGAGCTCATAACTGAAATGGAAATTTTTCTCAGGGGAAAGAATTACCTTCAACCTCTATGACTAAACATTGTAAATTAGCTTTTAACATTATAAAACAGATTTTATGATGTTTCCTACTGAATGCAACCTGAAATTGTATGGAAAAATTTTGCTTTTATGCAAAAAATATAGTACTGTAAAGTCACTTGTAACAACAACTAACATTTAAATCACAGTATCAAGCTGCTTTAAACACCATGCTGCAACAAGCATGATCTCCACTCCTACACAAATTTGGAGCAGATATATTTTCTGAGTTCAAACTACATTTCCAATAGCAATTTTCAGACCTCAATGCAAATGTCCATATGCAAAAATCCACTTAACTATGCAACTGAGAAGAGTTCTCATCTAACCTTTCAATTGGAAGGGACTGATCTGATAAAAGACAATATAAAGAGAAGAATCCAACAGAATTCTTTAAATGCCTTCCAAGTGACAAATGCTCAATTAAAACCATGATATGCTGATATCACGAATTGACACCAGTCGCTGGCAACATGGATCTGTAAGAAAAGACATTTTTAAAGGCCAAATACGTAAAATCTCATTACATATCAGCATTGAGAAACTGATTTTTTTTTTTTTTTTGAGACAGAATCTCACTATGTCCCTCTTGGTAGAATACCGTGGTATCACAGCTCACAACAACCTCAAACTCTTGGGCTTAAGCGATTTTCTTGCTTCAGCCCCAAAGTAACTGGTCTAAGGTGCCTGCCACAACACCGGCTATTTTTTTGTTGCAGTTGTCAATATTGTTTAGCAGGCCCAGGCTGGGTTTGAACCCGCCAGACCCGGTGTATGTGGCCAGCACCCTGACCACTGAGCTACGGGCGCTGAGCCTGACAAACTGATCTTAATGATTCATTTTGATGACAGGGACACACTAAACTTTGAACTCCAGTACGTAAAATGTTCTCTCAAATAAATTCTATTCTTCTTACTAATGGACCCATATTTTAAAAATTGTATTATATTAACATTGTATTTTAAATTTCATCAAAAATGTAGAACTAGGTTTGTCTTTTTGGTACCCCACCCAAACACCCACCCACACAAAATGTCTGGCCTTTTACCAAAAAAAGCTTGCTGACCTAGGGTAGATGCTTTCCAAGGACCCAGAATAGTTTAAAATATATGTAAAAGTAAAATTTTCATCTCAAATATGAGCTATACCTAAAACACAAATCAATGGCTACTAAATAATTTTTTAAATAGTAGAGAAAAGCATCAGTGAATAGGGGATTCCCAAAAGGATCCTGGGCTAGATGTGCAATGTCTCAGGAACTGCCAGAGCTTTATCCTGAATAATTCTATAAAGAGAATTTGAGCAGGTTTTAAACCGATGCAGTCTCCAGACATAGGTCTCAGAAACCTTGCTTATCGAGGAGTTAACTCTTGAAGCAACATTTAATTATATGTTCCTAAGACTGCTGTGGATAGAAAGAAATATGCTAGCCTGAGCAAGAGCAAGACCTGTCTCTACCAAAGCAGAAAAAGCAGGTGGGCATTGGGGTGCACACCAGTAGTCCCAGCTACTGAGGAGGCTGAGGGAAAAGGATTGCTGGAGCTCAAGAGTTTGCTGTGAGCTATGAGGCCATGTCACTTAACCTCAGGGTGACAGAGTGAGACTCTGTCTCAAGGAAAAAAAAAAAAAAGAAAGAAAAGAAAACAAAGGAATCTGCTAAACTAAAATCTATATTGAATCTCAAACACATTAAGAAATATTTCAATATAAAAAGTTCTTGATATGTCATTTTAATTTTGTTCTATTTCATTAAAATGGGATCCAGTAAAAAAAAAAAAAATCTGTCTCTTCATATGTGACATGTAGACAATCTACCATAGTGTAAACTTAACAGATTAAAAGATTTAAAAACTGAATTTATCATTCACAAATAAGATTCTTAAAGTGAATTTTTATACCGGTGTACCTTTTGTTTAGATAGAGAAAATGTCATACGTGAGTTGTTCACATTTGATTTCTTTGTATTTATCAAGCCAAAATCTCAAGATTGGTTATTTTTTAAATAACAGCAACAAAATAATTTGCTGAGAGTAGACTATCCATTTTTTGTTTAGATGAACAAACAGCTCTACTACACTAACCCTATATTCACATGAACAAGTCTTTCATGGGTTATACTTGTAGGAAGTTTTTGTTGGCCTGATAACAAAGCAGATGTTTTCCTTAGTGATTTGGCTTTTGGTATCAAGCTACATGTGTGCTTTAAAAACCTGTATTCATCTCTGTAAAATAAAACCTATCAGACCAGCTCATCTGTAAGCTGTTTTAATTGGCCACTTAGTTGAAAGTAAACAGGTGTAATTACAAACACTGATTTTTATCTTCTAAATTTTTTATTTATAAATACTTAAAGGATGTTAGAATCTCTAGAGAAAAGACAATGATGGCTCAAAGGTAAAGTGGGGACGCAGAACGTAAGTTACAAAGCCAATGAGCGGATACAGAAGATAAAACCAGCTTCCTAACTGAGAAGACGGAGACCATCTAGCAACACCAGAACCTGGTCTTCACCTACCTATGTTAGTGTAGTTGGGTTTGATTTTCTTTCTTTGGGGAATGTATTTGCTGTTTTTCTGATACATGTGCTCTGGATTCCGACTTCATTCTTGTCTCTGCTTCTTTCTCTAGCAGTGTTAAACTCTTCCTTACAGCTCTGGCTCACCTATATTAGGAAACAAATCAACCCAGCCCGTCTTGCCCACTCTATCCCTTGTCTAACTTGGTCCAGGTATTTTTCTTTTGAGACGTCTGCAGGAACAGAGCATAGCTGCTGCCTTTGCTCCCTCACTATTAACTTCCTGGTAAACCCTCTATAACCTGGCTCCTGCCCCAACGCTCTCATCAAATTATGATCTCATTACTGGCAACTCCACTAAGGTTATTTTCTGTCCTAATTCCACTTGACCTATTTGCTGTATTTGACGCTGTTAATCATCCTTTTTTTCCTTGTTCATTGACAAGTGTATAATGCGCACCTGTGATGTGCCAGGTTCTGGGGCTCTGCAGAGCGCACAGTCTAGGAGAGAAGTGGGTGGTGGGACAGAAATGGCAGGGACCTGACCCAGCAAGGCAGACAAGGATGGGACTGAGAGCAAATGGCAGGGCACTGAGGTCCCCTCATGCAACACTTTTCCTTAGCTTGGGTTTCATACTGACTTGGAAACTATACCCTATGTTTCCTTCCTTAGATCCTCTCAACCTTCTTATCCTCCTCTACAGCAGTGGTGCTCAACCTTCCTAATGCCACGAACCTTTAATACAGTCCAAAGGGGTCGCAACCCACAGGTTGAGAACCGCTGCTCTACAGGTACCTTTAGAGCAGTGGTTCTCAACCTTCCTAATGCCATGACCCTTTAACACAGTTCCTCATGTTGTGGTGACCCCCAACCATAAAATTATTTTCGTTGCTACTTCATAACTGTAATTTTGCTACTGTTGTGAATTGTAATATAAATAATCTGATGTGCACGATGTATTTAGGTGACCCCTGTGAAAGGGTTGTTCGACCCCCAAAGGGGTTGTGACCCCCAGGTTCAGAACCGCTGCTTTAGAGTCTACCCTCCATGTCTACCCATTGCTGCTCTCTGCCTTCTAAGGTTTGGGGTAATTCATTTACAAAAATACAATTATTTCTTGCCTACCCAGGCTAGAAAACCTTGAGTCAATTTTAACTCATTTGTCCCATCCTTTATAATTAATCAGGCACTAATTTAAAAAGAAAGAGTTCAAGAAGTATAATCTTACGGGACTACTGACATGTGCAATCTGTTGTTGACTAAAATGCCATCGTGTGGCCCATTACAGAATATAAAAAAATTATTTAATTTTTACATTACACTGATGAGGACAGGTATTATAATCAACTCCATCTGGGAGATTAGAAAAAGGAGAATGGTTAAGTAGCTTGTCAAAGAAAAATGGACAGAGCTCTCCCTGCCCCCTTAGAGCATTTCTGAAATAAAGAGAAAACAGGGAAGTAGCTAAGTCTTCCTGCTTATGGCTCGTTCCAACATTCAGTACAAATATGAAGCTTGCAGGCACCATGCACCAGGCAGACTGTATGTTGTAATCTCAACACACAGAGAAATCAAAACAGCCACTCCTGCCACTGAGGCACATCAGGGGCCAACTGGGGTGAGTCTGGGATTTGGCTGGAGTGAGCTAAAGGTCCATGGGTTGTTGGTTGAGCACTAGGATGGTGGCAAGAAGGGGGGACTTACGGGTGCCTACATGGCATGGATACTGTGTCAAAATGTAATTTATCCTCCAAATGAAGACCCTATTAATAAATATTTCAGGACAGGAGGCATTACAGGATGGTCTTTAGCAAAGACAAAGCATAAGTAATAGGGAAATAAAAAATTGGAATACTCTACACCTTTAGGAAACTTTGGGACACTGAAGCATTTTCTGAATAATGTTAAAAGTCATGCAAATACTACACTGAAAGAGAACTAAGTAAAGGGCAGACTTACAAACCAATCACATCATGGAAATAATAAACTCTAGTGAGTCCCACTCACTCCCAACCCTGACTTCACCCTCCAAAATGTTGTTTTCCACCCCTATCTCAAAGCCAGGCCTGGCCCTCATTGCCCAAGATAAACCATAAATCAAAGTGTGATAGGCAGAATTCTAGGATGGTCCCCAAACTCCCAGTGCCTAGTATACAGAACCTTCTCCCAGTTAATCAACCTAACACTAATCTAGTGGTCGCTATTAAGGGATCTTGCAGATGTGATTAAGGTCCCAAATTAGGAGACATTAAGATAAGGAGATTATCCTGATGGGCTTGACCTAAGCAGGTAAACTCTTTAGACTGTTTAAAAAGACTGTTTTCTCCCCCTGCCAGCAGAAAGGGAAGTTGGAGAGATATGGCTGGCTTGAAAAGAAAGCAAACATCAGTGTTATAAACTACTGAGGGGGCCACGTGGCAACGGGCTGTTGGCAGCTGCTAGGAACTGAGAATGGTCCCAGCAAACAGTAGGAATATAGAGACCTCGGCCATAAAACTGCATGGAAATGAACTCTACCAACAACCAATGAGCTTGGGAGAAGACCTAGAGCCCTAGATGAGAACATAGCCCTGACCAACTCCTTGATTTCAGCCCAGTGAGACTGAGGTGTTTGCCTTACACTGTGCCAAGCAATTTCTATCTACAGAAGTGGTGAGAACATACATTTGTGTTATTTGAAGCCATTAAATTTGTGGTAATTTGTGATAGCACCATAGACAACAAATACAGAGCATGAAATGAGGGAAATACCGCCCACGTACCAACAACCCTGTCAAGTTCAGCGAAAGGCAAATGGGTCAGAAGAGTAACTAAAATCACTCCCATTCCCTCAGATTCCCCAGGAAGAGTGACCGAAGTGAGAGACGTACTTTTCAATGTGTTCCCCTTAGAAATTTTGACTCTTCTCCCTATGTGTCTACATTTCCTACTACAAAAGAAAGAAGGAAAATAGTGTCAAGCTCAGGATCTCCAACTTTGGTGACTTTGAAACCCTAAATGAAATAAAGAGAAATAATAAGGCCATAAAGATAGGAAGCTTGCTTGGGGAAGGGAATATGATTTCTGTTTTACATGAGATGAATTTGAAAGGTCAATAGGACATCCAGGTTAAAAAGGTCTACCAGGCATTTGGTAACCAGTTATGTAATCTTAAACATCTTTAAGTCTTTGTTTTTTAACCTACAAATTGATGATAATACCTAACTAGCTATTATGGACTGAATTCTATCTCCCCTAAGACGCTTATGTTGAAGCATCCCCCCCACCCCTCCCCCTGCTTCCCACAATGCCCAATATGACTGTATTTGGAGACAGAGCCTTTAGGCAATAAGCTTAAATGAGGTCTCATGGGTGGGCCCTAATACCATAGGATCTGTGTACTAATAAGAGGGAGACACCAGAGCTCTCTTCCCTGATGCCACACACAAAGAAAAGGCCAAGGGAGGGCACTGCAAGAAGGCAACCATCCACAAGCCAGGAAAAGAGCCCTTACCACAAAGAGAATCTGCTGGCATCTTGATCTGGGACATCCAGCCTCTAGAGCTGTGAGAAAATAAATTTCTGTTGTTTAAGCCACTCAGTCCATGGTATTTTCTTATGGAAGCCTGAGCAAAATAATAAAGACAGGAGCTAAATGCTGTAAAGATCAAATGAGATAATGTCTATACAGTTCTAAGATCTTGCCTGGCACAGAGCAAACCCTTACATGGTAAGTACTACCACTGCTGGAAAGGAGGAGGCGAGCCAGAGTTAGAAAACACGTGGTCAATTAGGAATTTCTTTCAACATTCCACTCAAGACACTGGACTTCCATTCATTACAGTGACTACCCTTTGTCCAGGTGACCCTATCATTCTACTTCCTTCAGGTTCCCTAGTACCTGGGGCCTCCAGCTTCATTCTTTGGTCTCTGACTCTTCTCTAGTTCCTATGTTTGGTCCACCCTTATTTCTGCCACTCTGGCTCTACTTAGCACCCTGGGCCTACTGAGCTCCATCTCAGGCTCCTTGGCCAAAGCCTTTGGCTGACCACACAGACTCTTACCAGAAGTGATTCTGTTTTTTGGAAAATTCAGGACACCATGTCTCCAGGTCTGTCACTACCACTCATGTAACCTCCCCACCTATCTAAGGGCGTTTGTGACTGCTTTGACAGACGACCACAGCCTGGATAATTTATGGCTAATAGAAGTTTATTTGGTTCTGGAGACTGAGAAGCCCCAGAGCATGGCACCTGGTGGAGGCCTTCACGCTGCATCAGCTCATGGTGGAAGGCAGATGGGCAAGTGAGTGCTTGAGGCAGAGCAAAACAGGGAGCTGAACCCACATGATAATTAACCCACTCTTGTGAAAATAGTATCAATCCATTCACAGGGGAGAACAAAGCCCGCTTAAACCTCCACCTCTTCCATCACAATGGCAATTAAATTTCAACATGAATTTTGGAGGGGGCATTCAAACCATAGCACTGTCCACTAGGATCTACTTTAGTCTTCTGGAGAGGAGAGGGACAACTTCTTAGGCAAAAAGAATGGAGAAAATGACGAATATATAATTGTATTTTGAGGTTGATAAGGAGGGGTGCTGAGGTGGTTCATGTTAGGAAATCCCATCTTGGTCCTGAAGAGGATGAAGGATTTGAAATGGCGAATGTGAACATGGAGGAATGGAGTGAAAAAGTAAACAGACGGGACAGCAAATCTCAATGGAGATTAAATGATACGACCTCCTACGAGGTTTAAGCCAGGCTTCAACAAGCCTATTTAGCAATCTGGTGGAGGATGAGGGCTGGTGTGGGGGTAGGGCCATGGCTAGGGGATGGGTGGGATTGGAAGTAAAGGAATGCTACAGCTGTTACAAAAGCCATCATTAAAACGGAGGACGTGGGGTCCAGGCCAGGTAGACAAAAGATTGGAGAGTTAGGAGAAGTCCTGTGAAGGGCGTTCACAATCAGGATGAAGCACAGGAAAGGGGGAAGACACAGGGGCTGATGCACACTGAGAAGTTCCTGAGGCACCCTCCAGCCATTAGACATTATCACAGACGACATAATTCATAAAGCCATGTCCAATGGCAGATAAAGATAACCAAACAACCTGAAGTGTCTAGAAGGAAAACAATTTTCTCTGATAACATCTTAGTTAAGACTGCAAATATGTCTGGTTTGATACATAAGCAGACTCCATGCTTCTCCACAATGAATTCCTGGAAAATGCATCATAGAAGTCTGCCTTTTCTCACAGGAATAATAAAACCATTGACTGCTCTCCTCCTGATTGTGACTGTATTAAGTAAATAACTGACAAGACCAAGAATATATAAAAAGGCAAAAATGTAATAATAAACCTGTATAATCATTTAACATAGAATAGTAAAACTGTACCAAGTTATTAAAATGAAATTCTAGGGCAAAGGTGAACCTCAGTTTATTTAATCTAGGCCTCCTGATGAGACTCACAGTTAGATTAGATCAGTTTTCCCAACTCAAGAACAGTTCAAAACATTTCTTGATCCTCCTTAATCAAATGCCTTCCCAAGCTGTTTCAAACGAATTCCACAAAATAAGCAAAATGATAGAGTATATTTTAAATATATAAAGATGCAATGTAGGCCAGGTGTGGTGGCCTGTAATCCTAGCACTCTGGGGGCTCAGGTGGGAGGACTGCTTGAGGACAGGAATTTGAGATCAGTCTGGGCAAGAACGAGACCTCATCACTAAAAATAGAAAAATTAGCCATGGTGGCATGTGCATGAAGTCCTAGCTACTTGGGAGGCTGAGGCAGGCAGATCACTTGAGGCTAGGGGTGTGAGGTTGCAGTGAACTATGAGGATGCCCCTGCACTCTAACCAGCCAAGAGAGTAATACTCAATCTCAGGAAAGATCCAATGTACTTAGCGTGAACCTACAGAGGAGAAAAATACAACTGTAGTGTATGATTGTTTCATATTATCTGGCATGAATATATTAGCTACTATCGTCTAACATGAATATATTAACATATTTGTTATATATATTTAGTTGATTTTAACTTGTTTCTATGGTCTGTACCTCGAATAGAGGAAAAAGAATTCATAGCCCCACTCTTTACGTGATAGGCAGAAACTGAAAACAACCCAAGTGTTTAACAATGAGAAATGACTAAGCAAAGACAGGAATGTAAATAAAATGTTATATAACCTCTGAAAAATGATAAATATATAAACGAGATTGAGTCATGGAAATAAGTATGCAAAACAATGATGAGAGAAATGAAATACAAATTAGTAGGTGTTCAGTTGTGAATTCAGAGAATATAAATAGTTGAAATTAACATTTATCGTATTCTTTTTTCTATAAAGTACCATGTCAATAATATAAACCAACAAAGCAAGGAGATGAATGAGCAAGCTATCAGAGAAGTTCGGAATGAAGTTTCTTTCTCTTGATAAGATTCTTTATCAAGCCAGAAATAGTTGCAAGGGCTTATAAAATCATTCTACTGTTTGTTTATTTCGAAGAGAATGATTAGAAGAACTAAATATTCAAAGAATGCCCTGAAAACTTTAGTTTCCAAGGCTTAGAGAAAATAATTATTCAAATTCTGTCTTTTTGTTCAGCTTCATTTCATTGCTCATTACCCTCCTATTCCCAAACAGACCAAAATCTCTATGTTTCCAAGTGAAAAGAGAAGGCAGAGAGGATGGCCTGAAAGTTCTAGAAGAAAACTAGGGCTATTAATCCACTTTTGCATTTCTTTAAAACTTGCTTAAACACATAAGAAAAATAAACAAGCAAAATTGAACCAAGACAAAAAAACTAGAGCAGACATGCAGGCCTTTAAGAAAAACCAAACTGAAAATACAGAAAAGTATACAGATAAGGATATGTTTAATAAGAAAAATGGTGTGCTTGAATATTGACGGCACTGATAAAAGATACCATCCTAGCTCATTTTTACAGTCTGAAGAGCAAAAAGAATTTGGGGGAGGAGAAAGGATGGAGAAGAGGTTACTGACTATACAAACCAGAACTATAAGATGATTTATTTTGCATGGCTTTGTAAGAATTGATTAAAGTTTTTATTAGACAAGTGAACTTTTTTAAACCTGTGGATCTGTTCTTCATTGGCAACAAAATACATCTGTATTCCAGGTATTGTTCAGATAATGTAATATCATACTTTCTGCTACCTAATACTAATATTTTATCAAAAACATAGTTGTAAGAAATAGCAGATAACTGGCTAAAAAATGTGGGGCCCACCAATTCTTCGATGGCTGAGATTTGTCCTTGCATTAAACCATGCTGTGAAAAGACTTTGTACCTGGACTTTTTTTCTGAACTGTGATTTGGCGCTCTCGTCACCTGTAGGAAGGGAAGAAGAAAGACAGACAGCTCCTGTGTGGCCAGTGATGAGGACACAGTACGTTCCGAGAAGCTTCACAGGTAGAATTCTCATTCCCGTCTCAGTACCAGAAATAGCTATGTTTCTGGGCAGTTTCAATCTTATGGACTGTGCAAATCATATACTTGATAATCTTTTCCCCTTTGCACTGGCATCTAAAAAGTTTGCAGTCAGACATCAAGTCCAAGTCTAAGAAAGTGTATGAGACAGAAGGACTTACCTCAGTTTTCCTATATTAATTTTACCCTTTCTCTTGATTTTTTTCAACAGTATTTTTAAAAAACTCTAGATGTCACATGTTTCTCTGTGAACTGCTTCAATCTTGAGTGAAGGCATAAATAAATAACTTCTGCTAACATGTCAACAATGCACAGGCCCATGTCACCTATCAAACTGTTCTACACTTTACTTCAAGAAAGAAAATTGTTTCTAATGTTTATACGTTTTATTGACTAATGTCTAAAGTCAATCCTCATCGAATAATAGTAAAGTAGTATCTAAACTAAGGAAATATTTATTTCTTACTATTTTCTTAGCTAAAATACAACTGTCAAATCTTCTGCTATGTTACTATCTCTATTACAGATTTATAAATTAACAGAAAAGAAAATGCTTCCCATTAAAATGCATGAAACTTTCTTCAACTGAGGACAGTTTCCCTTCATTTGAAGACACTATGTAAAGCAAAGAAAAACAACTGTAAGTGCTTTCCCAGGTCACACACCGTGAGTAAATAACATACCCCATTAAAGTGGATGGCATAGTAGAAAGCCGTGAAACAGCCACGATAGATTCGTTCCCGTTTCGTAATGCACAAGCTAAGTGGATATGGTCTGTAATAAACAAAAATATAGCATATTGTGCCATTCTGCTTATTGTTTCTATTCTTGGTGGAAATTTTTACACTGTTCTAAGATAAGTGAAAACCAAATTGGAAAATATAATAAAAATCAGGAAGAATTTTAGTAGATATTCTCTAGAAGACGAAATTCTAGTCATTAGAAAACGGAATCATCCACAACAGAGAAGCATATCATTGGAAGGATTGGGAGACTTTCAAAATTATAAAAGGGAAGAGCTAAGTGTACCCAGTTTGATAGGGAGATGGACAAAGAAAACCACTTGACTGACTTATGCTTTCTGGCTTTCCATACTAAAAACCAATTTGCAGAAAGAAGGCAAAGCCAATTCATATGGAAACACTGCCCTCATGGTTTCCTGAGACTCCAAGCCAGATACCAAAGGGAAAGCATAAGGTTACCTTCACCTTGGTTCACCTTCCCCATTCAGTTCCTCACAGCACCTCATTGTTAAATTAAGGTATCCTTTAATCTGACCTACTGAAACAAAAGCATCTACATGTAGGCATTAAATCACCTCGGAGTAAATACATACAGGCCAGTATTCAAGGGGTAATACGCTTCCATTTATATCTGTGTATAAACTTTTAAGTAAAAATAAATCGCTGCTACTAATGTTCAAAGGCTGATGGTAGAAAGAACAAATTAAATTATGAATTGAAAAACATTTATCTTCAAACTTAAAAAAAAACACACACACATTAAACAAATTACTCACATTTCCCCTGTATTTATCCTCATGCTTTCAACCTTAGATCACTTTTCCAACCAGTATTTAACCTGAATGGTCTAATCTAAAGGTAATAAGGGTGATTAATGCTGATGCAATGTGATTCCTGTCCTTCTCTAATCTACAATATATTGGATAGATGCGAGTTCTCTATGAAAAGCATTAAGTGATTTGTGTGTGTGTGTATTGTGATACCATGAACAACAGTGTATTTCCTGTTAAATATCACCAACAAAAGTGAACAGGAAGTACACGAAGCTCACACCATACTAACAGGGTGCTCAGGCCTGCAGTTAGATAACCAGTGGTGGGTACATGCTTGAGTAAAGGGACTGAAGTATGAGCACAGCAAAAGCACAAAGAACTTCGTAACCTTGGCGTCTGCAGCAAGTACAAGGAGCGAGCCCAGCACCATAGCTGTCACCCTCACCCTCCTCACATACAAAAGAAGCAGAGTTTACAGGTAAGGGTAATTGTTTACAGCTAAGCCGGCTGACCCAACATGAGTCAAGTTCTCTAGACGACTTAAATCAACAGTTGGGCGCAGCCAACCCACCACTTAGCAGAGTTCCCGCCACAGCCTATTGTTTAGAATTAACTGAAACTGATTACACTTCTCAGGACTTTGGGCCCCAGCCAATGCATGAGAGTTTTTAAGATAATTCAGCCCCATACTGCAAATACACTCAAAATTAACTCTGTGGGTAGGTGTGAACCTGTAGAACAACTTGGGACAAACAGTCCTTAATTTTATTTATTTTTAAACAAACAGTGGAATAAGATAATGCTGAAGATCAGAGAACTAATTCTGATTTTTAAAAGCAACTAAATTTCCTCTCTGGGGACCTGGAAAAGAGAATGCAGGACTGAGAGTCCCGGTGCTTTGCTAAAATGTGTTCGTGAGACCATTATAAAAAATATATAATTTCTGTTCAGGGGTAACAGTTGCCAAAATTTGTTCTTGAACAAAACTATCTTGCAGATTGGTGCTTCAGAGTTCCTAACCTATTTTCTGTTATTTCTTCTTTTGCAAGACACTAAAGACCTTGGCCAAATGCAAATTACATGTAAATAAGATGTGTTTCCAGGCATTATCAACCAATAGTTCTATCCAAATACATATCATCTCCTTTAATTTTCACAAAAACCTTGAAGAAGAGGTACAATTATCCTCATTTAACAGACGAGCAAACCAAGGTAAGAGAGGTTAAGTAACTTGGTTCACACACAAAGGCACACAAGATTTAATGTTTGTCTGTCTAATTTGTATGTTGGTTTATCTGACCTGTGTTTTCAATTACTCGGCTAAACTAAATTCTCTAACATCAATATTCAGAAGAAAATTCTGATGGTACTTGACTTCAAGTCAAATCCCCAGTGGCAGATTTGTAAAATACTTACTTTAGCATTCTTTCTTCTGGCTCTTCATTTTTATCTATATAACAGTACCTATGAATCTGCCAGAGTTTCTGTCAAAAACAGCAAAAACTAGCTGAAGATATGGGGCTATCTCTAATATAACTAATTAAGTTTGTGAACTCATCCTAGAGAAAGTGCTACATACATCATTGCTGAATATCAGCACAGTCACATTGAAAGCACTCCCCTTAGGAACCTCTGTACCAATGCCAGTGCCTAGTCCACCTTTCAAAGCAGTTTTGGAACTCTTTTTCTAAAAGAGCTGTCATTGTGTGGGTATTACCCTTAATGTCCTGAATGTCACCAAAATCTCTTCCTTTCAATATTTTCTTTCTCTTCAGGCAAAGAAAAAAGTCACTTGGGGTAGATCAGGTGAGTAGGTTGGGTGTTCCAATATAGTTTTTTGTTTACTGACTAAAAACTCCATGTAGACAGTGCTGTGTGAGCTGGTGCACTGTCATGATGCAAGAGCCATGAGTTCGTGAAAAGTTCAGTTTATTTTCACCTTTTTCATGCAGCCTTTTCAGCACTTCCAAATAGCAAACTTGGTTAACTATTTGTCAAGTTGGTACAAATTCATAATGAATAATCCCTCTGATAGCAAAAAATATTAATAACATTGTTTTGACTCCTGATTTAGACTGAGAAATTTTTTGGTCATAGAAAAAGGGCTGACTTACATCGCGCACTTTGACCCTTTGTTTCAGGCTTATATTGGTACACTCATGTTTCATCACCAGTGACAACATGGCCCCAAACATTGCCTTGCCTCTCCAAAAAGTCTTGGAAAACTCTGTCTTTTGTTCATCAGTGAGTTCCTTCGGGACCACTTTTGCACATACTCTTCTCATGCCAAGATTTTCAGTTAATATTTTCTTAACTTTCTCTCTGTTTTTCTCTCTTGGTCTGTTACACTTCTCAGAGTCAGCTGACAATTCTGATGTACGATTTGATGAATTTTTGTAATGTTTTCATCAGTTGTGCTCATTATAAGCCTCTCTGACCGCTCTTCATCAGTGACACTTTAATCCATTTGTGCACTGCTGCTTTCTTCATGGCATTATCCCCATACACTTGGACTAACACATCCCTGATTTCACTTCCACTCTTGCCAAGTTTAACAAGAAATTTTATGTTTGTTCATTCCCTTAACTTTAATTCGAGCTCTAACATTCTTGTAATGGCACACAAAAACATGCAGCAACAAAGAATGCCACTCAGCAAGGCACCGCTACACATCACCACAAACACAAGGGTGAGACACTGATGGACCAAGGTTATGAAGCCTCACCTAGCTGTCTGCACTGGGCTGCCATGTAAGGGCACGAGGGCAAGTTTGCAAACTTAATTGTAAGACCTTTGTATATATTTCTGTCTAGAATTTTGAGTAAACAAGCTTTTTATGCCACTGGTGCTAAGGAAAACCAGAGACTGACTTGATCATTAAATATATGTGAAAGAAAAAAAAATATTAACTTCTCTGGCAGTTGAAAATGAATGACACACTGACTTCTAAGCTGTTGTCTATTTCTACATGGTTGTGATCACACTGATTAAACTGGTTGGCCAAAATATATATCTTATTCCTTAATTTTATTATTATTTTTTTCTTTTTAGGAAAGAGTGAAAGAAAACGAAACAAGAGAAAAATTTGCTTCTCATGGGGTTAGGACTATAGCTTCTAAGACTTCTGAACAGTATGATTTAAAACACTGGTGTTACAAAAGCATTTTAACAAATATTTCTTGAGTAACAGAAGGGGAAAAAAGACACAATGGCCACTGTACAGATATAGTGCTCTGAAAAAAAGGAGAAACTCAAATAGTAAAAATGAAGCTGGAAGCAATTTTTAAGGTTATTTCTTCAATGGTAGTTGAAACAAGCAAAGTAAATGGCCATATTGTTATGGAGCATCTCCTAGTGGTTTCCTGGCAGATGAAACATTTTGAAGGATAAACTTAAACAGGTTCTATTTTGCCTGCTGCTGCATGGATGATGATTCTTGTGTACATCCAATTAACTGAGTGAGAACATTTTTTTCAGAAATCACTGTAATGCACACTGTCCAAGACAGCAGTTAATCATTCCCAACAGCAGAGCCACAGGCTACCGTTACAACTGCGTGAACTCCTAAGGCTCCTAGTGAAGGTATTATTTAAATTTCATATATCTAATCACGGCCTGAACTACTAATATTTATGTTATGTAGTCTCTATTTTTAATGCAAAACAGAATTCTTCTAGGAACTTTAATTCTATCCATAACACCTGACATGGTGGTAGAAAGCGCACCGCAAGGGATCTTAATTAGAGGAAAATGGCAGTGCATTTGCTGTGCTGTAACAAATAGGCACCTGTAGAAATAATTTCTCTTAAAAACAAGACAGAGAGAAAGAGAGAAAAGGAATAACTCAATGGCTGGGACAATAGGAATCAACTGGTTAAAAAAATACAAATAGATAACAAATGAGGAGTATGACAGATAGCAAAGGTGGAAGGTACATTCCTCCTTTTCACACCAAGAAAACAAACCCATTGTATATGTGTATATAACTTCATTTAAATAACCTGCGAGGAAATGCAGACCAAGGAAAACACAAGCACGCTAAATAACAAAAAAGTAATAACTAGAAACATATGAATAATAATGTACCCACTTGCATTTCATTCAATTTTAAGCCAATAAAGGCTTGTTCTGACCTAAAAGAGTTAATATTACCAAAATGTTAATAATACGTGCAAGGGAGTAGGCAATCCTTCCATTTTATATTATAATGTAACTTCTACTACTCAGGCAGAGCTTACTCTGATACTTAATAACAAAAGGGAATTTCATTTTTAGAATACTTTCCACTAAAATGACAGGCAATAAACAGACATCAACAAAAATTCTAACACATCCACACTTCTACTTTCAAAATCAACTTTGGTATTATCACTTTGTTTTAGGTAAATTAGCACCCAATTAATTCATTTTCACAGCAGCTCTTATAGCAAAACTCAGAAATGTAACCTTTTCTACAAACACACCAGGGGGATCAAACAGAGTCTGACTGCCTACACTTGCCTAAATTATTAAATTTATTTCCCTAGGCTTGTTATTATTTCTAGAAAAATAATCTTGGATTCTGTTTGGCTATATCCACACCTCTCTTAAGAGGTGACTATTCCGGCAATTTGTTTTGAGGCAGGTGTAAATTCATACTGCCCTTTCTGCTGGTGCACCAAGTACGACCATGATTTACCCAAGTGAGACTCTACAGAGAAAGCAGAGCCTCCTGCCTGACCCCTGCTGGCAGTTGACCTATGGCCTCAAGCACAGAGCTTGATAGCCCTTGCAATTCTATATTAGCTTTTGTAACACTTGGTATTATTCTTATTCATATAAATGTCAAATTCCTCTTGGTAACCTGACCTAAAAATGTTAGCAGTCTCAGTTTACACCCTTTAAAACACCTCAGAAATAGAGGGATTAAACTCAATTTTATATATGATATTTTAAATTAACCACTCAAGAAATGGCATTAAGAACAGTTTTGCTGCTAAACATGGGATACCAATGCTGTGTGAAGGCTGATCATTTAAGAAATATAAAATAGCTTGAAAGAATAAGCTGTCTTATAATAATAATGAAATCACTGTCTTTTAGTGAAGAGAGTTAGCAGTGAAGAACCGGATAAACCAGAGTTAAGAAGGCAATCAACTTCATGAGTCTCCTTTCAACAGGATATAATTATTTTGCCTTCAAATATGGAATATCATGGGTGTGCTCTAACTTACTGGGAACACTGTTAGGGTGGATGGCACACATCTTAGGGGTATATAATGTGACACCATTATAAGGGGGGCTCGACTTAACAAATGCAAACAATGTAACCTAATTTGTTATGCCCTCAATTAACCTGAAACAATAAAAAAATAAAATAAATAAATAAAATATGGAACATTTAGGTGTAAAGCTGCCACCAGCAGGCTCTATGTACTGAACCAAACCCTAGAGACAGTCATCTTTACCCATTCCCCAAATGCTACATTTATTCAGGAAATGGTGCAATCACAAGGACTTAAAAGAGGTAGCTGTGCTGGGTAACAGGACGTTTGGTCCCCGTAATCTAGGATTACTTGTCCCAAGTGAGCAAAGCCTTTGCTGCATCTCCTGTGGGATTCTACTTCCTTCTAAAGTCTCTACTTCCTATGAACACAAGTTAGTTCTACGACGAGAAGAGAAACTTCAGTTCAATATGGATTTAATGGGTTTACTTTTTAGGCACTGTACTAGGTTCTGAGACTATATATGTAAAAAGCCTGATAAAGTTATATGGGGGGTGGGTTCCCTAAGGGAGAGCACACAGTTATAAACAGATGGAACATTGTGGTGCAGCCATTCTGGAGACAATCTATAAGAAGATTGCCTACGTAAGAGTCTTTGCACAATTCCTGGAATGTAGTATAAATCAGTAAGTGGTAGGTGGTATGAAAGCTGTTGTTATTATTCTTTTCTGTACTGTAGGTAGGCAGTGGGGAGCTATGGAAGAATTATGATCAAAGAAATATAGGGTTTATATTTTAGAAAGAACTCTTCTGGCAGTCAAATAAAGGGTGGATTAAAGGGAGTTAGCCTAGAGTTAATAAACGGACTTGGGAGGCAACGCAATTCAAGAGAACTTAACACCTGCATTTTCTCAAAGGAAATGATAGAGGAAATGAAGAAAACAGATCTGAGTCATTTGGAAGATCATACTGAGGGGACAGGGTGGCAGATGAGACTGGGTGAGAACAGGTAAGAGATAAGTCCCAAAACCTGTACTTCTGACTCAGCTGGCTGGATCAGTCCCCGAAGGAAACCCAGACAGTCAGACAGGTCAGGCAGAGGGATGAGGAGGGAGGAGGACTGGATGATTAAAAATGATTGATTCAAGAAGGAGGGGATGGCTAACTTAAGAAAAATTAAGGACGGAAGACCACTTCTTGGAGTCCACAATTATGTCTTTAGCAAGAACAGATACAGTGAAGGAAAGAGCAGAAACCAGATAACAGAGGACAGAGATGTGGTTGGAAGGTGGACAAGGTGGAGGAGGTTACTCTTCAGAGAGGCTGTTCAAGGAACAGGAGGGGAGTGGAGGAGGAGAAGAGTGAAGGAGAGGGGAAGGGAGGGGAGGAGGGGAAGACTGGTGAAGATAAGGGGAGTGGAGGGGAGAGGGGAGGGGAGTGGAGTGGAGGTGAGGACTAGTGAAGCTAAGGTGAGGGACAGGAGCAAGAGGCCAGTGCTGACTCTAGAAGGGGCTCTGGAGAACAGAGATAACTGGAAAGCTCATCAGGGGAAAGCTAAGAAAAGAAGAGGTTTTGAGCTAGAATGGCATGTAAAATAATGTAGCTCACCTTTTTATTTAATAGATGAAGAAATTGAGGGAATGGCATGTAAAATAAT
>NW_003852421.1:16922937-16950241 GCF_000181295.1 Otolemur garnettii | reverse complement strand
TAGCTCACCTTTTTTATTTAATAGATGAAGAAATTGAGGGAATGGCATGTAAAATAATGTAGCTCACCTTTTTTTATTTAATAGATGAAGAAACCGAGGGAATGCTAACTCACTTTCTGCTATTACAATTATAAGCAGTAGCGAAGAAAGATCTGATTTTTCCATTTGAAAAGTAGAAATATTTAGTAGTAAGTGGAATCAAGACTGCCAATGAACAGTAAAGTAAGATTTGCCAATATTAGTCACAACAAAAATCATATCAAAGAATTAATAAATGACTATGCTATACTATTCTTTTGAGGCCTAATGATTCTTTTATGGGAATTCTTGTTAATTCAGTTTAAGTTCTCATTTATAAAGATAATTGGCAAAAAGAAAAAATACCTTGAAAGGTCGTAACAAATTTACATAGATAATTAAATCTTGCAATATAAATGCCCCTGGAGCAGCATAAAATTGTGGAAAGAGCAGGCTCTAACTTCCAGATCCATCATATATGTCCCTTCCCTGGGCTCTGTTTCTCAGGCTAAAACATGGAACAGTTACTGCGAGAACTGAATGAGAACAGGAATTTAAAAGCACCCAATGGACATAAAAGGCACTTATTTAGAGTGGTACTTCTTGAACTATCTGGAGTGAACAGGCAGTCTCCCTCTAATCCATATGGAATGATAGTTTTCTAAAACTATCAATTACTAAATAAAGTCAATTGCTAAAAATGATATCATAAATTTGATGCCTTGGGAATGTGAACTGATGATAAAAATTTTAAAGCATCTACCTTCAATTTCAGTAATCTTTGGTATAGAGCAGTTTTTTACAACTTTTTTTTTGTTTTTAATCTCATGGCACACTTGAACCTATTGTTAAACTTCTGCCCACACTTAAATGATGTTGATGAAAAAAATAGAATGAAGGCTGGGGTGGGGGTGGCTCACATCTAAAATCCTAGTACTCTGGAAGGCCGAGGCCAGTAGATTGCTTGAACTCAGGAGCTGCAGACCAGCCTGAGCAAGAGTGAGACCCTGTGTCTATTAAAAATAGAAAAACTAGCAGGCCTTGTGATAGGCACCTGTAGTCTCATCTACTTGGGAGGCTGAGGCGAGAGGGATCATTTGAGCTCAAGAGTTTGAGGTTGCTGTGAGCCATGATTGCACAGCATTAAACTCAGGGCAACCAGGTGAGATTCTGTCTCCAAAAAAAAAAAAAAAAAAAAGTGAATACAAGTATATACTTACTGTGTTTGGAACTTCTTTCGCAAATAATTTATCATCTTTAAAAAATTTCTCAGCACATGTAAGAAAGGCCCTCTTGCATGGGTCTGCTGGTGTAGAGCAGTGACAAAAAGTTTACAAGGTGCCAGTTCTGATACTAGGCAACCTGGATTCAAATTCTTCTCTGCTATCTACCATCTATGTAACCTCGAGCTCCTTGTGTTTCATTGTCTTCCTCTATAAAATACGGATGTCAACAGGGTTTTGTTGAGATCATGTCTGATGGGGTTGTTGTAAGATTTGAGTTAACATATAGAATCCCATTTGCAAGGGACTGGTACATTTTAAATGCTCAATAAAAGTTAGTAATTAATGGAATTATTATTTGAAGGCAACAAGCATAGTAAGGCAGGGGATTACACTATGAAAGTTTCTAAGATGGAATTTGACTTTTTTATAAGTAGGAAAACTCTTCAAAAATTATATCACTATTTTTAAAGCACAAATTATTTAAAAGGTTAAAAAAAAATAAGAAGCCCATTAACAAGGCTGTTGATAAGAGAAAGAACTGAACAATGAAATAATTTTTTTCAGAAAAAATTCAGAAAGAATAATGTATTTGGCCTATTACACAGACACTGAATCACAATAAATTAGGAAACAGTATATGAAAAAGAATCACTACTGGATAGTTGAATTAGAACAGTATTTTCTAAAAGAAATGAGATGTTTGGTCTTACTTATATGGTTATACTAAAAGCAATTTGCTCTAAGTAATAATTAAGGGAAAATAAATCTGTTTACGCCTTTAAAGACTACAACAAAAAAACCTACACTGATTTCATTGATCAAAATCTATTAAAAGGTTTACAAGGAGAAAAATGACTTCAAGAATCTAAGATATAGACCAGGCTCATGCCTATAATCCCATGAGGCAAGTTGCTTGAACTCAAGAGTTCAAGACCAGCCTGAGCAGGAGCAAGACCCTGTCTCTACTAAAAATAGAAAAACTGAGGCAAGAGGATTGCTTGAGCCCAAGAATTGGAGGTTGCTCTGAGCTATATGATGATGCCATTGTATTCTACCCAAGGCGACAGGTTGAAAGAATCTCAGATGTGTAAGATAAATACACACAAAATCAGATGATATAAATAACCTACACAAATTACAGAAAATACTGGGTTGGCAACACATTAAAGGAAAAATTGATTTTCTCATCTGTTCTAACATGAAACTAGTAACTCAGGCAGCATGTTAATTCCGATGTACTGGGTGCCTTAAACTGGAAATGCTCACAGAAGAAATATATAAAGATTGCAGCTATTTTTAGTCTAGATGGAAGCAGTGGGTGGAAAGATATGCCCTAGCTGGTGGAGAACCCTAAGAGTGGCTCACAGTGAGGCTGAGACAATTGCTACATACATACTTCAAAAAGGAAACCTAGGCCAGGAGAAAACTGAGATGACAATGATTCCTCACTGATTCCTGTTTGATATTAGGGGAAAAAATCCGTAGCAGTTAAATTTCTTTAAGTTTTACATTAATTTGTCACTTAAACAAGTGAGAATCAGCTAAAACGCTGTTTAATTTGTGAGGTTTAGTTAGATACATACTTTTTAAAAAATGAAACTTTCATCAACTAAGAACAAAAACCAAATATGGATTGGGTCATGTGCAAAAAACCGTGTAAGATGCTTAAAAGAAAATAACTAGATTACTTAGAAAATAACTTAGAAGTATGATTATAAATTCACTTCTTTTGAAGGAAAGTCATTAAACTGTACCATGAGAACTAAAAGTACATGTGTGTGGGCAGCGCCTGTGGCTCAAAGGAGTAGGGCGCTGGCCCCATATACCAGAGGTGGCTGGTTCAAACCCAGCCCTGGACGGGGGAAAAAAAAAATAAGTACACGTTGTGGGAGAGATTTTTGGTATTTCCTCCATATCCACTCCTGTCATCTTCTGTAGATATACTCTGAGCTAGACACATGGATGCCTAGAGGAAATGCGATATATTCCCCAGTTTCCCTTACAGCTAGGCATGAACATGTTCTAATTCATGAGGTAGAAGTCGAAGTGTCATGTACAATCTGCAAGATAGTAACCTTTAAGGTAGGGCGGGGTACATACTTCTTTAATTCTTTCTCCTTGCTAGCTGGAATACAGACTTGACTAGATGGATTTTAAGCAGTCATCATGGACCACGAGGTAGAAAATCCTGCTGAGAATAGCTGAGTAGGAAGGCAGAATTCTGAGGGCTCTATTAAACTATCCCCCAAGATTGCTACCTCTTATGGTTTTGCTGTGGTTTTCTGTTTGTTTTTTAATGTGAGAAAGTAATATGTGTGTGTGTGTGTGTGTGTTTGAGACACTGTTCTGTTTTTAGTCATTCACCGCCTACAGCAATCCGATCTAATATGAGATACTTTATATTATAGAACCTAAAAATGTGGTACCAATTTAGTTGGGCAGCAAATAACGAGGACTCATATTGTAGGCTGGAAAGCTATTATGATTAATGTTACATACTGGCAAAACATTTGACTAAATTGTCCACTGCTGAACTTCGGAATATAGACTGAGTGTTAACTAAGTCTATATCTGTAAAGGTGTTACAAACAATTCAGAATGTTAAATGTAGCTGGTTCCATCTTCCTGCTCTTAGGAACAAAAAATTTGAAGACAATAGTTAGCTACCTGCAAGCTGAGATTTAAAACAAAACAAAACAAAACAAAAAACCTCTCTCCACGTGAATTACAATCAAATTTTATGAAGAGTCCTGTGACTTTGAGGTTTGCATGTCTGAAAAAGCAAAGCAATTACAAACATTGGCTACACTGCCATACGCGTCAGAAGATGGGTGTCCCATCATATGCTGGCAGAGTTTCTGGCAGAGAAGGGACTAAGAGTGCTTCACGTGGCCTCAAGGGAGTCATCAGTGAGTCCAGAGACAGAAGACAAAGGCCAATAAATAAAAGGCAGAGTCTTCAGGTTCAAAACCATGCCTAGATAAGACCTTTGGCAACACCTGTTCATGGAACTGATAAGCAACAGAATAGATGCCTCCTAAGTTCGTAAGGGAACTGGACTCCCAAGATGTGGGATGGTCTGTATCACCTGCTGCTGCACAACTCTTAAAGCAATTTCCAGGGCTCAAATCAGTATTAGAAGGAAGTATGGAACCCACAGAAGCACCTACTTCTCAGTACCTACTTTAGATACAGCCGCAGAGGACAAACAACAGGGGACAAAAGACTAAGGAGTATTTCCCACAGAGCAAAACCAGGGTCTACCAGATGAGGTGTTAAAGAATGTCCTTCAGTGCTAGGGCAGAAAGACTTCACAGCTCCTACCAAGCAGCATTTCAAAATTCCTGCTGAAAACTGATGTGTGTTTCATATTCTGTCATTTCTGAAATGGAAGTTTTAGATAATTATTTCTATTCCATTTTGTATTGGGAAGGTTGAGTTGCTTTTTAATTTAGATCTATTAGCTCATAGAAGCCAGATCTGGACTTCCTGAAAAGGACAGAGCACGACCCAGAGATCATGGATGCACAAGAGGACTGTGTAACTGAAGGAACTGGGGTTATCTCTCTTAGACAAAAGGCAAATTCTCTACGGAGCAAGAAAAGCGGCCAAATGGGGGAGAACATGACAAAGTGTACTGATGGCTCCCTAATATGTCACCTTCCCTTTCAAGAGATTCTAGATTTCAGAGGGGCCTAAGGCAACTCAACCTAAAGACTACATTTCATAACCTCTCTTATAGGTAAGTGTGGTCCTAAGACTAGGATCTGACAATTGACATCAAAATTGACATGTGTGACTTTCTGAAAGCATTAAAGGGAAAGAACACACACCTCTGTTTGCATGACTTGCCTTTCTGCCATCTAGAATGTAGATCTGATGGCTCAAGATTAAGTAGCCATCTTGAACCTTGAAAGTTCTATTGAAAGTTCTGTCCTAGGACTGGGCACTGTAGCTCACACCTGTAATCCCAACACTCTGAAGGCCAAGGCAGGTGGATTGCCTGAGCTCTGGAATTTGAGACCAGCCTGAGCAAGAGGTAGACTCTGTCTCTACTAAAAATGAAAAAGCTAGCTGGGTGTGGTAGTGGGCACTTGTAGTCCCAGCTACTTGGCAGGCTGAGGCAAGAGGATGGCTTGAGTTCATGAGTTTGAAGTTGCTGTGAGCTATCATGTCATGACACTCTACTTGGGGCAATAGAGTGAGACTATCTCAAAAAGAAAAAAGTTCTATCCTGCTACTCTGACATGTTAGAGATTTATAGAGTCCCATTGCTAACTCTGAACTTCATTTTCTTGATAGAAAAGTAAGCTTTTGTTTTCTTTATGCCATAACTATTTTTGTTACTTGCAGACAAAGCAAACTGTTTTATGTATACATAAATAGATATATCTGCACACCCATGCGTATGTGTGTATATTATACAGGGTGTCCATAAAGTTCATGTTGACTATTTTAAATTGCACATGAACTTCCTGGACATCCTGCATAATCTATTAATAGTTAAAGCCTTTCCCTAAACTGATAGGTTGGATTATATGAGAAACATAATTAAACCTATGTGAGAACTGTAATTCAGTGTTTCTTTTTTATCCATAGAAAGCCTATAATAAACATTTATGCCCTCCCCAATAACAGATTTAGCACCAGGGTTTTATCATGCTTATCAAACATTTTGGCTCTAAGAATTTATATAATATTAACCACGATTTAAGAATATCAATCCCTAGAAGACAGTTTTGCTACTGTCAAAACCTAACAAGTGCCTGACATATATTCTATAACTACTAAAAACTAGCTGAAAAAATGCAAAACTTAGGCTCTTTGAAATTAATGTTAATTCAGTGGTTTTTTTTTTTTTTTTTTGGTCTTCTAGAATTTAAATTGGCCAGATCTTAATAATCTGAGATTCAGTGTTTAAAAACAATTCCGGGTCATATCACCCAGTCTTTTCTCCCACTGTTTGCTGCTGACTTAATTATAGTACCTTTCGGATCCTACTGCCAAGTCTAGTAGAACATTACAAAGTTACATGCCCTGTACATGCTCCCTTGACTTCTTCCTGGTTTTCAGCAGGAACATGAAGTTCTAGAGTAGGCCATTTAAATAATGAGGACTCAGTAAATGTGCGCTGAGAATGATGATAAGGATGAGTATGGGGAGGCAACGGTGGCCAGTAATTGGCTCTTTCTCCTGTGCCTGCAGCAAGATGTGAAATGGATCAGTGGTTAGGAATATAGGGTATTCGTGCGCAGGAGTTGAGCTAGATATTTAACACGCTTGGCTCTAAGAACGCAGGATAAGTAGGAGGAAGAAATGAGGCCTTAAAGTTTCCCAAACACAGTAGACTGTAAAGGATAATAGCTCTGTCATCTGCAATAACCACTGGGACAGCATTTTATTTTAAACATGTACTTATACATATTTTGATTAAGGAACTATAGTTTTATAAAGGCATTAAAACACTCATTACTTCTATTTGCAGTTTTTCTCTTTATGGTCACATCCAAACACAGCTTCTTTAAAATATGTTTTTTAAAAAACTGATATGTAAGAATTATACATATCTATGGGGGTGTATGTGATATTTTGAAATATGCGTATAATGTAGGATGATCAAATCAGGGTATTAATCTATCATCTCAAACATTTCTCATTTCTTTGCATTAGGAACACTTCAAATCTTCTGTAGCATATACAAAATAGAGATACGGGGGTGTCCGAGAGGAAGAACCTGAGCACTGGGCCAGGACCTGGGGATGGAGCAGTTAATAGACGACCATGAAGTCATCTGACTTCAGACATTAGCACCCTCAATACCTTCTGAACAGTCATCGTATTTGGAAAAGAAAGCAATCTAACACAAACGTTTCTTTCATATTCCCCACCTCACCTACCTCAGAGCTTGCTTGAAGAGCCAACTCTCGTTGCCTTCTCCTAAAACTGTATCATCCCTTGGCTTCAGGGATATCAGTTCCTCCTGGGTCTCTTCCTACGCTGGTCTGACATTCCTCTTCAATCTGTCACAGAATCCTTTCTCCTTTCCATCACTTAAATATTGGTATTCTCCAGCTTTCTGTTTCAACTTTTGCATTTTCCTTCTTCTGATGCTCTCATCACTCATAGCTTTCTTTACTATTCAAACGCTGATAATAAATCTCTTCTCTCTTTCTCTCCTTTCCTTTCTCTCTCTTCTTTCATATCCTTTCCTCTTTCTTTTTCCTCACTCCTTCCTTCCCTATTTCCCTTTCATTCTTTCTTTCCCTTTTTATTCTTTTTCTTTTTCCCTTCCTTCCTTGCTTCTTTCCTTTTATCTTTTTTTTTCCTCCTGCAATTTTTGGCTGGGGCTGGGTTTGAACCTGCCACCTCCTGCATATGGGGCTGAAGCCCTACTTCTTTGAGCCACAGGTGCCGCTCCCCCCCCTTTTTTTGTAAAAAGACAGGCTCTCACTCTGTTGCTCAGGTTAAAATGCAGTGGCATGATCATAGCTTACTGCAACCTCCAACTCCTGGGCTCAAGTGATCCTCCTGCCTCAGTCTCCCAAGTAGCTGGGATTTACACGCACATGCCACCAAGCCTAGCTTACTTTTAAATTTCTTGTGGAGACAGTTTCACAATGTTGCCCAGGTTGGTCTCAAACTCCTGGGCTCAAGTGATCGTTCTACTTGGCCTCCCAAAGTGCTAGGATGACTGGCATGAGAAGTTGTATCCAGCCAGGATTTTCATTAAGGTTCTACAACTAACTGTATGACCCAGAGCAAATTACCTAACATCTTTGGGTACTGAGGATTAAATAAGCCAATTTATGCAGTGTTTTTATAGTAGTGCTTGGTACAAAATAATGAAAAATATTTAATAATAATTTTCTTATTATATTAAATATTATTGCTATTATTATTACATTTATTAAAGTTCTAGGCATATAACTGATAACAAAAAAAATGAACCATTTAATTAATGTGTGTTATTGGAACCAGTAAAAAGAATCAGAGAAAAAACTGAGGATCTAGTCCTATTATGTCTTAATTTCATTGTGGGCTTTCAACAAGTATTTTTAACCATGCTGAGCCCTGACATTCATTTTATGAAATCCAAGTTAAAAGTATTCTTGTACCTACTTGACTAAGTTTGTGTAACATCATCATCAGATAATAAGCAAGCTCTGTGGAATAGGAAAAACACTCTTTTAATAAAAGGAAAAATGCTGGTAGCATACCACTTCATCGATAAGGTGATCTGACCATTATTTTATAATACAACACTCAAAGGATGAAGGGAAAATGGTTTCTGAAAGGAATAACACAATCATAAGATAAAAGAAGGGTATAAAGTAGAGTTTAGGAACGTTGAGATACCTCTTTTAACAAGGTCAGAAGGAAAATGGAAAACTAAATCAATGGAAAGTACAGTTGACTTCAACCACTGAAGCAAATTTGAGTTAGTCACCAACTCATATGATATTTAGTATATGATGCCACAATAAATTCAGCATATAATCTTCTAAATATAAAAAATCATGTTGAAAAAGAAAAAAGTAAGTATGTTTTCCTGCTATATAACTGTTCCTATGACAGACAGATTTATTCTCTTGAAAAGTTCTAAAAGTAGCAATGAGAAGAAGGGGAAAGAACTTTGCTACTTCAGAAAGCAACTTGACAAAAGATAAAACAGTGAACAAGACCTAAGGGACACCCAAAATAACAATCTAATTTAAGATATTAGAAATGATGAAAGAAAGCCAGAGAACATTTTTAAGGGAAGTATTTTGCCTAAATCATTTTGGAAGTGGCTATTTGGTGAACAGAAACACATCTGGGAATGCATCTGGAAGAAAACATAATTACCTAATCCTTACTGAATCATTTCTGGGTCTTTCTGGCTGTTAGGATTTCTTTTTGCTATTCTGACAAATATTCTGCTATGTTTTCAAGCACTAGGAACAGAACTAGACGAATACAAAACAATAAAATATAAATTAAACATAACTTCTTTTATAAGGTTGTGTTCCAATAAGTACATGTGGTCTAATGGGAGAGAAAAATAACTCAGGATGTTATAAATTAGCACCACTTTTTTGAAGACAGACTGGAAAAGCAGATCATAGGATAGGCTGGACAATATGAGTTAATTCAATGACTCACAGAAGTCATCCTGCTGAAGCGATACTGGATTTGTGCTCTTGTGTCCCTTCATTGAGGGACTGCACAGTGGATTGATCCGATGACAAAACTCTCTGCAAGTCTGCCACTTCTCCTCTAGTTTGTCCTCCCCTTAACCCCCGAAAAAAAAAAAAAAAAAAAAGACTCCCTCTTCCCCCTGGATGCTCACTGCTTATTACTTGGGACCTTTCACTGGGCAGTACCTGGTATAACAAACTTAAGGGGTTAGGAATGACTATCACAGGCTAAAAGGGTTAATGTTCTAAAAGCAACAAAATACATTAACCCTGAAGTTCTCAGTACATTACGGTGATGGAAAATCCTGAGATCACAGGATTAAAAATCAACACAAAAATGCTACACTAATTTGAAACTGCCTTTAGAGCAACGCAACTTGCAGGCAGACATAACTGTCCAGTTAATTCATTTAAAGTGTATTTAGAGAATGAGGAAGGTAGAGATGCTAACTAGTTATGGTCTACTTAACATAAGTCAAAAGCCACTGAACTTCTAATAAAATAATTTATCTAAACAGATAGGCCTTCTAATATATAAACTGCTTCATTTCTTAAAATACATCTATCAATAGGACATTTTTATATGTTTCCTTCACACTTTAATGTGCGAATTTGAGGATGCAGATTCTTTTATTTAGCATTAAAACATATGTTTAAGAACTCTGCACGCTGTCCCTTTTTGATGTACATTATTATATGGTTTATGTTGGAGAATGACTGTAAATTCATGGCTGCTCAAATGACAGCGGGCCCAGTTAAAGTCAGTGTCCAAGGCCTCAACCCTAGTTATATCATCCCTAACATAACAACACACAAGATCTTTTAATTGGGGAGTAACTTTCCCAAAATTAAAAAAAAAATTATTTCAGTTTTTATGCTTTTGTTCAATCTAGCAATAAGTTAGAAAGATAACAGAGATACCAGTTAAATGATAACAAATAAAAGTAGTAAAATTTATAAGGTAGGTGTTTAAGAATGTAAACTACAGATTCTTTCTAAAACCAGACTTGTACCACTTGCTGTCTTCCACGTAGTTTTCTTCCCAGTCCTATAAATCCCATTGTACACTTTGAAAAAATCACTTCACCAATTAAATACAAATATCAAATTGCTTTGTTAATGTTCAACTGGATTAATAAGTCAGAATAGAATAATGGAAGTCATATGAGTGTCTGTTCATGACCAGCTGTTTTAAATTAGAATATTAAGTAATTTACACACTCCTCTCTGCAAAGGTTGCATGATTTAATAAATTCCCATATGCCTCAACATGTGCCAACACTACTAGGTTATCTTTGATCCAGCTGCTGTTATGTTACTAGCTGCCAACTTTCAGACAACTGAAGAGAATAATGAATCAGCTTCAACTTGGCTCAGATGTAAACTTCCATTGCCCCCAGCTAAAACGTGGGCCATTTTCAACTGTAAAGAAAATTAATTAAAGAGATTTCACCTCCACTGTTTGAGAAACATGGCTCCACAAACACCACTGAATTCGAAGTTGAAAAGCCCGCAGATTCAGGTAAACTCCCATAGTTTGGATTTCAGTCTGAAATGCTGAAGGCTAAAGTTCGGATTTTTTTTTTTTTTTTAAAGGAAACAGACAAGGCAATGCCTTGCCTCTAATTCATAATGTGAATATTTGAAAAGGCTCACACTGCTAGAGATATAAAAAAAAAGAGAGAGAGAAACTCTTACTCGTCAAAGGCTCATTACAAAAAATGCTTCAAAGACTTCAGGGGGAACGAGCTGCAGATGAAAAGGACCACACTCAGACAGGATTTAAACAGCAAAGAGAAGAAAACACCAAACATGCCATCAGGGCAACATGATAGTGTTAGACCCTCTAAGGATGAAGATGTAGTGAACTTTCATAAAGCCTGGACCAGAAAAATCAGTGTTACATTCGTTATCCGGACTAGTTCTATGGAAAGCCCTGAAACTTTGCTGTTTCCAAAATAAACCCTCATCTGTTTCGCATAAAGCTATGCTAGTTTTTATGGGGAAAACTAAGCCAAATATAGGAAAAGTTTGCTTAAAATATTTCTGTTATTTTTAAACGTCCATAATAGTTGAGAATTACTCACTGCATGGACAGACTTACCCAGGAGGATAGGAAAACCCCCTTTCCACCATAGGGCAAAGCCTTCCTCACAGGAGGAAGGCTGTACTGTTCTTCACAAGCAACATTTCTGGATGAAATACAGAATTTTACGGTTCTGATGAACTGTTTAAAATGAGGCAAGGATCACATGATTAGCAGTGATAACATGAGTTCTTCTTTTCTTAAAATAAGGTACCTGAAATTTTCTTTGTCATCAGCCTGATAGAACAGGTCTATCATACTGGTTGCCTGCTACAGTTTTCTGTTGTATCTTGCTTATAATGTAAATTTGAAGTTATATACCCAGGCTGCTTCTGCTCTCTCTGCATATACAAAATACAGTGCCAATTAAAATCTCTTGAAGATGCTAAGTGGCTAGCCTCATATTCCACGATCCTAGTGATTCACAGCACTTGAAATGGAATCTGTGGATGGATGGGTGTGAGATGGGAATGTCTTCCCCAAGCATCTCCAGCATCCTCTCCAGGGATGTCTGATAGTCCTGTTGCTGAAAATACTGGGTATCCCTCAGCAAAGTATTGGGTGCTAGGATCCTCCCGTTAGCTGAACCTATGTACTTCTAGAAAAGCCACCTGGATGCTTCACAGTAACTCATAATCCAAAAAAAGGACCCCGACTTTAGCCTATGAATAAAGGAAAGAGACTATTTTCTGATACCTTATTGTGATCATCTTTTGACCTTTATCTAGCTCAGTGGGGCTGTTGAAACTGTTCAAGATACAACTGATTTAACAGGTTCATCTTCAGAGCAACATTAAAGGCTAGAACTTGTTGTGAAACTGTTGGCCAGTTAAACAGCCACAGTAATTTCCCAAACAAATGAGTCAGCACTCACTCAAATGGAGATAAAAGAGAGGTGCTGACTCCCTACCCTCATTTAATCACATTAATGCAAAAACTATTTGGAAAGTGTTCTAGTCTATTCCACACAACGGGATGCACTCTACCCTTGGCAACATCTTGCGTAACAATATGAAGTGTGTGCATTATTTGCTACTAATTTAATAAGCAAAGCAGCAAGAAATTTCACAGGTGCAACAATTTATTAGCAATTTTGAAAATGTGCCATTAAGTGGCACAGGCATGTTCAAAGGATCTCGCTTTTCTTGCTTGCAGTAAGTTAAAATAGATGCAAGGAAGGGATGTGGGCCAACAACAGACATCCACCAGAAAGCTTTACTCTTTAGCCTTGCCCAGTTATGTTCAAGATATGAAGATATTAGAGATGGCAGAGATCAGTTATTATTCTTTTCTACTTTGAAGGCTATATGTACCTAATAAACACGATTATAAAATATTGGAATAAATACCCCTTCTAGTCTCTGATTTGCACATTTGAAAGATCAGCTGTATTTGTTTGAATGCACATTACGTGTCTCTCTTCCCAGTGGTTGGGATAATCAAGAAATACCTAAAGGTAAAGAAAAGCAAACAGACAGATACATAAAAGAAAGATGCAGAAAGAAGGAAGAAGGAAAAAGAAAAAGATTTTAAAACAATCATATGCAGTTAGGATAAATGGTTAATTAAAGGTGGAAAAAATAATTGCTCACAATTTGTATAAAGCAATCATACCCATGTAGTACTTCAAAACAGTACAAAGGTACATAATTATAAACAAGATGGGAAAAAGTTGTATCTTAATTAAGAAAAACAAGAAAGGAAGAATTATGGAAAAAAATTATGGAAAGTAGGAAGACTCAGGCCACAAGTATGCCCAGACAAATGACAACATCCCTGGAGGGAAGAACAGTGCCCTGGACTTGAGAAGGCTTTGTATGACCTTGGCCACCACTTCTATTTCCTGCCTTGCATAATCACAGAAGGCATTCAGTGTTTGGTGATGATGAGAAATAGGATTTTGAAGAACATAATTATGGGTTGCAAGTGTTTTCTGTGGAAACAAAATCATCATTCATGTCTGAGATTGTGTAAATATGCCTTAATTTTGGTCAATAGCAATTTGAACTTTAAAAAACAGAATCCTCAGACCTCCTTATAAATTACAATTCTTCAAGCAAACTACAGAGATGAGTATGTAAAAGCAAAGACATTCCAGATACCCATTAAAAAAACGCTATTTAGTAGAAAATTATCTATTTTGTAGTGACACGACTTAGTCTACCTCTACGTCTACGTCAAATCCAGCTCGCAACTTCAAAAAGCTGCATTAAAGGAGATTTAAACAGATGAGGCAGTTTTCATCTACCAGGTCAGGTACAAAAATAATCACAATTCACATTACCTTAAAAGACTGGCAATCTTACACAAATTAATGATGTGTCATGTACAGATGGAAGGTGGATATAAACTGAGCAGAAAGGAAACCCACATCAAAGGGGCCCAAGGAAACTTAAAGGCTTTGAAAGCTTCCAAAGTCTCGCCTTCTCTCTTGTACCTTTAATTGTGAGGCTGCAGTAAGTGCATTTTGTCACATGCTTTTAAAAGAAAAAAGAAATGGTTATTTTCTTAAGTTCTAACAGACTTACTTCTCTTTCAGAAAATCCACGACTCTTTTGAAGTCGGCCACACAGTACTCTCTTCTCATTTCCATGAGTACACTGTCAGAGGCGGACTGGACCGGTATGTGCAGGAAAGCATAGACTCGGGGATGGTTAAGGATTTTCGCCATTTCCTTAAAAAAAAAAAAAAATGGAAAGAGAAAACATTAATCATTTCAACAAATCGGGGAATGGTTTCCTTTAGATCAACACTCACAAGTGCAAACAAATAAACTGGTTGAAAACAGCCATCATCAAGGCTCTCAGAGTAAACGTGGACTGGTAGTATTCTATGTTGGTACTTGGGAATTCAATATTACTTTCAGAGAATTTCACAGAAGAATTATTTCCTCATCTCCTAGATGATGTAACAGAGATGAAGTCATACAATGCCTAAAGGGTAAAAAAGATTTTCGAGTACTTCAAAAGAACATCACTCCTAAGTAGTTTTTGTGTTCTGCCTTGTTACGTTACAAGGAGAAACAACAAGATTTAAGGCAAATAGTTGAGATCTCATAAGCTCAAGTTCTTGAATAGAGAAGATTTCCAAATTCGGGTGAAATCAACACATTTCTTTGTAATACTGAAAGAGAAAAACCCTTACAACTTACCTGTTCCCTTTTCCTTATTTCAGCCACTTAACGAGCACAGACATTTCGAGTATCTACTATGCAAAAGACACAGGACCAACCAGTCCACCACTGGCACCTGCTGACAGTCATATGTAAGATGCAAAAATGAAGAGACAGAAGGGAAGAAAGGGAAGAAGAATAGATCTTGTGAGATCAAAAAGAGCAAATCTGAGTGAAACAAACTAAGAAACAGAGGATTTTAAAATTTCTCCAAGTACAAAGGGGAGGACACCAAAGCTGTGTAACTTAACCGTGTATGCAAACATTTGGAAAATTGGTTAGTGTGGCCCTTCTCTCTGCTGCATGAGGTCAGGTCATCAGGGAGAGAGTGATAACGACTGAGAAAGAAGAGCGCTGGAGCCAGGCATGAATGAAAAGGGGAAAGGGGATGTTCATTAATTAACTGCACATGCCCCATGATTTTTAGTTTGCAAAGTAACGTGGTTTCAAATCTGTTATCTCATGTCATCCTTCAAACAATATTTTAAAGGATCTTATAGAGTAAAAAAGCCAGCTAATTCCACAGTTACTTCTTAGTTACTTTAGGGTCAGTCGTGCATAGGGATCAACCCAAGCTCCTTGTTTCTCCATTTTCTTTTCATTGACTCTGAATGTGAGCATTTTTTCCCCCCAGTTTTTGGCCAGGGCTGGGTTTGAACCCACCACCTCCGGTATATGGGGCGGGCGCCCTACTCCTTGAGCTGCAGGTGCCCCCCATGAATGTGAGCATTTTTACCACAGTGGAAGCCCAGAGATTCACTTACACCAGTCACTTTCTTAGTGCTAGGGTTTTTGGTTTTTTTTAAACATCCTTTTACTAAGAAATTCAGATTAGCAAATAAAACTAATCACAGATATCCTTTATTCACACCCTGTCTACCAAGAATTAATAAATATACATGTATTTATAAATAACAATATGCATATTGTTATACACAGACTACTGTATTGGCATCCAAGTTGAAGAATTTCTCATTCAGTAGAAAAATAACCGGAGACATCTTTAGTCTGGCTGGGAAGTCAGAAGGCTCTTACTCCTACTCAACAGCTACTGTGTATACAGCTGCAGGAGTCACACTTACCATGACGTACCCTCCAGTGAATACACTGTCTTCTGCTACGATCCTCCCCCTTTCAGGTTTTTCACACTTCAACATCAAAATCCCCCAATAGTTTTAGTGAAATAATTGTGCAAAGATCTTTGCTCTCTAAAGGGTCAGGACTCATGGCTTTAGATGGCTTCTGACATACCTATCGTAGTGAGAAATGGCATCCTGACACCTAAAACACCCTGTGAGACGAAACTGCACTCTCAGTCTCTGGGCCTCTTTCTCATCTATAAAATGGAGGGAGAGAAAATATCCACCTCATAGGGTTACTGAGTTACTATGAAAATAAATTAAGGTAATCCAGTACAGGCTTCTAGAGTAAGCACTCAGTATATAAATCATCTAATGCTCTTCTTCCTTGGACAGTACTTAAAAGTTCCTGGTAGCACAATTTCATACAGCTTAATGAGACCTTTATTAGTAAGAGGCTAGTTCCCTAACAGCAAGTGAAGGAGAGATAACTGGTACAGATCTGCATCACAAAACTTTAAGAGGGCCATACAAGCAAACCGGGCCAGAAAGGAAAGCACAGTGTCTCTTGGAAACACCGAGGGTGGCCTCCTACTGTAAACAGGATACTGCCCTGGATGGAAGTTTTGCCCAATCACAGTGTATGCCAATTTACAAATTAAAATGTTAATAGCAAACAAGTAGGATAAATGTGGTGGTTTATCCCCTTTGGCCCTCAAAATAAACCTTCCCACTAGTAATTACTTTCAGCTTTATACTACAGACTTTGCAACTTCATACTGCTAGGCACTAGAACACAAAATAAAAATAAACTTGCCCCTTAATTAAAGTCTATGTTTCTGCCACTAGGACAATCTTGATTTAACACAGATTAATGTGCCCCAGAGAGACAAAGTATGAATTTCTGTTTGTTTTTTTCTCCTACCCGTTTTCCAACTTAGCACTCTTGGTTAAGGATAACCTGTGTTCTTTTTACCTTTCAAAAACTCTAACTTAAAGTTTCTCAGCAACTTGTTCCTGGTGTTACTAAAGTGTGTCCTTAGTTTCACCCAGTGATATGATAATGAATCTCCAGAGCTGAGAGCTCTACAAGGGGAAGGAATTATTTGACTCCTTTATCTGGCTCTCTACAATAACTAGCATTGTGTGTAGCATACCACTAAATACTTAAAAATAGATGCATTAAAATTTCATCAACATACATAAAAAGATATTTAAATTATAACTACTTATTGATAGTAAGACAAATTTTCATTAGTATTAGTTGAGTCTGGCTAAACTAGGTAAACAAGCAGCAGCAAGCAAGTAATGAGTCAGATGATAGTTTCAAAACAAGTGAAAAATTATATGGAAACAGACAGTGATATACACAGGAATAGGCACACCTCTCCTCATTTTACTGCACTTCCCAGATACTGTGTTTTCATTATACAAAATGAAGGTTTGTGGTGACTCCATACTGAGCATGTTTATTGATGAATCTTCCAATAGTAAGTGCTCATTTCATATCTCCGCATCACATTCTGGTATTTCTTGTGATATTTCAAACATTTTCATCATAATTATATCTTTTATGATGGTCTATGATCATCAAAGGGATCTTTGATATTACTATAGTAATTATGTTGGAGTGTCATGAATCACACCATACTAGACAGGGAACTTCATCAATGAACCATGTGTGTGTTTTGATTGTTCTACCAATCCACTGGTCTCCTGGACCCTCCTTATTCTCTGAGACACAACCATTTTGACACTAGGCCAATTAATAACCACACAATGGCCTCTCACTGTTCTGGTGGAAGGAACAATCATCTTGCACTTTATGTCAAAAGTGAGAAATAATTAAGATTAGTGGGGAAGACATGTTGAGAGCCTAGAGAGCTGAAAGTTAGGTGCCTTGCATCAAGCAGTCAGCCAAGCTGTGAATACAAAGGAAAAATTCTTGAAGAACATTAAAAGTGCTAATGTAGTGAACATGTGAATGACAAGAAAGTGAAACAGCCTTTTGCTGACACAAAGAAAGCTTGGGAGGTCTAGCTAGAGGATCACACCAGCAAGAACATTCCCTTAAGCCAAATCAAAGCCTAATCCAGAGCAAGGCCCTAACTCTCTTCAATTCTGAGAAGACAGGTGAGGACAAGGCAGAAAAGTCTGAAGCTACTAGAGGCGGGTTCATGAGGTTTAAAGAAAGAAACCCCCTTCATAACACAGAAGGGCAAGGTGAAGCAGCAAGGGCAGATGCTGCAGCTGCAACTTATACAGAAAATACAGCTAAGACAACTGATGAAGGCTGCCAACACTAAACAGATTTTCAGTGAAGATGAAACAAGCTTCTAATGGAATGAGATGCCATCTAGGACTTTTCACAGCTGGAGAGAAGTCAATGATGGGCTTCAAAGTGTCAAAGGATAGAATAACTCTCTTGTTAAGAGTTAATGCAACTGGTGGACTTTAAGTTGAGACAGTGCTCAGTTACTGCTCTGATAATCCTCAAGTCCTTAAGAATTATGTCAAATTGCTTGTGATCTAACAATGCACAAAGCCTAGAAGATAGCACAGTTGTTTACAGAATGGTTTACTGAATATTTTAAGCCCACTCTTGAGACCTACTGTTGGAGGGGTGGGGGAGGAAGACTCCTTTCAAAATATTACTGCTCATTGACCCTGTACCTGGCCATCCAAGAGCTCAGATGGCGATATACAAGGAGATTAATGTTGTTTGCATGCCTGCTAACACAGTATCCAATCTGCAGATGATGGATCAAGGAATAATTTCAACTTTAAGTCTTATGATTTAAGGAATACATTCTGTAAGGCTATGTAGTGCCCACAGATAGCTGGTCTTCATTGAGTAAATTGAAAATCTCCTGGAAAGGGCTTCTCACTTTAGATATCATTAAAAACATTTGTGATTCATGGAGGAGGTGAAAATAGCAACATTAATAGAACTTTGGAAGACACTGATAACAACCCTCATGGAGGACTTTGAGGTGTTCAAAATCCTCAGGGGAGAAAGGAACTGTAGCCATGGTGGAAATAACTAAAAAACTAGAATTAGAAGTGGCGCCTGGCGATATGGTTGAATTGCTGAAATCACATAATTAAACGGATAAGGACTGCTTCTTATGGACAAGCAAAGAAAGTAGTTCCTTGAGCTGGAATGGACTGTTGGTGAAGATGCTGTGAACACTGTTGAAATGACAGTTCATATTACATACTTTGCTAACAAAGCAGAGCCAGTGTTTGAGAAGACTGACTCCAATTTTAGAAAGAAATACCACTCCAATAGCCACCTCGACCTTCAGCAACTACCACCTTAATCAGTCTGCAGCCATCAACATGGAGGCAAAACTCTCTGCCAAAAACAAAAACAAAAAACAAGAAAATCCTAACAGCTCAGATGATCATTAGCACTTTTTAGCAATAAATTTTTTTTTTTTTTGGCTGGGGCTGGGTTTGAACCCACCACCGCTGGCATATGGGGCTGGAGCCCTACTCCTTTGAGCCACAGGTGCCACCCCAATAAAGTTTTTTTTTTTTTTTTGAGACAGAGTCTCACTATGTCGCTCTTCATAGAGTGCCATGATGTCATAGCTCACAGCAACCTCAAACTCTTGGGCTTAAGCAATTCTCTTGCCTCAGCCTCCCAAGTAGCTGGGACTACAGGCACCCACCACACCTGGCTCTTTTTTGTTGCTGCTGTCATTGTTGTCTAGCTGGCTCAGGCTAGGTTTGAACCCACCAGCCTTGGTGTATGTGGCTGGCACTGTAACCACTGTGCTATGGGCACTGAGCCAATAAAGTATTTTAAAATCAAAGTATGTATACATCTTTAAAAGACATAATGCTATTGTACCCTTAACAGACTATATAGTACATTGCAAGCATATCTTTTATATGCACTGGGAAACCAAAAAATTCTGTGACTTGCTTTATTTGCCATATTGTGGTGGTCTGGGCTCAAAACTGCAATTATTTCTGAGGTATGTGTATAAAAATCAAGACACTATAAAGGTAGACTAGCCCATCATACTGTATTTCTAAATGTATGCTGGAACGTTAAATTGGAGTCACAATGCATTTTCTTATGAAAGTAATTTGGAAATGATCTGCAGGATTCCAGGTTCTCCAAAGGAAAAGGAAGCACTTAGTTTAAATTGTGACTGACAGAAGAACAGCAGCCATGAGCCACCTTGTGCTCTGAGAGGAATGAGTGTGAGCAGAAGGGCAGGTGTACAAGTGGGCATATATATGTGCATATGTGGTGTGTGCCTAGGTGTGGGAAGGAGGGATTGGGGTGCTCTGGTAGCAACTAATGCAGAAAGAGTATCTGTTTTAATATAAAATCTTTTATAAATTAAGGATTGATGTATCAAGGCTGTTTAAAATATACATGGTGAGGGGAGCACTCATGCTCAGTAGTTACAGTGCTGGCCACATACACCAAGGCTGGCAGGTTCAAACCCAGCCTGGGCCAGCTAAACAACAATGACAACTGCAACAACAACAACAATAAACAGCTGGGCATTGTGACAGTGCCGGTAGTCCCAGCTACTTGGGAGGCAGAGGCAAGAGAATCGAAGGCTAAGAGTTTGAGGTTGCTGTGAGCTGTGACACCATGGCACTCTACTGAAGGTGACATAGTAAGACTCGGTCTCAAAAAAGAAAAATAAACATGGTGACATTTTTATAGGTCAAGACTGGAGAACAGCTAGTCAGATAACAAAACAGTGTTTCTGGCTAGGCGAAATGGCTCATGCCTGTAATCCTAACACTCTGGGAGGCTGAGGTGAGTGGACTGCCTGAGACGCACAGATTCAAGACTAGCCTGAGCCAGAGCAAGACTCCATGTCTAAAAATAGCCAGGTGTTGTTGTAGGCACCTGTAGTCCCAGCTACTTGGGAGGCTGAGACAAGAGAACTGCTTGAGTCTGAGAGTTTCAGGGTGCTGTGAGCTGTGACGCCATGGCACTCTACCAAGGGAAAGTGAGACTTTGTCTCAAAACACACACACACACACACACACACACACAGGAAAACAAAAAACCAAAAAACAGTGTTTCTGTGTGGTGCTATTACCTGGAGTTCTCTTCTTACAAAATGATAGTCATCTCAATGTTTGATGCTTTTTATTTTTAATTCTCCTGAATTTAAAATACAAGGAAAAAGATGAACTGAATTTAAAAACTTTAATCTTTAAAAACATTTCCAGGTATGGGTATATTTTTAAAAGAACTCCTAAGTTTTATTTTTATTGAAAATGAAATCAAAATTAATCATCGTAGTCTACCCGGTTTTGAATACATACACTATCAGCTAAATGAAATCACTCGGTATATGAGCATTTATAAAGTATGTTTATACTTGCATTCTGATACATTTGCATTCACATTGATAGTTATCAGTCATAAAGCCCTTTCAGATTACAGCTTAGTGGTGAAGTACATGCATGTTTAAAATGTTAAACTTTATAGTGCTATGTTGTTTGCAACTATGCTAAGTCACATGATGAGGCCAAAAAACCTTTGAAAAAACAGAAACCATACCATTCCCTTTTAAGCATCTTAAAAACAGCTTGATTGAGATGTAATTCACATATAATACATTTCATACATTCAAAGTATGCAATAAAATTTTTGTAGTATATTCACAGGGTTGAAAACCACCACTACAATCTAATTTCAGATTTTCCCCTCCTAAACCAAACCCTATGCCTGTTAGTAGTCACTTCCATTCTCTCCCATTTCATGAACACTTCCCTTAGCCCTGAACAACCACTGGTCTACTTGCCATCTCTATAAATCTGCCTATTCCAGACATTTCATTTAAGTAGAATCATATGTCGTGTGGTCTTTTGTGACTGGTTTTTTCACTTCTAATGTTTCCAAGGGTCTTCTTTGTTGTAGCATCTAAGCATTTATTTCAATTAAACAATACAAATTTATTTAATACATCATTTCATGGAAAACTATTCAGATGTTCTCAATGTTATTAGCTTCACTGAGATGATAAAGCATGTTTCACTGCTTACTGACTTTAACAGAAACATTCTAGTGGTATTAATTTGCCTAAGATTAGCTGGTACATATAATATCTTATTAGGAAAATCTAATAGAGAAGAATGATGGGGGAAAATAAAAATTCCTTTAAAAAACTGGTTCTCTTAACATAAGAAGAACGGGGGCTACTAATGATAATGATATTAGGTAGGATTTTGTTCCTATTTTTTTTTTAATTTTGTTGTGGTAAAATATGTGTAACATCAAATTTACCATTTTTACCACTTTTTTTTTTTTTTTTTTTGAGACAGAATCTCCCTATGTTGCCCTGAGTAGAGGTCCATGGCATCACAGCTCACAGCAACCTTAAACTCTGGGGCTTAAGGAATTCTCCTTGCCTACAGGCGCCTGCCACAATAGTCCGGCTATTTTGTTTTGTTTTGTTTTGGTTGCAGTTGTTTAGCTGGCCTGGGCCGGGTTCAAAGCCGTCACCCTCAATATATGTGGCTGGCACTGTAACCACTGGCCTACAGGCGCCGAGTCCATTTTCACCACTTTTAAGTGTATAATTCAGCAACATTAGGTTTAGTCTTGATGTTGTACACCCACCTCTACAACCTTCACATCTTCCCAAGTGAAACTCTGTACCCATTAAACAACAAGTTCCCCCGCCCTGCTCCTCCAGTTTTTGGTAATCACTATTCTACTTTGTATATCTATGAATTTACTCTAGGTACCTCATGTAAGTGAAATTAGACAATATTTGTCCTTTTGTTTCTGGTTTATTTCATATAACATAATGTTTTCAATGTTCCTCCCCACAGTAGCAATATTACGTTATTTATTTATCTCTTTTTCCAGGTGGTTGGTAGTTCTACTCTCAGTGTCAGAACACACCGTATGGATTTCTGTTCACACTTACTCCTCTGTCCTGCAATTATACCCCACATCTTCACCCCACCCCCTGGACTATCTTCCTAGTTCCTTGCTCAATGCTTGACCCTACAGACTTAAATTGTAGTTGAATGTATGGAGCATTGACTGACTCTATCAACTAATCACCATGGTTATTTTGGAGTAAAGTCCTACAAAGGTTTCTAGGTAATGGTCAGGACAGCAATGCCAGTCTTCCAGCAGATCCTACTTCAGGAGTCACATTCAGCACTTACAATCGCGCAGAATAAGGCCGGAAACACATTTCATCCATTACTTCATTAAGGACTTTGAACACCTATGAAGTGAATTATCTGTATCTATGTTTACTCTAGCAATTTAATAATAAATTCTCATTAGCAACGTTAGGAAGTGAATAAGGGAGCAGAGAAAGGACAATTTCCAATCCTCATACCCCAAATGGGAAGGTTTAGACATTGTGAACAGAGTCTAACTTACATTTGATGTATAACAATTATAACAGAAAATTTACTTCTAAACTGCAAAGAGTTAACATATTCAGTATTTGCACTAAAATAGGTTAAGGTAAAGTGTCTGTTCTAATTAGCTTTCACGGTGATGGAAAAGGACTCCAGTGCTCCTTTAACCATTACCACTTCATCTTAGCGTTAGAGTCAACAATCAGGTTTTATAGTACTAAGATAAAAATATACTTCTTGAAACTTATGTCAAAATGCTAAGAGTTATAATTACACATACAAACATTTATTTTCAACCGATATTCTTAGTATTTTATTTTTAAGTTATTATTCTGGCTTGTTAAGGCCAAGAAATCCAATGCAGTTCTTATATCCAGATGACATTAGTGGTTAAACAAATTGATACATATGTTAAAATTCATGAAACTGAATACTGTTCAGTCAATTTTCCTGCATTAATTTTAAAATAAAATAATAGAAAAACAGTAAAATCTGATTTGAACATTGTATGATATGGATAGGTGTATGTGAAATAAAATATATAATTCACTTATAGTTTACTTTTTTCCACTTAAGAAAAGATTAAGTGTACTAAACAGTAAAAGAATAAATCCATAGCCAATCAATTCAATGGGGGAAAGAGCAGCCCAGTTAGATTGCACATTCAGCCACGTGTTTATTTTGGCTTCTCTAATATATGATCTAAATAATTAAGGAATCCAACGGAAAGGCAGATGTTAAAGACTTGTTTTAAAATATTGAAGTCATTTATTTAGGATCTGATTATCAAAATTGAAGCTTACTTTAGACATCTTTTGTTTCATGTTTTAGGCAGTACACAGCAAAAAGAAAGGGCTAGTGATTCAATCGCTTTAGTTCTGAGTTCTTTGGTACACAAAATGATCCAGCTAAGCAAGTACTTCTTAAACATCAAACTATCTTTTCGGGACGGGGATGCAAAGCAGACAAAACCTCCTCCATATTTCACAAACATGCAAACACATTCATTTGACAAGAAGCACTAACTCTGAGTTAGGCACGCTGTTGAACAGTTTCGCTATATCTCATTTCACTCCTCACTCAATGATGTAGGTATTTTACGATTTCTGTGGTAGACTGCCTTGTTTACCAAATATTCTGCTTCCATCCCTGTGGGAGTAGCAGCATAGTCCCTGCCTGCACTCAGGAGTGACCGGTGAAATGGGGGCAGGGGTGACACGTGTTACTTCACAGGACAGAAGTTTTGAAATGAGCTGCTCTCTATGGCTCTCCTCCACCTGCTCCTACAATCTGAGTTCTGAAATGGAGAAAACATGAAGAGAGCTTTAACCAGTATACAGTGAAAGTGCAGCTTGAGTGGTAAGTCAATTTTTGTAGTAATTACCCACGGAAATATAAGGCATTTCTTATACAACACAACCACGCTTATCCTTATTGGTTATGGATGGTTAATTTTAGGTGACAACTTGACTGGGCTAAAGAATGCCCAGATAGCTGGTAAAACATTATTTCTGGATATATGTGAGGGTGTTTCCAAAAGAGAATAGTGTTTCTTTCTATCAGCAAAGAGAATAAAAGATGATATACTCTCATCAGAGTGGGCAGCAGCATCCAGTTCTTTGAAAGCCTAATCAGAAAAAAAAGACAGAGGTGGCTGGGACCAGAGGATCATGGCTGTAATCCCAGCACTCTGGGAAGCTGAAATGGAGTAGTTCTCCTGCGCTTAGGAGTTCGATCCGAGGAAGATCGATCTGAGTAAGAACGAGACCTCATTTCTACCAAAAATAAAAAAAATTGTCAGGTGTTGTTTGGGGCACCCGTAGTCTGAGCTACTCAGAACACTGAGACAGAAGGATCCCTTGAACCCAGGAGTTTGAGGTTGCTGTGAGCTAGGCTCATGCCACCATACTCTAGCTGGGAAACAGAGTAAGACTCTGGCAAAAAAAAAAAAAAAAAAAAAAAAAGGTGGAGGAATAACAAATTTTCTCTCTCCTCTTGAGCTGGGAAATGTACCAGGTCCTTTCCTAGGACATGGAGGTACTTGGTTCTTGGGCCTTTGGACTCTTTAACTTTATACCAGTGGCCCAGGCCTTGGGCCTAACATTGGAATTTACACCATAGGCTCTGGACTCAGAGTAAATTACACTCCCAGCTTTTCTGGTTTTCCAGCTTGCAGACAACAGATGGTGAGGCTTCTTAGTCTCTATAATTGCGTGAGCCATTTCTCTTAATAAACCAAATCTCTCTCTCTGACACACACACCACATACACATATCCTACTACATCTCTTTGGAAAACTTTGACTAACCAATGGACACATTCTCATGCTGTGAATGAAAAAAGATAAAAACTCAACGTTTAGAGATATTTAAAATAACATGTCTATGATCAAGTGCAGTAAGTGGAACAACTGGATTTAGAATATAAGCTTGTCAGACTGCCCAGTCCTTTTCCTTAACCAATTTTCAATAAATACTGGAATGAACGTATATATCAATCACAAAGACAGAATGGGGAGGAAGAAATTAACTCTGCTTTATGGTAACAGAAGGGTTTACCACAAGTAAAATTCAATTTTGAATGACGAAGACTTTTCTAGGCAAACTGCAATAGATACATGTTAAAAATAAATAATTAATAATAGAGGCCAAGAATTAGCCTAGGTTGCTCCAAGGGAAACTGTCCATAGGTAACCAAACTTAAGTCATCTTGATCTCTCCCAAATAGTAAGCCTCAAAAAACACTCACATAAGCTTTTTCTCCTGATGATTCAAAGAAATTACACAGATCACATATAGACAACTCAGTTTAGCCACCTCTGTTTGCCTTAAAATATATGACAGCCAGTCAGGAAAAAGGTCAAGATACTTGCTCCTCTGTGGTCTATAAACTGTGCTGTGGCTGCTGTAAACCTGAAACTTCATGCTACTTCTCAGTTTGAGGTCTCCCTGTCCGGGAGCTGTTCTCCTGTATGCATAATAAACTCTTAAAATTCCAACTTAATCGGATTTTATTTTTGACACATGTAATATACCCATTGTCTTAAAATATAAAACTGTATATTTTTAAAAATAATCCAGTGACCTGCTTTACAGTTCTGCCTTTTGTAGTCTAGTAATATCACATATGTTTAAAAGTTCATTTGGGAAAAATAATATAGTTAGGGATCACTTAATGATTCTCTACCTCTTTATTCTTTTATTAAACATACCAATTACTACACTCTTTGTTGAAATTGTTTTAAAGAGAAAATTGTTCATTTAAGGGTTGGGCTTATAGTATGAGGCTGAACCTGTTCCATTCCCTTAGGAAAAAAAGATGCATAAAGTAATTAGTGCACATAAAATAATGGGGAAAATCCCGTTCTGCTTTTAAAAATGAATTTTTTCTCTATTATGAAAGTAATACATTTTTAAATTTTGCAAAACAGATTAAAACAGACTCATAGAAACTAATCGTTGCTAAAGATAGACATTATTAAAAGAAAAATTCATCATTTTTACTATCATCTTAAGACAACTAAATTATAAAATTAAATCTGATACTATATAGTGAGTTTGAGCAAAGTGAAATGATTTTCAAAGACTGTATTTCTTCACAATACATCATTAAATCTGAGAGCAATTTCTTTAAAAATCTTTCTTTTAAGCCAGGTCCAAATCACCCAAGCACTTTTACTCAAGGTGCTCATAAAGCTTCTACATTTGCATAACAGGAGAAAGAAATCTGAATATGAAAACAACAAACAAAAGAGAATCAGAGATATGAATCAGCAAAACATTTTCCTGAAGAAGTTATTACCTACAAAGCAACATTGTCCCTGGACCTATGATGAGAGAATAGAAAAAACAAACAGACTTTTATAAAAAGAAGAAAATGTCTTTGTTTGAAAAGAATGTAAAAATGACTCGGAAGGTAAGAGGAGCAAAGAGAGATGGGTGATTCTCTCCAACTCCTAAAGTTCTTGTAATGGAAGGGAAGACTTAAAAGTTCTTTTACAACCTTAGGTCTTAAAAACACTGACCAGGCTCGGCACCTGTGGCTCAAGCGGCTAAGGCACCAGCCACATATACCTAAGGCGGCGGGTTCGAATCCCCAGCCCGGGCCCGCCAAACAACAATGATGGCTGCAACCAAAAAATGGCCAGGCGTTGTGGCGGGCGCCTGTAGTCC
>NW_003852421.1:16910633-16922831 GCF_000181295.1 Otolemur garnettii | reverse complement strand
TCCGTCTCAAAAAAAAAAAGAAACACTGACCATAATTACAAAACAGTTAGAAGAGAGGCTCTTGGATGTCCTTACTGCACAGAAAAGATAATGTGTAAGTGAGGGCTTCACTAAATACCTTGATGGGATCATTACACAACGCATATGAATCAAAACATCAAACAGTGCCCTACAAGTATGTAAAATTACAATGTATAAATTACAAAAAACAAGTATAAAACCATGGACCATAAGTAGTCATTTATTAATAATTGGAATAATTACAAAGGAGCACAGAAAGCTCCCCAATACTACTAGTGATAAAGCACTAGCAGCATTAATAGTAACAGTAATGATACGCGTAGCAGTCAACATCTTTACGTGCTAGACACTGTACCATCTGGGTACACGCTATCTAATTTAAACTTCAGAACAAAGCTAGGAAGCAGTTCTGCTTTACTAAATCTCAGATTCAGAGAAGGTGATTACCATGTTCGTGGCACAATGGTGGAGCTGCTATATAAGCACAGTCCCCTTGACATTGCTCCTTCAGGTATGTCTCACAAAAGCATCATTCTTAGAGATTTCACTGTCTGTGCTCCTCCTTCTACCTGTAATCATTCTTGAAGAACAGCACAAACTAGCTTGCATGAATGTATTAATAAATTATTCATGAAAATGAAGAGGAAAACAGTATAGTTTCTCTAAAATAAGACCTAAAATATATATATTATATCCATATAGTCTTTGATATATATAATATATATCAAGACAGTTTTAATTTTGCCAGTTTGCAAAATTTCCCTTAGATTGGTTTGTCACTTTGTCAGAAATGTACCATGACTTTTTTCAAATGTCTCAAATGCTTAAATGAAATATAATAGCTCTTAATATTACTTAAAATTAAATGATGATAGATTAATGGAATCTCTGCAGTCTTTTGCTACTGAAAATATAAATTTTAAGTACAAATTAATAAACAGAAATTGTCCTCTAAAGAGGCACAGGTTGGCTGACTGGATGCAAAAACTCAGGTCAGATACCTGCTGCATACCAGAATCTCATCTTACATTAAAAGATAAATAAATATAGATTTAGAGTGAAGGGATAGTCATCTATAATTCAGATTATAGATGCAAATGGAAATCAGAAAAAACAGGTGTTGCAATTTTATTCGCAGATACAACAGGATTTAAACCAACAAAAGTAAGGAAAGATAAGGATGGTCACTTCATATTTATTAAGGGTAACAATCAACATGATGAGATTTCAATTATTAACATTTATGCACCCAACTAGAATGCACCTAAATTTATAAGAAAGACTCTAACAGACATGAACAACTTGATTTCCTCTAGCACCATGATAGTCGGAGATTTTAACACCCCTTTAAGGGTGTTGGATAGATCCTCCAATAAGAAACTAAGCAAAGAAATTTTAGATTTAAACTTAACCATTCAACAATTGGATTTAACCGAAATCTACAGAACATTTCATCTTAACAAAACTGAATACACATTCTTCTCATCAGACAATGGAACATCCTCCAAAATTGATCACATCTTAGGTTACAAGTCTAACTTTAGTAGATTTAAAAGAATAGAAATTATCCTTGCATCTTCTCGGACCATCATGGAATAAAGGTTGAACTCAGTAACAATAGGAATCTGCATACTCATATAAAAACATGGAAACTAAATAACCTTATTCTGACCGATAGCTGGGTCATAGATGAGATTAAGAAGGAAATTACCAAATTTTTGGAACAAAACAAAAATGAAGACATGAATTACCAGAACCTCTGGGACACTGCAAAGGCAGTCCTAAGAGGGAAATTCATAGCATCACAAGCCTTCCTCAGGATAACAGAAAGAGAGGAAGTTAACAACTTAATGGGACATCTCAAGCAACTGGAAAAGGAAGAACATTCTAATCCCAAACCCAGCAGAAGAAAAGAAATAACCAAAATTAGAGCAGAATTAAATGAAATTGAAAACAAAAGAATTATACAACAGATCAATAGATACAAAAGTTGGTTTTTTGAAAAGGTCAATAAAATAGATAAACCTTTGCCTAACCTAACCAGGAGAAAAAAAGAATAAAATCTCTAGTTTCATCAATCAGAAATGGTAATGATGAAATTACAACAGACTCCTCAGAAATTCAAAAAATCTTTAATGAATATTACAAGAAACCTCATTCTCAGATATGAAAATTTGAAGTAAATAGACCAATACTTGGAAGCACGCCACCTTCCTAGACTTAGCCAGAATGAAGTGGAAATGTTGAACAGGCCTACATTAAGCTCTGAAATAGCATCAACTATCCAAAGTCTCCCCCAAAAGAAAAGTCTAGATGGCTTCACATCAGAATTCTACCAAATCTTTAAAGAGGATCTAGTATCTATATTACTTAAGTTTTTCCAAAATATAGGAAAAGAAGGAATACTACCCAACACAGTCTATGAAGCAAACATCACCTTGATCCCCAAACCGGGAAAAGACTCAACAAGAAAAGAAAATTATAGGCCAATATCCCTAATGAATATTGATGCAAAAATATTCAATAAGATCCTAGCAAACAGAATCTAGCAACACATGAAACAAATTATACCCATGACCAAGTAGGTTTTATCCCAGGGTCTCAAGGCTGGTTCAATATACATAACTCTATAAATAGAATTCATCACATAAACAAAATAAAAACAAAGACCATATGATTCTCCTCAATTGATGCAGAAAAAACTTTTCATAATATACAGCATCCTTTCATGATCAGAACACTTAAGAAAATTGGTATAGATGGGACATTTCTCAAACTGATATAGGACATCTACAAAAAACCCATGGCCAATATTGTATTGAATGGAGTTAAGTTGAAATCATTTGTACTCAGATCAGGAATCAGGCAAGGTTGCCCATTATCTCCATTGCTTTTTAACATTGTAATGGAAGTTTTAGCCATCGCAATTAGGCAAGAAAAGGTGATCAACAGTATCCACATAGGGTCAGAGGAGATCAAACTTTCACTCTTTACAGATGATATGATTGTATATCTGGAGAACACCAGGGATTCTACTACAAAACTCTTAGAAGTGATCAAGGAATACAGCAGCATCTCAGGTTATAAAATCAACACTCACAAATCTGTAGCCTTTATATATACCAATAATAGACAAGCTGAAAAAACAGTCAAGACTCTATTCCTTTAACAGTAGTGCCAAAGAAGATGAAATATTTGGGAGTTTACCTAACAAATGACGTGAAAGATCTCTATAAAGAGAACTATGAAACTCTAAGAAAAGAAATAGCTGAAAATGTTAACAAATGGAAAAACATACCATGCTCATGGCTGGGAAGAATCAACATTGTTAAAATGTTCATACTACCCACAGCGATATACAATTTTAATGCAATCCCTATTAAAGTTCCACTGTCATACTTTAAAGATCTAAAAAAAATAATACTTCATTTTATATGGAATCAGAAAAAACCTCGAATACCCAAGACATTACTGAGAAATTAAAACAAAGCAGGAGGAATCACACTACCAGACCTCAGACTATACTATAAATCAATAGTGCTCAAAACAGCATGGTACTGGCATAAAAACAGAGAGGTAGATGTATGGAACAGAATACAGAACCAAGAGATGAACCCAGCTACTTGCCGTTATTTGATCTTTCCGATTAAAAATGTTCAGTGGGGAAAAGATTCCCTATTTAACAAATGGTGCTGGGGGAACTGGCTGGCGACCTGAAGAAGACTGAAACTGGACCCACATCTCTCATCATTAACTAAGATAGACTCTCACTGGATTAAAGATTTAAACTTAAGACATGAAACAATATAAATAATAGAAGAAAGTGCAAGAAAACCCTTGAAGAAATCGGCCTGGGTGAATATTTTATAAGGAGGACCCCCCAGGCAATTGAAGCAACACCAAAAATACATTACTGGGAACTGATCAAACAAAAAAGCTCTGCACAGCCAAGAACACAGTAAGTAAAGCAAGCAGACAGCCTTCAGAATGGGAGAAGATATTTGCGGGTTATGTCTCCAACAAAGGTTTAATAACCAGAATCCACAGAGAAATCAAACATATTAGTAAGAAAAGAACAAATGATACCATGTCGGGGTGGGCAAGGGACTTGAAAAGAAACTTCTCTGGAGAAGACAGGTTCATGGCCTACAGATATATGAAAAAATGCTCACCATCCTTAATCATAAGAGAAATGCAAATCAAAACTACTTTGAGTTATCATCTAACTCCAGTAAGATTAGCCCACATCACAAAATCCCAAAACCAGAGATGCTGGTGGGAATGCAAACTAATACGTTCCTTTTGGAAAGATGTTTGGAGAACACTTAGAGAACTAAAAATAGACCTGCCATTTGATCCTACAATTCCTCTACTAGGTATATATCCAGAAGACCAAAAATCACATTATAACAAAGATATTTGTACCAGAATGTTTATTGCAGCTCAATTCATAATTGCTAAGTCATGAAAGAAGCCCAAGTGTCCATCAACCCACAAATGGATTAATAAATTGTGGTATATGTACACCATGGAATATTATGCAGCCTTAAAGAAAGATGGGGACTTTAACTCTTTCATGTTTACATGGATGGAGCTAGAACATATTCTTCTTAGCAAAGTATCTCAAGAATAGAAGAAAAATATCCAATGTACTCAGCCCTACTATGAAACCAATTTGATAGGAAAGCTATAACCCAATTATAGCCCAAAAATATGGGGAAAGGGGAGAGGGAGGGGAGGATAGGTGGAGGGAGGGTAATCAGTGGGACCACACCTACGGTGCATCTTATAACGGTACATGCAAAATTTACTAAATGTAGAATATAAATGTCGTAACACAAGAACTAAGGAAATGCTGTGAAGGCTATGTTAACCAGTTTGATCAAAGTATTTCAAATTGTATATAAAATTAGCACATTGTATCCCATAATTGCATTAATGTACACAGCTATGATTTAAAAAAAAATTTTTTTTTAAATGACAAAGAAGCCTTTTTCTTTAAAAAAAAAAATGAAGCAACAAAGGACATATTCAGTTTCTGTTCTACTTTGTTTTCACTTGGTAAAAGTGTTGTCACGTGTCATTTTTTTAATTGAAAATTGAATGAAAGCATTTCCAGTTATTGCTTGGTAAACTGGTTTGCCAAGGAATACCTTGTTGGGATATTTCTGAGATTCTAACCTACCAAAGCACAAGAAGCTCCAAAGAGAATCAGACAGCTCCTTTGGCATGGAAGGAACGATCAAAGTAAAGTTCTATTTTATCAGCCAAAATTTACTTTATAGGACTTGAACTTAAAAAAAAAAAGTTTTGTTTTTTTAATCATATGCAAGTTAAAATTCTATGCAATTAAAATAGATTTCTTCATATTAGAGGAGTTTTGTCAAAATCTATTGCCTCTGCAAATACAAAATCTAACTCAACCTTTACGCAAAGTTATACTTAATGATAACAGAAACAATCCTTTGATATATATCATTTGGAGACATTAAATTTGGTCATTTTTGTAGGATTTTTTTTTTTTTTTTTTGGCTGCCCTTGGTAAAGTGCCATGGCATCATAGCTTATAGCAACCTCAAACTCTTGCCTCAGCCTCCCAAGTAGCTGGGACTACAGGTGCCCACTACAATGTCCGGCTATTTTTGTTGTTGTTGTTGCAGTTGTTGTTGTTTGGCAGGTCCTGCCTGGGTTTGAACCCATCGGTCCCAGTGACTGGCACCCTAGCCACTGAGTTATAGGTATCGAGCTGGATTCATTTTTTTAAATTTTTTTTTTAGAGCAGCCTTTGCACTCTCCAATGTGTTTACATTGATCAAATGTTTCCCATTAGCAAATATGTTGTAAATTATGATTATGTTTATGTGGGTAAAGGACTGCATAAGCATGAGTTTAAATAAGCATGAGCTTAAATAATAATGATTAAGGAGATAAGAATTTCTTTCTATCTTACGTAAGATAAAGTTATTTCTAAATCAAGTATTCTGACTTTTTAACATATCAAAATTAGCTAGAGTCTGAGACTGCAGAACAGGGAAGAAAAGAAATATTTCAAAGATAACTCTAAGAGAATGTATAATATTATGAAGTTAACCAGGATGGAGAAGAAGGGGACCAATAACAATTTGCTACATTATGTTTAGATGGTTGCTTTTGTTCCATCCTTATAGGTCCCCAAATCATCTTCCCCAAAGAATTAGCCAATGGACACAGTTCATCAGAGAAAAAACTGGGAATTATCTTGAAAGGACTATCTCTTGACTCAAGTCATCAAGAAGTGGGAGACCTAACAAGATGAAATGACGTATATAAAGTATTAAGTTACGCTGAGTAAAATTAACATTGTAGAATGTCTGGCTGAGTGCAATGAAGAAAGGGAATAAAATCCCTTAGAAGTTCAGTGATTATACATTCAAAGTGACTCATTAAAACTAGAAATAAATGGGATACTCCTGTTGGGGTGATTGATCTTATTTTCTCCTTAATAAGCTACTGAATGATTTCCCATTATCACCCACTATATATAAGAAACTCAAAAATGGGCTTGGTGCCAATAGCACAGTGGTTATGGTGCCGGCCACATGCACTGATGCTGGGGGGTTCGAACCCAGCCTCAGCCAGTTAAATGCAGACAACTGCAAAAACAACAGAAATAGCTGGGTGTTGTGGCGGGCACCGGTAGTCCCAGCTATGTGGGAGGCTGAGGCAAGAGAATTGTTTAAGCCCAAGAGTTTGAGGTTGCTGTGAGCTGTGATGCCACAGCCCTCTACCGAGGGTGACATAGTGAGACTCTGTCTCAAAAAAAAAAAAAAAAAAAAAATCAAGCTGGGCACATTCCTGTAATCACAGCACTTTAGGAGGTCAGGGCAGGAAGACTGCTTGAGTCTAGGAGTTGAACACCAGCCTGAGCAATATAGCAAGATCCCTGTTTCTATGACAAATACAAAAATTAGCCGGTATGGTGGCATGCACCTGTTATTCTAGGTACTTGAGTGGCTGAGGCAGGAGGATCACTTCTGTGTTTCTGCTGCTACTCAGCCCACAAAAGTCTCTTATTTTGCGATAGCCACCTCCTGAACACAACTTTGTACTATTCAGGTCTCACAGTTTTATCTTAAAAACTGAAGTATAAGCCTGGGCCTTCAAATGGGTATAGACAGTGGTTCTCAACCTTCCGAATACCGTGGCCCTTTAATACAGTTCCTGTAGTTCACAACCCACAGGTTGAGAACCGCTGATACAGACCCAAATGTTACTCTCAATCTAGAATGCAACTGGTCATCTCCAAGCTATCCCCACTTGCAAAATCACATCCACACATTGATTATCAATTCTTCCTGTGGTTCCAAATACATCCAGGAAATTTACTCATTTCTTTTCTGTTCTTATTCAGAGCACTTATCCCAAGTAGGCAATTACCAGATTCTACATTATTAATTGTTTACCATTCTTCTCCAATAATCCTATTACCACATCATATATAAACAACATTTGGTAACTTTTTGTTGAACTGCGTTGAATAGCAGCTAATTTTACCAAGAGTTAATATGCTTAAGTCAAACAACCCCAATTACCAACACATAATTTTCATTTTGACTTTATCAAAGACCTGGGATATGCCTTTAGGGAAAACTCAACTTTAGAGAGGCTATACTAAAATTTTTATATTTTAAACTTAAAGATTATACTCTTTCTTTTTATACAGTAGAACTTTTTAATGAACAGTTAACCCAAAATAATTTGTTATCGTTTGCAAGAATGGAAGACTAACTATGAATCTAATTATAGGAGCCTGAATTTAAAATCATTTTTAAGATCAACAATATGCAAGGAGGTCCCATAATGAGGCAAAATCAGTTGAAGAGCAGAGGATACTACTCAAATATTATACTAGGGCCCAAACAACTCTACATTCCTTAAAAAACACAACAATTCCAATTCACTGGCCATTTTATTATTCATGTCTTTAAACCAATTATAAAATGTTGGTTAAATTCCGTTTAATTTTTCACTGAACATTAAAATTGTACAACATGAGAAATTCCCACAGTCCACTTCAAAGAAAATATACTATATTTCATCACTCAGTAATAAAATTATTAGCTCATGGTCCAAAGAGAGCATGAAAACCCGGTAGTCTCAAATATAGCTCAGCTTTACAGTGTTGGCTATATATCTAACCTAACATCTGTTTCCTGTTTATGTTTTCACAGGGCATTTTGCATTACTAGATATATATTTATGCAGTAAGTATAAAATCAAGCCTCCTTCAGTCTCATCTGGATATAATAAAGAAATCAAATTTTAAAATGGCAAGCCTGTGAAAGGAAACGTCTACCTTTAATCATAACAAACAGCTGACTGCCCTTTTCCTACACTGTGGCACCGACTAATAACTGTAAGAAAAACACTCACCACATGTGAAGCTCTGAATCACTGCAGGATCTGAGGAGCCACACACTGGTGGAATCTGTTTCAGGCTGACTTTACAAAACTCAGTCCAAAGTTGAAAGATTGCAATATTACATGTGGGATATCCTTTAGGGTTCTGATTACATAGTAGCTGAGCGGCCACATCTGTGATACACTGCGAAACCTAAGAAGTTGCCAGTAAAGTTTTTAGTATTTTATTTTTTAAAACATACGATTTCAGCTCAGTAAACCCTGCACCAGCTCAGGATCTAAAATGGATTTACTGCCATGACTTAGAGTCTGAATATAACCGCTCATTTTCTCTTCTTTGAGTCAGTGAAATTTAACTAGTTAGATCACCAATTTATGAATTAGATATATGAAGAAATAAAACGTATTATGAGGAAACTGGAAAGAATCTATGGGATCACACAGACTAAACTCTCCTCCCATCACTTCTCCCTCCAGACAAAGCCATAAAGAGCTAAGCAGGGTATATAATGTGCCTGAGGTCACACAGTGCGTAGTGGTAGAACTAGAATTAGAATCATGCTCTTCGGATTTTCAAAACAATGTACTTTAAAATACAACTTGTGCCTTTTTATTATAGATTTAACTACACTGTACCAGTGTGTATTCTAATAGAATATGTGGCTCAATTATTCAATCTGTCACCTTATATCTAACATAAATAAAATCCTTACATTCTGAGTTATTTAATTAGCTTGAAGAAGCATCATATTCACTACCTACTTGAAAAGAAGCCACAACTTTAACCCCAAACCCTTTTGGGAGACTATCACTGGGACATTTATTTAAGGGCCTTTACTACTTATCATCCACAGTCTATTTAATACAATAATAGCAACTTTTATAAATGATCAGCAATTTTATTAAAGCCAAACGTTTGCCCACTCTAGTGTATGGAGTATACATATCCACCAAAACATGTCCGGAGCTTTCAAAGAAGCTTTATTCAGAATAGCTGAAATCTGGAAATTAACCAAATGGTTAAAAGGGGAATGAGTAAACAAATTGGGGTGACATGACAACAACATGTCACATCAGTAAAATAGAAACCAATTACTAAGCCATGGAATAACACGGATGACTCTCATGGACACGCTGTTGAACAACAGAAAAACTCCAACGACTGCATACTGTGTGATTCCATTTACATGAAATTCAAGAATAAGCAAAAATTAACAGTGACAAAAATTACTCACTTGGAATAATGGTTTCCTGTTGGGCCTATTAACTGGGAAGGGGCATAAGAAAATCCCAGGAGACCCTGGAAGTGTTCTGATCTTGGTCAGATGGTAGTGCATCCAAGTGTACATTTGTAGAGGTTCATCATATACTTAAGATCACCACACCTTACAGCAATAAAAAAGTCTTTTTCTTTTTTTTTAAAGAAGGAAAGTGGGTAGAAGCTGGCACCCCATATGAGATCTGGATGCAAGTCAAAGGGCTGTGGTCCAGTTGTCAGAAACGAAGCAAACAGATGGATTCATTTACTTTTACTCCAGGGCAGATTTCAGTTTCAGGAAGTTCCTCCTGTTTTGCACTAGGTACCCCCTTTTAAATATTACTTTATGTAACAAAGAATGTATTAACATCTAATTATGAATTTTTTAAATAAAGATTCTACTCTACTAATATGGTGAGATATATTCAGACAATGAAATATTATTCAGTACTAAAGAGAAATGAGCTATTAAGCCAAGAAAAGACACGGAGGACACTTACATGCATACTGCTAAGTGAAAGCAGCCCATCAGAAAAGGCTACGTACCATGTGATCCCAAAACTACGGAGACAGCAGGAACATTAGTGGTAGTCTGGGGCTTGTGAGAAAGGAGAGATGATAGTGGAGCACAGGACACTGTCAGGGTTGAAACTATTCAGAATGATACCATAATGGCAGGGACATGCTATTACAGGTTTGTTGGAACCCATAGAATACACACCTTAGACCTTAGTCCAAATAACAGAATTGGAGCAGTAATATCTCGGTGAGAGTGCTATGATGAACTACTACTCCACGAATGCCGGCCCTTTAGGGAGCAAGTTGAAAAGTGAATCAAATACACCTAGGGATTTTAGGTTTGTGTCATACAGACTTTTAAAATATTTGTACCTTAAAGTTCTTAACTTCCAGGAGATAAATTCATTTAACCCATGTTTAGCGTTTTTTTTCGAATGTGTGATTGAAGAGCTATAGAATTTCTAGCAACTTGAAAAATATGAAATCGTCAAAGGGATAATTTCTCCTCACATAATAATAATAGTGATACTTGTTGCTTAAAATCCCCTGTATCCACACACCTTGGAGAAAACAACGCCTTGATGTTATAGAATAGATGTCATTTATGCAATGGCATTGAATGAGATACAAATGAACATACATGTGAAACACAGGGAGTGTATGTAATGAATTCAGTTACCTAATGCAGTAAAATCAAATAGTTACCAACAACACAAATTATGTATCAGCATATCATAGATACCATTCCAAAGATAGAACAATCAAATACTAAGTGATGAACTTCTCTGAAAATGAATGCATAAGAAAAGCACAGTCTAGACTCTAGATGGTGAAATTAGGCAATTTGGAACCCAAACTGAAGGTGGGTAATTGTAGCACTGGTATCTACAAGGCAGGGTATCTGTCACTGGGAGACAATGGAAATTCACTGGTCAGTCAGCGGGTTCATAGTTGTCTAGAAGGCCAAAAGATCTAGCTCTAATTTGACATTTTTCCTCCCAATTAGCTCCAATTATAAATAAATGGAGTTTTTTAGGGAGATACAGACATATAATATAAATGTGTATATTAACATATTGCTAAAAATCATCCTCTTGTTTTGGAGACATGGTCTAATTATGTTATTTCTGAGATGCAAATGGCCATAAACCACACTATTAACTCAGTAACAGCCTTTCAAAAGGGAAAAAACACAGAAAGATGACCCTAATAATGTTACATATTAATTATGGAACACAACTCTGAGTTCTCCAATGTTAAAGTGGGGCTGACAATCAAGAAAAAGCACTGAACAATCAGATGTTAATCATTATCATGAGAGAACAGAAAGATAATGTTCTTTTCGTTTTCCCCATCCAACGTAAAGTTGTGGCAAAGACTGCTCGTTGCCCACTAACATCCTTTTTCTCTTCTTGCTTCATTAATAAAATTCCCAAATTTTAACCAGACCTGTGGCCACCGAGCTAAAGATTAATTTCCCACGTGGCCATGTAACTAAGCTGGGACAAGGAGATGGGAGCAGAAGAGATTTGCCACTGGGGGGTCACACCAGCAGGAGAAATGAGCATGTCCTCCCATTGACCTTTGCCCTCCTGCTGGCTGGGGATGCAAACGTCACGGCAGGGCAAAGAACCACCTGAGACCTAGAGATAGAAGACACGTTAAGGACAGCAAAGCCTCTGAGCAGCTCTGGACCGCCCATCTCTGCATTGTGATCATCAGAGTGAAGTAAACTTCTATAAGCTCCTGTATTGGGGGGCCTTTTTGTTATATCATATTCAGATTTGCCATAACTATTACAGACATATTGCTAATGAAGGCTTCAATGTAAGCATTTTCTACATAATACTGCACAGCTATCTTCTATAATAAACTTTTAAACATTTTTTATAGTCCTTGCTCCTTAGAAATGAAGACCTGGCTCGGCACCTATAGCTCAACCGGCTAAGGCGCCAGCCACGTACACCTAAGGTGGCGGGTTCAAATCCCCAGCCCGGACC
>NW_003852421.1:16866753-16910505 GCF_000181295.1 Otolemur garnettii | reverse complement strand
CTATTGCAACATAAGTAGCACCATGGAGGAAACTTAAAAAAAAAAAAAAAAAAAAAAAAAGAAATGAAGACCTATGTTGTTTATGAACACATACCCTATATTAGGGCACCTGGCGAGATTACAGCAGCTGAAGCAGAGGCCCAGAGAACACGGCCATTCTTCCATGTCTGCTCATGGTCACTGGCACTGCACACCATCCTCCCGCTGCAGCCTTTGGGAAGTGTCACACTTCCACACAAGTCCTGCTCCATTTCCTCCCTGTCTAGGTCTCCCCTAGAGACGTAGACTTTGGCTTGCCCTGTTAGTCAGAAGATTTCTAAACAGAAAATACATAAAAATTGTAAATACTGGGGTTTGGCACGGTGGCTCACAGGTGCAATCTCAGCACTCTGGGAAGCCAAGGAGGGTTGATTGCCTGTGCTCAGGAGTTCAAGACCAGGCTGAGCAAGAGTGAGACCCCGTCTCTAAAAAGTGGCCAGGTGTTGTGGCAGGCACCTGTAGTCCCAGCTACTCAGGAGGCTGAGGTAAGAGAATCACTTGAGCCTGAGTGTTTGAGGTTGCTATGAGCTATGATGCCACAGCACTCTACCCCAGAGCACCTGAGTGAGACTGTCTCAAAAAAAAAAAAAAAAAAAATTGGAAATAGTTGATCTAAAACAGGAAATCTAACCTTTTTCTTTTTTTCTCTGATGCACATTGGAAGATTAAGAGTCATCTTGGGTTACACGTTAGATAAATAAATGTTAATGAAAGCAGATGAGCACACACACAAAAAGGGGGTCGATGTATACTTTTTGTGATATCTGACACCACAGATAAGCAAAAAAAAAAAAAAAAAAAATCCTCACAAAATCAGTATGTGGCCTGTATGCCACAGATTGTATACCCTATACCCCTGATCTAAAAGATACCTTTATAAGGGAAAATATAGAACATGTTTCATATTTTCACATCTGACAAGCTGTTTTTAAGGTAAAATTCCAAAATCCCAGTAACAGCTAATAACCACCAAGCACCTTTTACATGTCAGATGCTATTCTAAGCATTCTACATATATCAACTCATTGTTCAACTAATGTTATCGTTTTTTTTTAATTGTTGGGGATTCATTGAGGATACACAGAACCAGGTTACATTGATTGCTTTTGTAGATAAGGACCCTTTTATAATTGTGTCCTGCCCCCAAGAGGTATAGTGTATCACTTGTCCCCCCCAACCCCCTCCCTCCCTCTCCTTCTCAGCTCTCCCCACCCCCCACCATGTACTAGGACCTTAATTGTCCTCATATCAGAATTGAGTACGTGGGATTCTTGTTTCTCCATTCTTGTGATGCTTTACTAAGAATAATGTGTTCCACATCCATCCAGGTTAATACAACAGATGTAAAGTCTCCATCTTTTTTAATGGCTGAATAGTATTCCAGGGTATCCACACCTTGTTAATCCAATCCTGGATTGGGGGCATTTAGGCTGTTTCCACATTTTGGTGATTGTAAATTGAGTTGCAAAAATGTTACTCTCTTATAAGCTAAACAATGCTACTTTATTACATAAATCTTAAACTTAAATAATATCTCACAAAACACTATTGATAATAATCTAACATGTTTTTATAGGTTAATTGCTAACATGCACTGCTTGATAAGTGAAAACATCAGAACCTACAGAAGTGTGAGCCTGTCTAGTGCTCCACACAAACTGCATATCTAGGACTGTATCAAAGATTGTCCCTGACATCAAAACAATCAGCATCACTCAGTTCTGTTGTTAGGGACTCTCCTTGAGTTCTAAAATCAAGCAAGCTTGCCTAAGAGAAGAGAAAGGAGGTCCATGACATAAATAATGCTGAGGGTCATGGACTAACTCACTAATAGCCTAATGATAGTTTCAAACAGGAAATGCACCTCAAATTGAGGGAATAAACAGAGGTGAAGGCGGGCGGGGCTGGTGGAAGAGCAAAAGAGAAAAAGACATGTTGTCATTTATCTAGCTTTCTTTTTAAAAACTTTCATTCAAGATATCTTATGACTTTAGGGAGAAGAAACATGAAAAGAAGCTGATAAGTTTCCACTGATAAAACTGAGAGTACAAAAGAATAGCTGGTGCCCTGGGAAATTTATAAAGGCTCACAAAGAGCCAAGAGAGTGTCCCAAGCCTGGGTGACAGGGAGTGCCTACTAGAGGGCTGTGTGTGAAGCCTCATGATCCTGGCCACCAAAATGATGCCTAGACCATCTCTAGGACCATGGGTGGGGAACAAGAAGAGTCTGTCGATAGAACAATCAGTCCTTGAACAATAGATCTCTGAGATATAATTTTCTGCAAATTTCATTTTTACACTGTATTATTTGCAACATGAAAAGCACTTCCAAGTGAGGAAAGCCACAGAATTCAAAAAAAATGTTTCTTTCTCAAGTGTTGGGTGGAGGACTCAAGTTAAGCAAGTGACTCCCTAAGCTCATTACAGAAACAGAAGCCCTTGGTGTGTCAGGCCTAACACAGGCCATGTAAGTGACATACCACTGCTGAAGCAGGTGTTGAGCTCATTATTTCACATTGAATCGAATACCAGATAATGGAATGGCGCAGCAGTATTTGGACATGCTATTTTTTTTTTTCATTTAAATTCCAGGTCACATCAACTAAAATGAGTTTGAAAGATTCTAGAAGGCTTAGAATTAGGTATAAAGTAGAAAATTAAAAAAACTATCTCATTCAGATTAAACCTTTCAAAATGGTGTTGCCTTTTCAGAAAGAGCTAGATGTGAATAGAGTGATCAAGATTCAGCTAATTTGCCAGTTTAAAGACAAAACTGATTAGACTCCAACTTTCTACTTCTGGGGAACACTTCAGTATAACAATGACCCATTCAGATAACAGAATAAAGACATAACAAATATATTGTTAATAAAACTGATGCATGCTAAAAAAAAATCTGTGTTTACTTAATTTGAATATCCTTGAAATATTAATATTTTCCAGTGGTTTATTATAAATTCTAGAGTTTATGGCTATTAATTCCAAGTATGATCATCTTTATAATTTAGCAAAGCAGCATCAAAAGCAAACATCTTTCTAATTAACAAATGCCTAATCAATAGATTAGGGAGACCATACAGATGATGGGACATGGCATTCATCTATCAAGAAAGCAAAGCTTATTCTTTAAAAACATGTTAGGGGTGATTATGGAACTTGAATGATCATTAGAATAGAAATAACAACATAATATTGATTTGATTTTTATTAAAAGTAAGGATTTGAAAAAGAGAGAAGCAAAAATGTCATGGGGAAGATTTAGATATCTAACTTGTTATTAACATTTAGTTAATTTAGTTAATATTTAATTAATAAAATGTTATTCATATTACATATGTGCTACCCAGAGCTATAAGGATCTAATAAAGTATATATTTTAGTCTATAAATCTCTGTGGTTTCTGTGATGCTGACTCAATTAATTGTGATCTTTTGCTGTCAGTAACCTGATGACTTGAGTTCCTCCACAAAAGCTTTATGAAGGTGAATGTGCACTTTTGACATGGAGCACAAAAATTAAGCAAGAAAAGTGTTTCAACCCCACACTCTAATGGCCTGACAGATAAAAGGTGGTCCATTTCCAGGTATAAATAATTTTTATTTGCATCAGTGGGACATGTGAAATAAAAGCCTCTGAAAATTCTCTCCTCCATAAAAACAAGGAAAGCACTGATTAAAAACTGTCTGTGTCTTTTTTAGAACTCTGGAAATTAACTAAAGGCTGGCAGCAATCAAGGGAGTCCTTATTCATGAAAAGCAGATGAATTTTGATAAAAATGGTGAGCTATGTGGTGTTTTCTTTTCTTCTTCATTTTTTTTTTTTTTTATTAAATCATAGCTATGTAGTGTTTTCAACCCACCCAATATTCACCTCCCACTTGCCAGCTGTACAGTTGCCTTAAAAAACAATAGCCTTCAATCATGGTGAAAACCAGCAGCCTAGTAGTCACTGGATGGGCACAATAGGGTTTGAGTTTTCTCAAAGTCTCATGTCCAGAAGACTCTCATTATTTAGCCTGTCTGCTGGTTCCAAGGAAGATTCAGCTCCTCACAGCTTGGTAATCTAACTTGACCTGGCCCTCATCCAGTCTTTTGCCCATGGGTATTTGTCAAAAATAATCAGCTGCAATTGTTTAACATCATGGCTGCCTGTGGCTGTGAATAACAGCTAGGACAAACAATAAGTAAACTAAAAGCTTAAAAAGGTAGAGAATGTGATATTAACAGAGGGGCTTTGAAAAACACTGACATATTCCTGGGAGTCTAGAAGGTCACATGCATGTATAGGGCTGTGTGAGTATGTGAGTTCAGGTTGTGCACATGTTCAGTGAACAGCTGAAAAGGCACAAAAATCTCACCTCTAGCTAAAGCTGATAAATTTGCACCAAAATAGGAAGTAAAGGAATTGTAGGCTGGGCTTTGTGGCTCATGCCTATAATCCTAGCACTTTAAGGAGGCTTAGGTGGGAGGACTGCTTGAGTTTGAGACCAACCTATGTAACATGATAAAATCACATCTCTACAAAATTGTTTTTAAAAATTACCTAGGCATGGTGGTGCTTTCCTGTATTTCTAGCTACCCAGAAGGCTGAGGATGAACCCAGGAGGTCAAGGTTGAAGTGAGCTATGATCACACCACTGCACTACAGCCTGAACAACAGAGTAAGACCCTATCTCTTAAAAGAAAAGGAAAAAAAAAAAAGTGGCTTTGTAAGCTATCTGACTGAACATAGAAAGCATGCTCTAACATGCACATAGGACCTTTCTGCAAAAACAGAGAGACTTATTAGCTATAGGCATTTAAGGAAATCTCTGTTCAATTAGCTGATCATTAAGCAAACCATGTAGAGACTTCACTGGCTGCGCATAACAAACAGTATAGACTGAACTCCAGAGTTACAGTTGACCTTTGAACAACATGGGTATAAACTGTGCAGGTCCACTTAAACACAGATTTTCTTCTGCTTTTGTCATCCCTAAGACAGTCATATCCCACCTCCTCTTCCTCTTCCCTCCTCTGCCTATACAACATGAAGACAAGGATGAAGACCTTTATGACAAATGGTCTCTCTTTTATAATTCTCTTAACATTTTTTTCACTAGCTTACTTCATTATATGAATACATATAACATACAAAATATATATTGACTGTTCATATTACTGACTTATGACCAACACTGGAGTTATTAGGCTTTAGGGAATCAAACGTCATACATGGATTTTTGCTTACACAGTGGGTAGGGTGTTGGTATCCCTAACCCCCATGTTGTTCAAGGATAGTTCAGAGAAGTTACTAAACAACAGCAAACTCTGAAGAAGGAGGAGAATTTGATTTCCAGAGCTGCTACATTATCTCAAATATCTAGTTTTCAACAAAAACATCACAAAATGTGTCTCTATTCCAAAACCATACCAAAAATCTCTAAACAAACAAGAAAATATGGCCCATACAAAAGAAGTCAATAGAAATGATTCCTGAGAAGGTCTCGATATTAGACTTACTAGACAAAGACTTTAACATTTTAAATATGTTTTAAGAACTAAAGAAAACCACATTTTACAAGAATTTTTTTTATTAAATCATAGCTGTGTACATTAATGCAATCATGGGATACAATGTGCTGATTTTATATACAATTTGAAATGTTTTCATCAAACTGGTTAACAGGCTTCACAGCATTTTCTTAGTCATTGTGTTAAGACATTTATATTCTACACCTAGTAAATTTCACATGTACCCTTGTAAGATGCACCGTAGGTGTGGTCCCACCAATTACTCTCCCTCCACCCATCCTCCCCCTCCTCTTCCCTCCCTCTCCCTTTTCCCCTTCTTCTTGGGCTATAATTGGGTTATAGCTTTCATAAGAAAGCTGTAAATTGGTTTGAATGGATCAATAAATTGTGGCATATGTACACCATGGAGTATTATGCAGCCGGATGGAGCTGGAACATATTCTTCTTAGCAAAGTATCTCAAGAATGGAAGAAAAAGTATCCAATGTACGTTTCAAGAATTAATGGAGATCTTTTTGCAGTTCATAAGGGTGATGACTGGGTTTTTGCCATTCATAAGGGTGATGACATGTGTCTGTATGAGTTGTGCCTCCCTCAAATCTTGTTGCAATGTCAGCATGTTAAGCATCTGACACAAAAAAATTCATTTAATTAAAAAATGAATGGAAAGCAAGAGAATGATGTCCCACCCAACAAAGTATCAATAATGAGAAAGATCATAAAAAAGAACAAGACAGAAATTCTGATATAAATCATATAAGAATTAAATCAAAGAATCACTAAAAGGGCTCAGTAGGAGATCTGAACAAGTAGAATAAAGAATCAGCAAACTTGAGGAAAGGTCAATTGAGATGACTTGATATGGGGAACAAAAAGAAATTATTATAACAGAGACACAGAAATCTGTGAGATCCATCAAATATATCAATATACACATAATAAGAGTGCCAGGCGAGGAAAGAAAGAGGCAGAAAGAATGTTAGAGCAAATAAAGCTGGAATCTCCTTAATTTGAAGAAAACTATTAATGTACACATCCTAATAACTCTAAAATCCAGGTAGGACAGACTCAAGGGGATCTATACTTACACACTTACTCAAACTGTTGAAAGTAAAAGACAAAGAGAATCCTGATATCAGCAAGAGAGAAGCAACTTATCACAGATAAGGAATGTTCAGTAAGATTAACATTTGATTTGTCAAGAGAAACCACACAGGCCAGAAGACAGTGGGATGATACAAGGTACTGAAAAAGAAAAAAAAAAAACAAAAAAAACTGTCATCCAAGAATTTTATAACCAGAGAAGTTATCCCTCAATAGTGAAGAAGAAATTAAAACATTCCCGTAAAACAAAAACTGTGAGAATTTGTTTCTAGCAGATCTGTTTTACAAGAAATGCTAAATGGAATCTTTTGGGCTAAAATGAAAAAACACTTGAAAGAAACTCCACATAAAGATATAAAGAGCACAAGTTAACCACACAGGTAAACATAAAAGACAGTATAAATGTGTTTTTGTCTGTAACTCTTGTGTTTATCTTACCTGATTTAAAAGACAACTATATGTGTATAAAGCACTATGAATTTGTGTTGATAAACATACATTGCATAATGATGTAATATTCATAGCAATAACAGCACAAAGAACGGAGGTGGGAAGGGAACTACATAGGAGCAAAGTCTTTATATGCTATTATGACTAAGGTGATATTTATCCAAACCATATTGTTTATAACTCCTAAAGTAACCATCATAAAAATAAGAAAAACATATAGTAAAAAGAGAAACAAAGGAACTAAAATGGCACACTAAAACACTTCTATTTATCACAAAAGGAGGCTCTTACAGGTTCACCTGTGTCTTTTAAAGAGATGATCTGAAGTCCTAATCCCCAGTAGCTATAAATGTGACCGTATTTGGAAATAGGGTCTTAGCATGTAATCAAGTTAAAGTGAGATCATACTGAATTAGTGTGAGCCCTAATCCAACAAGCAGCACACAGGAAGAGGACATTTGGGCACAGAGAAAGAGAGAATGCCAAGGAAAGACTGAGGCAGGGGATGGAGGCTATGTCACAAGCCAAAGAACATCCAGGATTGTCAGCAACCATGAGAAACTAGGAACTAAGAGAGAACTCAAAAGATCTTCCCTCGGAAGGAACTAACCCTGCTGATCCCTTTATTTCTCACTATCCCGTTTGAGGCAGTTTGTTACAGCAGCTAAACTATTACAAAGGCTGCAATGGAGGAAGGCAGGAACAACAATGAAAAATTAATGATGATGTGCTGAGGTAATAAAAATAAAACCTGAAAATTCAGGAGCAACTTAACTGAAGATGAAAACCTGAAATTCCAACTGGCCAGAACAGGCTGCTATTGCCTATGATACTGCAAAAGAAAAGCTGATGCAAAGCTTGCTTTTAAAAGTATTTTAGTCATAAACTATAAAGATTACTTCTTTATTATCATATATTAGAGGCAGATTTATCCACAGTACTTTCTGTAATCAATGTTATACATGTAGCAAACTTTCCACAGTAATTTTTTAAAGCATACAATAATATACATTATAAAAAGAAATAGATTTTTCCCCTTCAAACTAATGAATAGCTGGAGAACTTTCAACATTACTCTGAATAATCAGTATGATTTTCTCCAGGCCGCATGCTACATCCTCTGATGCTAAAATGATGTTATCACACATAGACTATTTGTGCCCATTGTAATCTACTTGATAGTTCTGATACAACATGTGCAAATGAAGGATAAAGGACTTCTTAGCATAGGAGTAATAATGATAATAAGAAATCTGTGTTTTCAATTTAGGACATCAATGAACTTTTGGGTTTAAATTTGAAAGCTTAACATTCATGTGAATTATTTCTTTGGTAGTAAAAGGAAGATGTGAGGAAAAGAACAGATACACATACCAGAACTAAAAACACAATTTAGTAGAATAGAAACAAACAGAAATGAACCAAGGACATGAACTTGGCTTTTTGAAAAATATACATAATGTCCCCCAACTATTTTATAAACCATTAACTTTATTACCGACATTCCTGTTCTATAACATGAATCACCTGAAAAGTCTATTACCCACTTGATATAAAATATGAGGATTTCATTTTACTAAGTATGGAATTAGTAAGTGCTTGAAGTAGCCTTTCATAGGCTAGTAGAGCAAAGAAGCCAATATGGATGGGATCTTAGAATCAAAAGGAAAGTGTAAGGAAGCCATAAGCATTGCCCCGCGTTAGTCATTCTCAGGGCCTGTGAAGGAAAGTCAAAGACAGCTTGCCCGATGGTTTGAGCATACCTGATTTTCTAAATTAATGAGAAAAATAAGGCCCCCAGATGATGTATTGTGGAGTTTAAGGATTCAGGGGACTGGCAATGTGAAGTACATTTTAAGATGCAAATTAAATGATATACACATCTGATGTCCTCCTATATAAACTGAAATGTACACAAGACTACTAAATGATGAGATTAGGAATGCCCATAATTACAGTTTGTAAATCCTTAGGCTCTTCAAATATGTTAGAATGAAAGAGAGCTATCTATATTTTAAATTTTCTTAAAAGATAAAAACACGGACCTGGGCTCAGCGCCTATGGCTCAAGTGGCTAAGGTGCCAGCCACATACACCTAAGGTGGTGGGTTCGAATCCAGCCCGGGCCCACCAAAACAACAATGACAGCTGCCACCAAAAAATAGCTGGGCGTTGTGGCGGACGCCTATGGTCCCAGCTACTTGGGAGGCTGAGGCAGGAGACTCGCTTGAGCCCAGGAGTTGGAGGTTGCTATGAGCTGTGATGCCATAGCACTCTACCCAGGGGGACAGCTTGAGGCTCTGTCTCAAAAAACAAACAAACAAACAAAAAATACAGACCTGGGTGAGGGCATTCAACTATAACATCAGTTTCTTAAAAATGGGCTTGTTTGGGCATTTTCACTTATCACCCTGACACCCAATTTATCCCTATGCTCTTTTCCTTTTAGGAAAGTTACCTCTTTGGGAATAAACATCCATGTATCACTGCATTTGATGAGCAATATCCAAAAACCTAGGCCAATGGCAAGAGAAAGAAAATTGATGATAGTTGTTGAGAAGTTCAGAAGTTATACTACCATGTGGATAAAATCAGTTTAGGATAACCATAAATGATTTAGCTATTTATACTCTCACAATGGGTCTAGACTCCAGTGCATGTTTTCTTGTGATTTAGACAATGGGTCTGGGAGCAGCAGTGAAGCCCACAGGATAGGCCTCTGTATAAATAACTGATGGCCATATAAACAAAATCTTTAAATAAGGCATTTTCCATTGTGTTCCGTAGGAAGACAGAGTTACACAATATTTTCTTTCTTTTTTTTTTTTTTCCTTTCTTTTTTTAAGACAGAGTCTCACTATGTCACCCTGGGTAGAGTGCCATGGCATCACAGCTCAAAGCAACCTCAAACTCTTGGGGCTTAAGTGATTCTCTTGCCTCAGCTTCCCATGTAGCTGGGACTGCAGGTGCCTGGCTATTTTTGTTGTTGTTGTTGTTGTTGTTGTCGTTTAGCAGGCCTGGGCTGGGTTTGAACCTGCCAGCCCCTGTGTATGTGGATGGTACCCTAACCACTCAGCCACAGGCGCCGAGCCAGGTACACAATATTTTCAACACAAGAAACGTTCATCCACAAAATAGTTCATTGCTCCCTGAAAACACACCTGGGACAACGAGGATAACATACTGTCCACCAGCAACAAAGAGCAAATCTGTTCTGAAATCAAGTCTGTCTATTTATGATACATCTCTTGTCTGGGTCCTTTAGTCAACATGTGATCATGAGACTTAACCATCCAGACTTCACATTACAAATACAGGCTCAGTCACAGTGAGCAATAAGCTATGTAAATTGTTCTGAAGGGTTGTTTAGTTCAAGGAAAGCTTAGGCTCCCTGGGCAAGGCTGGAAGTAGGGACTGAAAACTGGACAAGGGAACAAGGGAATGAATATCAGAGGCTGAGACACAGATGTGGGCAGAGCTACAAGTTCTTTGGTGGAAGGGCCTGCCTAAAGCTTTGCTGATGTTCAAATCTAGATCCATCTGAGAAGTTGAAGAGTTAGAATTGATACTGACCTCTTGAAATTTATTCACAACTGCCAGGGTAAGAATGAAATAGAGCATCCAGGATTAGACTTGAGAGAAACTGGGTGCCAACAGTTAGATCAAACCACATACTGACTATCTCAAAAGCTATATGTAGATGGCAGAAAATAAAGAATTTTCCCATTTTATATCTTTGCTCAAAACAATTCATCTAGCATGTCCTTTCACTCATCAAAAAGGAAGAAAACATTTTGTATTCAATAGTATAGAAAATATTTACATATTATTCTATTACTCTGGAAAGTGTAAGTCCTGGCTTGGCGCCTATGGCTCAAGCGGCTAAGGCGCCAGCCACATACACCTAGGGTGGCGGGTTCGAATCCCCAGCCCGGGCCCGCCAAACAACAATGATGGCTGCAACCAAAAAATGGCCGGGCGTTGTGGCGGGCGCCTGTGGTCCCAGCTACTTGGGAGGCTGAGGCAGGAGACTCGCTTGAGCCCAGGAGTTGGAGGTTGCTGTGAGCGTGATGCCATGGCACTCTACCCGGGGGGACAGCTTGAGGCTCCGTCTCAAAAAAAAAAAAAAAAAAAAAAAGAAAGAAAGTGTAAGTCCTAAGGAAAAAAATGTTAAAGACCCCATTTCAACTGTTGAGGTGAGTTTGGAAAGTCTGTATTGCTTTAATGAAATGTAAGCACTGCAGGTATGGAGTTTATTATTTTGAAATGATGAGGCAGTTTTTGAAAAGTTTGCCAAGCCAAACATATTTTAATATTCATGAATTACCATGCAAAATAACTCCTTGACAGATAGCTATTGTCTTTTATCAGATAAATTTATTTGGCTAAATATGCAATCACATAAGAATTTAAGGTCATTTAACTAGTAGTAAATATATTAACAACCAATGGTAGCAGGAAGCTGATTTGCTATAATGATTAAAAGATTCCAAACCAATAAGAGATGAAATATTTAAAATATCATTGTCGGTAATTAACCTTGTGATCATGGGTAACAGAAATATATTAAATGTAAATTTTGAACAATACTGTATCTCTTAATTCAAACAAATAAAATGCAGCATAATATTAATGTGAATATTAGTGTCAATATTTTCAGTAATATTTTACAAAGTAATATAAATTTAAAAATATGTAATTTGCATTATTATAAAGTCCTTAATCAAAAGCACTCAATTAATCAATTTGCCCTCTCTTGGGATCAGGCTGTGAGTTACACACTAAAATTCTGGTACAATTTTGAGACATACAGGTCTCTTTTTTTTTTTTTTTTTTTTTTTTTTGAGATAGAGTCTCACTTTGTTGTCCTCTGTAGCATCATAGCTCACAGCAATCTGAAACTCTTGGGCTCAAGCAATCCTTTTGCCTCAGCCTCCCAAGTAGCTGGAATTACAGGTGGTAGCCACAGTGCCCACTCATTTTTTAGAAATGGGGTCTCCTTGCTCAGGCTGGTCTCAAACTCCTAAGCTCAAGCAAACTGCCCACCTCTGCCTCCCAGAGTGCTAGGATTACAGGTGTGAGCCACCATGCTCGGCCAATATACAGGTCTCTTAAAGGCAGATAACAGTTACTTTAAACTACATGTAATATAGGAAGACCCAAGATACCTTAAATAAGTAAAATCCATAAGTGCTTCCCATATTTCTTATTGTTCAACAGCTTCAATATATCTATTCCTTATCAACCAATCCACAAAACGAAAATCAAAACAAATCATCTGATTTTAATTTCTCCTCTTTGACGATTCACTGCTGACTTCTCTAATGGAGATTTTAAAAAACAGCAAAAGCTAAGATGCAAAAGCAGATGAAAGAAGCAAATAGCCTAGATAATCTACAAATTCAATAATCATCCAATGACCTCTTTTGCTGTAGATGGTCCTAAAGATACTATCTATCACTAGATATTTTAGCAAGACAAATAAATAAAATATATATCTTAAATGAATTTTCCTGCACCATTGATTACATCTTCACAGAAGTTGTAACTCGTGAGGAATATATATGCCAATGATTCTCAAGCATTTCCAAAAGAAGATGCTCAGAAGATAAGAAGATATGTCAATATTCAAGGCATGTAGTCAAGGAATAGTTAAGAAGTAAACTTTGAGCTACAAATTCAATACACAGCTATTGTGTGCGTTATCATAGGCACTGAAAGGCAAAGATGAGTAAGACAGCATCTCCCTAAAGATAATAAGAGTTGCACTGAGTTTGCACATCAGTAATTAATCGTGGTGCATCATGATGAGTGCTGACAGAGATCTGCTGATCAGAGCCTCCACTAAGCACAGAAGGTGTGTGGGGAGAGCTTGGGAAGGCCTCCTGGGAGACGTGGTAGCATACAGAGCGTCTGAGAGTCAGGCTCGACTAGAGACCAATCCAGCAACTACTGGCTGTGTGGTTTGGCCAGTTATTTCTAACACTCGGCTTTTCAGTTAACAAAGTTAAGAATAATAGTCCGGTGTGATAGTGTGTGTCTATAGTCCCAGGTAGTCAGGAGGCTGAGGTGGGAGCAGCACCCCTTGGGGCCGGAGTTTGAGGTGATAATGCATAATGATTATGCTTGTGAACAGTCACTGCATTCCAGCCGAGGCAACAAAATGAGGCCTCATCTCCAAAAAATGGGAAAAAAAATAAAGGTAATAATATCTACATAGCCAGCTTACCTTAAGAAGGAAAAGCAATTGTGTGTAAAGCAATCAGCATGGCTTCTTAAAAATAATAGGTACTCAATAAAACGTACTGATTTTATCATTATTGTTATTTATACTCGGCCGGGCAGAAACGTCACCAGTGATTTCCAGTGCTTCATTAGCAGCCACTGTATCACCCTGTCACTGGTCTCATCACACCTTGTTGAGTTCACATGCATTATTTTCATTCTGAATTAATCCCTTAGATGTGTGCTACCTATCCAGAGGAGGGGGAGACTAAGCAATGCAGTTTCAACAGTGACCAAATGCTTCACTTTCTATAAGGTCAGAGTTCATTACAGAGGAATATGCTAGGGTTATTACACCGGCACTATCGATAGGAAAGCAAACACAGGAAAAATACCTCTTATTTGCCACTGTAATGACAATATATTAGCCAACACATGCAGTAGCAAATATTAGTACATCTGATTAACACATTGCCCCCAACTGTCATCTTACAGTAAGTTTATAAAGGCAAAAAGGTAAAGCAAAAATTTCAGGAGTACAAACAGGTAAAATAAAATATAGGGGTGTGTGTATATGTTATACAGGAGGCATCGTAAGGGTACAAAAGGGGCAAGAGAACGGGAAGGTAACAGAAAGTGTGTCTGGACCCTGAATGTTACGCTAAAGAGCGTATCTTTATCCTGGAGGCAATGGAGAAACACCAGCAGACTGTAGGATGAAGGAGACTAGTTTTCAATCTGTTGTTGTATCTACCGTTTTTATTATCACATGCAAATTTAATACTTATTACATGAGCTCATTAAGTGTGTTTCTTCAATTCCAGGGTCTATTTCCACCAGATATATGTTTGAGTTATCTCTTTGTCAGCAATACCATAATTTAAATGAATCCTATTTTGTTTTTTAAGGACAGTGATAAGTTAAAAATGGGGTTTAGATTTCCAAACAGACACTTCCCTGCCTGTCTGCCTGTTAGAGTCCTCTCTTCCTTGCTTTTATTTTCTACATATTTATTCACTATCTACACTATAAAACACCATCCACAGTGCCAGACTCTTCATAAAACCTTAAGAGTGCATCCTATGTTAAGTGCAATAAACATCTTCTCAAACTAGGGAGACATCGTAAAATGTATTCAACAGATCTTTCTAACCATCATTTTAAACAATACAATAGAAACTGGTGTCTTCCTTTAAATATTCTCCCCTTCAAACCGTTCAATAAAAAAAGAAAAAAACAGTTATAGGGTTTTTTTGGAAAAAAATCTAAAGTGAATATAAGTGAACAGAACTGAAGAAGGAAAACTGCTCGGTGAAGTGCTCTATAATTAAAAGTCTGTTGTGTGAAGCATCTTCCAGAAACACAAGGAGGCTGAGCCCTACCAATCTAAGAAATCCTGGCTTTGAAGGTATTAAAGCATCAGGGTAGTTATTTTGAGAGCTGGTTCCTTTCATCCCTACGGTTTAAAAAAAATCATTACCTTCATATACTGTGTTGTTGTTATTTGTAATCTATTTTCATCTCCTGTTTTCTATTTTTTTTTGCCTTTTTGGTGAACTTTCTTTAGCACTCTTGGGCCAAGTGCAGGGAGTGGAAAATGGAGACATACAACAAAGGGCTGGGCATGGACGAGCATCGCCAGGCCTAGGTGCTGCTCCTTCTCGCCCTTTCTGACACTGGGCAGCCACATGTGCCATCTAGAGCTCAGTTACCTTTTCTGTCACATAAGCACGTGTTTGTGCAACCCAGCAAGCTCTGGGCTGTGCCACCCAGAGAAGGATGAGGGCTTTGAAACACCAAGGTGTGCCGGTCTTGGCAAAGTGACAAAGTTTAAAAGCTCTTATTTCCAGATGGTATGGATCTTGACTCTTGCATACCTTTGTTTGTTTATTTCCTTTTGTTCTGTTTCTTTTCTTTTCTTTTCTTTTCTTTTTTTTTTTGAGACAGGGCACCATCACCCTGGGTATAGTGCCATAGCATCACAGCTCACAGCAACCTAAACTCTTGGGCTTAAGTGATTCTCTTGCCACAGCCTCCCAAGTTACTGAGACTACAGGCACCCGCCACAGTGCCTGGCTATTTTGTTGTTGTTGCAGTTGTCACTGTTGTTTAGCTGGCCTGGGCCAGGCTTGAACCCGCAAGCCTGGGTGTATGTGGCTGGCGCCCTACCCACTGAGCCACGGGCGCCAGCTCTGTTTCTTTTGGAGAGCTTTCTCCCTTGGTGTGGTGTAACAGCCTGGATCATCCCCTGCTTGTGTGACACAGAGGAATGGGTGGCTTTCTGTGAGAGCAAACTCTCACCCTTGCAGCTCATTTAATTCGCCCTCTTTTGCTGCTTCTTCTGGGCACAGTGTTAAGAACTCAAAGTTTAAGATTGTAGTGTGGGCTCTACAATTTATTTTATGAAGAAGACTTTTCCTTTATTTATTCTTTTATTCACTCATTTATTGAGCCACTATTGGGTGGAATCAATCCAGAGATGGAAATGACAGTGTTGTTGCCCCAAGATAACAATATAGCAGGGAAGGCAAATATTTAAAGAGTTTAAAGAATAAGTGGTGACAATCAAAAACTATTTTCACCAACTATGATCTATGAACTAAACATCTGCTGTTTTCCAGGTAAAGTATAAAGTTATATTTCACATCTTCTGGGGATTGTTAGATACTTCTCCTGGAGTATCTATTCACAGGTCAATAGCTCTGGCCAGTCAGGCGCTGAGCACCAGGTTGTGCTATAATATTAGCTGCTGCAATCTTGTAATCAATTAAAATGCTAACTTCATTCCAAGAAGTAGTTGGTTAGTCACCTCTGAGCCAATATGTGAATAATTCCCTTTGTGTTTACTCCCTATCTGAATTTCCCTGACTCTAGCTACTAGGGATCCATGGATCTCTGATCACGGATCTCTGATCATCAGTTTCGATTCAGACAAACTAGAATACTATCATAAACTGTACCTTGGTGGGGCCTATTTCCCTTCCTACCCACCACACATCTAACATCTCCTGGTCTTCATGACGTATGCCTCACATTTACTGCAAACACAGCGAGACTGCCATAGCTCTTAACACATATATATATATATATATATATATATATATATTTTTTTTTTTTTTTTTTTTTTTTTTTTAAACAGAGAATCACTTGCTTTTTCAAGTGTTGAGTCAAAGTGTTAAGTAAAAGTTGATATGCCTGGAACTTATTTTTATAAGTAGCAAATCATAATCACCTTGCACTGTCTAAAGCACCAAACTTAATATATAAATCATATACCCCTATTACAAAGATCTAGCTAGGAAAATGCAAATAACAAGATGGAAATTGCTAAATTTCTCCATTATATATTTATAATTACAGTCAGATATTAACTCTGCTTTCAGAAATTATAAAATACACTGTTGATATCAAGGAGGCTGTTCAATAAAAACCTCAACTAGTCCTAAAATCAAATCAACAGAAACAATCTTTTAAATGTTTAGGTATCCATTAGCATTTATGCATTAAATTTCAGCAACTGTACATGCTTTTAGCTATTTGGAATGTTATTTTTCTGCATAAACATACTGTAAAAAACACACCTGATTAAAAAGTGACTTGTTTCCATACTTTGTAAGTGACTTTCCCACAATACTTATCATATTCCATGTCTATAGCTGTGGGGCTAAGGTAACTATTTTACTAAGAGTCAAGGATCCTAGTATAGACTTTTTCATTTATGTGGTTGCTTCCCTGTCGACATTCTTTGTTTATATGTATTGTGGCATTTGTCATCAGGTACCACAGTTACTTGGACACATGTCCATTTTTCTAGTTGAGACTTAGCTACTTAAGGGTAAGCACCCTAATTCATGAAAAGTATAAGAATAAAAAAATCATAACAGAATCACTTCCTTCTTCGTTCACAGTGATCACCGTTTTGTCAACCTAAGTAATAGATAAGGAGCAAGACTCTGCAAAAGAAAATGATTTATTTTGAAATGAGCACTGTAATAGGAATATAGGTGCCATGTTCCATTACACACAAATCAAGTGGAAGAACACCAAACTCTCTGTCCCTTTGATTCTATTTCACCCCCAACTATCTCTAGATGAAGGGATGAAACTGAAAACTCATCCTCAAACTTGAGGCACAGTATCCTTACTCATATGGCTGAAAGTAGTTTGAAAGCCTGTAACAGTGGCTACTGGACGTAAAATTAACACACATCATGATAGCAGTTCTGCGTTGGACAAAGATTCAAAATGGAGGAACACTGGCAAATTTACGTGTTGGGAAACTAAAGAAACCACAACAAAGAAACAAAGAACCATGACAAGGTGGCAAGTATTGGAGAATGTGGGCAACATTAATTAATGACGAGGAAGCAAAAACAGTAAGTGTTGACTCCCAAAGAAGGGGATTTGAAAGTCTCGATTCATTCTTGGTAATGTGGGACTGCAAATAACATGAAAGCGGTTTTAAATAAAGCTCATGCAATGATACTGAGGCTGCCACATCGTCTGGATTGGTTAGTGTCTGTGTCAGCATGCAAATGGGTGCTTTTTCTTACCTCCAGATGCTCTAAAATATAGGGCGGATTTGTCATGCCAACCCTCAGCATTGCTCCCTCAGGAATCACTTCAACCAATTTCCACAGGAGTGTGGGGAGATTGGTGCCAATATCTCTGCCATAAGCCCCTGTGTCTTCACTGGTCAACCATATCTCACAGACACCCTCTGTGAATCAAAGGAGATAATTAACAAATCTGTTGCAGAGCTGTTTCCTTCATCATACAGCTGCTCACTCTTTTTAATGCAGTATTTCTCAACCCTATTATTCAGGCAGTCTGGGTATTCAATTGCAAAGAAAAAGCAGCTTATCCCATGGTGGCAGTGGGTTATTAAGTTCATTTTATGAACACCAGAGAGTTACAACAATGCTGTAAATTATCAGTGCATCCTATGAAGTGATTAACATTCACAGCCAATCAGTTCAACTGTGCTTCCTCCAAAGCACTTTGATCAAGACTAAAGCTTCATTCCCACCTCAGAGAAAACCTATTTTATTGAACACTGTAAGCCCTTGAAGGAACGGAAACAGTCACTCCACAGATTACAGACTACCAGCAGTTAACTCACTAATCAGTACGTCCCCAACCCAAGGAAAAACGTCAAGTGTAGTGAAGGTTTAACTCACATAGTATTAATATTAATTATAAGGTACCCATTTTTCCTGTTGTAACTATTCTAATCTATTTTCTTTATCCTATTAAAAACAGTGTATTTTACTGCTGCATTCAAAAAAGTTGGTTGCTGTACCAACTAAGTGTTTGCATTGGAAACCTGTTTACGACAGCTTGCATCCTATTTTTTGTAACTCAGACTTTCAGGAAAAAAAAAAAAAATATATATATATATATATCTGTTGTTATTGTGCTATAAAGAATCCTGACCTCAAGTACTATACTCTGCAATAATATCCCTTCGAACATAGAGAGGAAATACTTTTGGATCACCTTATGAAACCTAAAATGAATTAAAACAGAGTTAACAAGAATCATCCAGGTTTTCAAGGCTAGAACTTCTCTGAACCCATATTCAAATAAAAGATTAGCTATTTTAAAAGACCAAATGCTGCACAAGGCTAAAACAAATGATGAAATGAGCCTGTGAAATGTGTTTATGCTCAAGTGATTCGTTGCTTCTGACTTCCGCACGTCCAGAGGCACACGAACTTTAGCCTGACCCAAACTGTAAGTTTCTAGAAAGCATCTTAACATTATAACTTTAAATTGTCTTGAGATGACAGAAGAGTTTCCAAAACACGTTTAAGTATTCCTAGCCAAGAGAGACAACAAATAGAACACACAGCTTTTATGTGAATGTGGACCTAAAATGCACAGAATAAAAAGCAAAAATAAAGATTTTTCACTCTCTTTAGTTTGTTCCACAGAGGTGGGAAAATACACAGCATAAAACTAAGATCTCTAATCATTGTTCTTTGTTTTAGAATAAAAGATATATTTATTTTTATCAAAAATCTATCTAACCCACATAATACCATTTTCAATATTCCTGCCTATCTTTCTGAGACTTGTACATTCTCACCCATACCCATACACCAAAATATAAAAATAAAAATAAAATTTTAGTTTCTCCAAATTAAAGAATCAGTAACTTAGCACTGAGAACAGAAAATATCAAAAAGGAGCTCCATTTTTTAAAAAAATTGGAAATGTTATTTTAAATCAGTAGTTTTATGAATATATGAGTTTTCTTAGTCTAAATTAAACACCTAGTCCCAGAAATAATAAACCTTTGCTTAGTTTTAGTCATTTAATAAAACGCTTTATCCTCTAAAGAAACAGTCTGGCATGTCCACAGGCTATCTTTCTAGTCTTATAATTTTATTCTCTGTGTATGGAATATTTTCCTACTTAAAAAATGAATTGCAATTAGTGATTTCATCTTTAATATTATCATATATATGCCATCAGACAGGACTCATACAACCTATTTAAAAAAAAAAAAATCTTATCACAAAATCCACTCCAGGAAAAGAGATGGCTAAGTAACAACATAAACAGATTTTAAAACATTCTGAAAGAGGTTATAAAAACAGGACATTATCCATGATTTTCCAGTTACTGGCATTTGAGCAACACAATATGAATATTTTAAAAAGAACAGAATAATTTTAATTTATAATTTTTCCATCCAAATGGTTCCATGTTATGCCTTATGTAGAGAAAGCGAGTTCCTGGAACAGTGCCTTGCTGTTGCTAGATGAATATAGAAGGGGAAAAAATCACTATGAATAGGAATGGAAATAACATCCAAGCAGAAAACAGCAGCCAGCTCTTAAAGCTGCATAGGTGGGGACCAATAGCCCCCTGGTGGGCTGAAACTTCAAATTAAATCGCATAAAGAAGAAGCAGCTGTAACACTAAATCAGCAACAACAGGAATAATGGTCTTGATGTCTCCAAGATCAAGGCTGCTAAAATACTCTTTATAACAGCAACCTGGTTTAAAACACAAAGGCATGAGAGAGCACGTGCAAATGTGAAACCCGGGACTTGAGGAAAATTGTGTCTTGCCAATTCAATCCAAAAATTTGTCCAAGACGATCGTGCTCTTAATCAGTGTGAGAAAGTTCAGATTTTGCAAGGTTGTCTTTCAAGCATTAATTCTAATGAGACCTGATCCCTCAATAGGGCTGTAGGAGTCATTTCATACTAAAAGTAAAACTAAATGTGGAATCCCTATGCCTGACAGCCTTCTCCCTGGGAAGCCTCCCGATGACTCACAGCACAAGCCATTCCTGCCAGGCCATGCTTGCATCCAAACTCACCAGAGAACCTGAGGGCTACAGTAAACTAATGGAAACACACTGGGATACTAACACTTGCCTGAATAGCTTCATTCCTTAAGGACTTCAGCTATGAGCAATATTTCTTTGCAAATTCATTTCTCTATTCATCCAAACATTTATTAGGCCCTTACCAACCATGTGCCCCGGCAGCTTTTCCAATTCATGACAGATACAGGTTCATTAACTCTGGATCTCAAATTGGCTATCAGCCAGGAGCTGGCAAGGGGACATCCAGAGAAATACAAGTCCATCCCTATTGGTGGTGGTGGTAGAGAGGGATGGTCTTGGAGATCATAGCCTTAGAAACCAAATGAAAGGCCAGCTGGGCTGGGTTGAAATGGATACAATGATACAACCAGATAGCTCCAGTCTACACCGTAACTTGGACTTTGATTAATACATGTCAGAAAAATAAACAGATGAAAATGAAAAAGAGAAGCAAGCAGGAAGAACTAAGATAAGAGAAGTGACTTCCCATTAAAAACTCCCATGGCTGTAAAAATAAATACAAGCAAAAAGAGAAAGTGGTGGGTAGGAAAGTGGGAGGCAGAAATTAGCTTTTTTTTTTTCCTTAAAGCATGGAGAAATTTTACTTTTTCTTAAACTGGTTCATCTACCTGACTTTTGTACATTTTCCTAAAATCGTTCAGTTTAACTGACTTTTTAAATGAACATTAGGTTTATCAGATCATCTATCATCCTTTTGAAGTGTTAATTTTGCTAAAAGGAAAAGCAAATACTAAGAACAAAATGTACTGTACAGGAACAAAACCCTTTAAAAAAGTTTAGTTATTAGAATCCATTATCATATTACCCAAGCAATTACAGATCAGCTTGTAGGTAAAACAAAAAGCTATTTTTCCCTGAACAGAGAGCAGCCTCCATAGCTGAATTCCAATCTCTGCTCCATAGTAATCTGAGATGACAGAGGATGGAAAAAGTAGAAGACATTAAAAGTGAATAATAAAAGAAACATAATATCCTCGATGAAACAGTCTTAAAACATAGAAAATCCTGTTTGAAAAATCAAACTTTGTCAAAACTAAATTTCAAAAGATTATGCCTCCCTATACTTTTCTTATGTATGAACCTCAGTTCATACATAAGAAATGAATTTAAAGTATAGATTAAGACTGAATTCATTGGTCAGAGAAGTGGTATTTCTCTAGTAGCTCTTACTTTTTACCACTGAAGAAAATTTCTACCATTGTAAGTTGTTAAACTGATCCTACTATGTGAGATTTCATCACACTACTCAAAACGGTGTGCAATTTAAAATCTAGTAATTGTATTTCCTGAAATTTCCATTTAATATTTTTTAATTTAGGCACCTGAATTGCTGAAGGTGAAACTGCAGATAAGAGAGGACTATTGTATAGACAGCCATGTGCCTATTGCCTATTCATTTAATGGAAAATTAGATAATCTAACACTTTTAGTTCTTTCTAATCCTATTATTAGACATTGGATGGGTATTAGGTTTTGTTCTTAGATAAAAAAGGACTTAAACAATTTTATTAAAGATAGCATCAGCTGGGTGGGGTGGCTCACGCCCACAAACTGTAATCCCAGCACTTAGGAGGTCAAGGTGGGAAGATCCCTTGATGTCTGAACAATATAGTGAGACCCTGTCTCTACAAAAAATATAAACTTTAGTTGGGCATGATGATACACACCTGTAGTCCTCGCTACTCAGTAGGCTGTAGCAAAATGATCACTTGAGATGGGGAACTGGAGATTATAGTAAGCTATGATTATGTCACTGCACTCTAGGCTGAGTGACAAAGGTCTCTCACTAGATTAACCAGAAACAGGGAAGAAAGAATCCTAATGATCACAATCAGAAATAAAAAAGGAGGAATCACACCTGATAGCACAGAAATTCAAAAGACAGCACAACCTCCATAGATGACCACCTCCTTACATGGATTTAATTTTCATAGACTGGACACGCACCACATGTACGTAATAGAACAGTAGGCCTGGTTTCCTATATTGACCACCTCCATATGTTGACCAGTCTGTTATAGTCCTTTGGGTAGTCAACTTACAGAGGTCTACTGCATCATCTCTGAAAAGTACAAAAATTTCTATTCACAAACTTGGAAAGGTAGAGGGAATGGACAAATTCTTGGAAACACACAATCTTCCTAGGCTCAATCAGGAAGAAACAGAACTTCTGAACAGACCAATACCAAGTAGTAAAATTGAAATAGTAATAAAAAACCTCCTGACCCATAAAAGTCCTGGATCAGATGGTTTCACATCTGAATTTCACCAGACCTACAAAGAAGAACTGGTACCTATATTGCATAAATTATTTCATAACATTGAGAAGAAGAAATCCTCCTTAATTAGTTCTACAAAGTCAGTATCACCTTGATACCAAAACAAGGAAAGGACACAACAAAAAAAAGACAACCACCGATCAATATCCCTTACAAGTATAAATGCAAAAATTCTCAATAAAATCCTACCAAACTGGATTCAGCTCCACATCAAAAAGAAAAAAAATCCACCATAATCAGGTGGTGCCTGTGGCTCAAAAGAGTAGGGCACCAGCCCCATATGCCGGAGGTGGTGGGTTCAAAGTCAGCCCCAGCCAAAAACTGCAAAAAAAAAAAAAAAAAAAGTCCACCATAACCAAGTGGGCTTCATCCCAGAGAAGCAAGGATAGTTCAACATATGCAAATCTATAAATACAGTTCACCACATAAATAGCAACAAAAACAAAGACCATAGAATTCTCTCAATAGATACAGAAAAAGCATTTGACAAAAATGTAGCATCCTTTTATAAGGAGAACTCTCAACAAAATAGGCATAGAGAGAACATATCTCAATATTATAAAGGACATCTATGACAAACTCACACCCAACATCATAATGAATGGGAAAAAACTGAAAGCATTCTTACAAGGGGAACCTCACAGGTTGCTCACTGTTACCACTTCTGTTCAACATAATGCTGAAAGTCCTAGCCAGTGCATTCAGGCAAGAGAAGGAAATCCCCGGTATCCAAATAGGGAAAGAAGAAGTCAAAATTTTCATTCTTTGCAATGATATGATTTTACATCTAGAAAACTCCAGAGATTCTGTCAAGAGACTACTGGAATTAATAAATTCAGCAAAGTCTCTGGTAACAACATCAATGTACACAAATGAACTGCATTCCGATACAGTAACAATAGTCAAGCTGAGAATCAAATTAAAGACTAAATAACTTCCACAACAAAGAAAATAAAATGCCTAGAAATATACTTAACCAAGGATGTGAATTACAAAACACTAAGGAAGGATATCACAGAAGATATAAACAAATGGAAAAAACATATTATGCTTATAGACTGGTAGAATCAACATCATTACAATATCCATAATACTCAAAGAGATTTACAGATTCAATGCAATCTCCATTAAAATGCCATTGTCACTATTTACAGGTCTAGAAAAAATAATCATGTACTCCATATGGAACCCGTTAAGACCCTGAATAGCCAAAGCAAACTTAAGCAAAAAGAACCAATTGGAAGGCATTGCTTTACCAGTTTTCAAGTTACACCATAAGGCTATAGCAATCAAAACAGCATAGCACTGGCATAAGAACAGAGACCAATGGATCAGAACAGGGAACCCAGATATAAAACCATCCTCATATTGTCATTTGATCATCTCTTTGATAAAGCAGACAAAAACATACAATAGGGAAAAGAATCTCTATTCAATAAATGGTTCTGGGAAAAATCGGATAGCCATGTGTAGAAGACTGAAATATGACCCACAACTCTCACCATTCATAAAAATTAATTCATGATGGATAACAGACTTAAGCCTAAGGCATGAAACTATAAGAATTCTAGAAGAGGCTGAAAAAACCTCTATCAACAGTGTAGGCAAGGATTTACAGAGAAGACCCCAAAAGGCAATCATAGCCAACAATAAAAACAATAAATGGGACCTCATTAAATTAAAAAGCTTCTGCACAGCTAAGGAAACAATCAATAAAGCAAACAGACAACCTATAGAATGGGAGAAAACATTTTCAAGCTTTATATCCAATAAGGACCTGATAACCAGAATCTATAAAGAACCATGCAAATCAGCAAGACATCTTCTTTATGATCAATTACTCATAAAACAAAGTTTAAAACTCTTTTCACTGAATTAGGAACAGAGTTATTGAGAAAGAGATGGTATTTTTAGACCATATTGACACTTGTGATTATACTGATGACTGAAAAAAATTGTTGGCATAAAGCCTTAATGAGGCGAATTAAGTTTATCTTCTCAATACCACAGTGTTATGTCCCATGTTTGGGCTTTTTAATACCCCTAGAGAGAATGCAGACAACAGTGTGTATAAACAGACCCTCTGATGTTTCAGCATGATGTAGAGAAAGACAGTTATTTTATCCTTAGAAATTATAATAGGCTCAATTCCCAGAAGTCCAAATATTATAAATATAAAAAGAACTAGATAGGAGAGGCAGCAAATTATTAGACACCTACAACGCAGTGCCTTGTTATCAAAAAAATTAGTATCAGTTGATCATGGTGATAGAACTCTAATAGATTTCATGATTAGCTTAATAGAATTCCAGGATAGTTTAGAGAGTAAAAAAAAACCTAAAGCACCTAAGGATTTGTCATTATATAGGCCACTAAACTCAACTACAGAATGAAGAACAAATATAACTTAAATCTTTAAAAACCAGTATTTTTATGACTAATGTTTTATGGTCTTAAAGGTTTTTCTCTAAAGTGACCTTTACCCAAGGTATAGCTAAATAGAACTGAAATTCTGGACCAGGTGCAGTGGCTCACGCCTGTGATCCTAGTACTCTGGGAGGTCAAGGTGGGTGGATTCCCTGTGCTCACAGGTTTGAGACCAGCCTGAACAAGTGTGAGACCCCATCTCTAAAAAATAGCTGGGCATTGTGGTGAGCACCTGTAATCCCAGCTACTTGAGAGGCTCAGAAAAGAGAATAGCTTGAGTCTAAGAGTTGGAGGTTGCTGTGAGCTGTGACATCACAGCTCTCTACTGAGGGCAACATAGTGAGACTCTATCTCAAAAAAAAAAAAAGAGGAGCTGAAATTCTGAGGTTATAATCAGTGAAGTCTGACTTTAAATATAAAACTTAAAAATTAATGTTTCAAGTACAAATAGTCCCCAATGTACAATGGTTCAACTAATGATTTTTCAGTTTTCTGAGTAAATATATGACCCCTGTGTTTTTCATTTTCAATATACTAAGTAGGGTAATGTAAGTGTTCTGAGCACATTTGAGGTAGGTGTGGCTCAGCTATAATGTTTGATAGGTTAGGAGTATTAAATGCATTTTCACCTTAATTGTTTTCAACTTATGTGGCCCCATTGTATGTCAAGGACTATATGTATTTAAACAGTAAATACAGTTTTCTATTTTCTATGTTACTATTATATGTTCAGTTTGAAGGTGTATCAGTTATATAGATTGGTATCCTAATACAAATAAAACATCATTCATTCATTGCTTCTTTAAGTAAGTAACTGCTGACCACTGGTTATGGGCAGAATTGCTCTAACTCTTAAGAGATAAGGTGTCCGCCCTCATGAAGCTTATTCAAGTGAAGGTGACAATAAACTAAATGATAGATAACATATTTATCTCATTAGTTAAAATAAACTATACATTTATCTTATCTCTTAAGAGATATGAGTAAAAAATAAGTGCTAATAAAATTTCTAAAAGTAAGATAAAAGGTACAAGCAATTAAATTACCAGGAAAGGACACTGGTAGTTTTGACAGGGAGCAGCTGAGGAAGATTAACAGTGACACAAAATCTGAGAATTAAGGCAGTAACCGTGCAGATCGGCTTTCTGAAGGAAGAACACTGGAAAAGGAGGAACGTAAATGCAAAGACAAGACATAGCAATGCCTACTGTTCCCAAAGAACCCCAAAGAGGTCCGTGGGGGGCGGGGGGGGGCGGGGAATGAAGTGGAGAGGGGTTTGTGGGGAAAATCATTGCAATGGAGCCAGTATAGACGGAGGTCCTTATAAGAGGCTCAGACTCCTAGGGTAAGGGTAAAACAGAAACACGACATGTTGGTGAGCTCCTGCCATCTGCAAGGAGTATGCAGTATCACTGCAGCTGAGTGGGCCTTTTCTGAAATGCTTGGGGCCAGAAGCGTTACAGATTTTGGATTTTTTTCAAATTTTAGAATATTTCCAATACACTATCGGTTAAGCATCCCTAGTCTGAAAAATCTGCAATCCAAAATGCTCCAATGACCATTTCCTTTGAGTGTCATGTTAGTGCTCATGCAGCTGAGTGGGCCTTTTCTGAAATGCCTGGGGTCAGAAGCATTACAGATTTTGGATTTTTTTCAAATTTTAGAATATTTCCAATACACTATCGGTTAAGCATCCCTAGTCTGAAAAATCCGCAATCCAAAATGCTCCAATGACCATTTCCTTTGAGTGTCATGTTAGTGCTCAAGAAGTTTTAGATTTAGAGCTTTTGGGATTTGGGATTTTCATATTAGGGTTACACAACCTATACTGTAATTGGCTACTGACCAAAAAGTGGGGTAGTTAAAATAGTCTTCTGTGCCTTTTTCAGGTTGGATGCGGTGGAGATCAGATGACAGTTACATTTTCTAGTGAATTACAAGTGAAAAAGGTGGTTGTATATATGTGTGGTACACAGGGTCTAAATAATCAAAGAGGAAAGTGCAACTCTAGGAGTAAGAAATATTTAAACGTTTGGAAGTATTATGAAGCAGCTAGTAGTTCTGCCTTGAGGAGGAGAATAATAATCAGAAAAGGACGGTCTGACAGATACCCCAATTATCAAGAATTCAACTACCTCTTTGATTTTAAAATGTCCAAGAACAAAGCACCACAAATACTTGCAGGTAGTATTAATAAAAAGTAATCTGAGTATCCATTATAAAAAATAACATATATACCAATAACTAATTCTATAACTTGATCAAAGGTATGCCAATCAAGGTTATTTATCTACCAACATATCTGCTTCTGTAGAAAAGTAGCAGTTAATACAAATTGTTGACTTTGACAATGACAATACAAAAGTTTAATGAAAAGAAAATATTGTGAGGACTTCTGCTTCTACCAGGAAATATTATCTGCTACAGAAATTACCTTAATGTTTCTAACAACTAGAAAAACTGACAAAATATATGACACAATAAATCATCTGGCCAGGAATAACAGGCAGTGCAGGACGATGATTCTTGATCTTTTCTTAATCAAAGAGACAAAGATTGGAATTCAGAGGTTACAACGCACAGGGTTAAATATGATAGAGGAGAGACCTGCACAAAATGAAGCTCCAAACATCAGAAGCAGGCTCCCCTAAAGTCTTTGGCCAAGAGCTGATCTGGGTGTACACGAGAAAAAACTAAATTGCAAGGCTGGGGGAAGAAACATGGGGATGTATTAGGCCAAACAAATCCCAGAGGGTACATTGAACCAAGGACAGTTCATGTTACTAGGAGCAAAAAGACAGACCTTGGAAGCTTTGAGTTGTTGCCTAGAGCTTCTTAGAAGGGCACCTCCTCAGTGGTAAGAGAAATTGTTAAACTAAAAGCTACGCTGGCTGGGTGCAGTGGCTCATACCTACAATCCCAGCACTTGAGGCGGCTGAGATGGGAAGATGGCTTGAGCCAAGGTTATAGTGAGCTATGAATACACCACTGCACTCCAGCTCAGGTGACAGAGCAACATCTTGTCTAAAACAAAATAAAAACTTAAAAACACTTAAAAAAATTAATTACACGCTCGGCACCCATAGCTCAGTGGTTAGGGAGCCAACTACATACACCAGGGCTGGCGGGTTAGAACCCGGCCCAAGTATGCCAAACAACAATGCCAACTACAACAAAAAAATAGCTGGGCACTGTGGCAGGCACCAGTAGTCCCAGCTACTTGGGAGGCTGAGGCAAGAGAATCGCCTAAGCCCTGGAGTTGGAGGTTGCTGTAAGCTGTGATGCTACAGCACTCTACTGAGGGTGACATAGTGAGACTCTGTCTCAAAGAAAAAGAAGTTAATTTCAAATAACTTAATGACAAAACAAAGTAAAAAAATGTTTAAAGAAACAAAATAAAATCCAAATTTCAACAATGTAAAATTCAAAATGTCTGCATTCAAAGAAAAATTACCAGGCTCATAGATAAGGAAGAAAATATTGACTCTGGGCCTGGCAAAAGGGCTTATTCCTGTAATAGCACTTTGGGAAGCCAAGGTGAAAGGATTTCTTGAACCTAGGAGTTTGCCTCTGCAGCGAGCTGCGATCACACCACTACACTCCAGCCTTTGTGACAGAGTAGAAACCCATCTCTTTAAAAACAAACAAAACTGCCTCACACAGAGAAAAAGTGATCGTTTCCATCATCAAAAAATTCAACTTTTCCTTTTTTTTTTTTTGTTTTTGGAGACAGAGTTTGCTCTGTTGTCCTGGGGTTGAGTGCCATGAAGTCATCAAAGCTCACAGCAACCTCAAATTCCTGGGTTTAAGCAATCCTCGTGCTTCAGGCTCCCAAGTATCTGGGTCTAGAGGTGGCTACCACAATGCTTGGTTAGTTTTTCTATTTTAGCAGAGACAGGGTTTCACTCTTGTTCAGGCTGGACTCAAACTCCTGAGCTCAAGTGATCCTTCCACCTTGGCCTCCCAGAGTGTTAGGATTATAGGAGTGAGCCACATCACCCAGCCCCAAAATTCAACTTTTCAAAAATAACATAAAATATCATTGTTGGGGACTGAAGAAAAAAAGCAAACCAACTCTGTTGCCCTACCCTTTTCCTTGTCCCAGTAAGCCAAACCAGGGTTGCAATGTAAGACTGTAATAATCCCATTGTCAAGAGCAAATTAAGGCTACTTCTCTCTCTCTCTCCATGGTGTGTCACCATAATTCATTAACAATAGATTCTGTTAGAGTGGCTGTTTTGGGGGACTGTGCTTAACACAGTGAATTACATCAGTCAATGTATTTGAATAGTAAATGCATAGATAATTTTTAAAAGTAAGTATTATCTGAGCCAGGTGTGGTAGCTCAGGAGTTTGAGATCAGCCTTAGCAAGAGTGAGGTCCTGTCTCTACTAAAAATAGAGAAATTAGCCAAGCATTGTGGCAGGTATCTATAGTACCAGCTACTAGGGAGGCTGAGGCAGGGGGATTGCTTAAACCCAGGAGTTTGAGGTTGCTGTGAGCTAGGATGACACCACAGTATTCTAGCCAGGGCAACAGAGTAAGATTCTGTCTCAAAAAACAAAAAAACAACTGCTAGGACTGCAAAGCAATATAACCTTTTTGGAAGGAAGTATGGAGAATTCTCAAAGAACTCAAATTAGACCTCCTATTTGATCCTGCAATCCCATTACTAGGCATCTACCCAGAAGGAAAAAAATCATTTTATCATAAGTACATTTGCACTAAACTGTTTATTGTAACTCAACTTACGATTTCCAAAATGTAGAAACAACCTAAATGCCCACCAGGAATGGATTAATAAGCTGTGGTATATACATACCATGGAATACTAGTCAGCCATTAAAAAAGATGGAGACTTTACATCTTTTGTATTAACCTGGATGAAGTTGGAACACATTCTTCTTAGTAAAGTATCACAAAAATGGAGAAGCAAGAATCCAATGTACTCAATTCTAATTTGAAGCCAGTAGACGATCTAACACATACCCTCATAAAAGAAACGCTCAAATCAATTCAAGGTGGTGGGCAAGGGAACAGGTGAGCAGGGAGAGAGGGAGGGAATGGGGGGAACAGGATATAATTGTAAGAGGGACTTTACCTAACAAATGCAATCAGTGTAACCTAATTCTTTGAGCCCTCAATGAATCCCAAATAATTAAAATTTAAAAAGCTAAAAGACTTTTGTCTACTTCATTTAACAAACACAGATTGTGAAAATCATAAAAGTTAAGAGACTTGCCCAAAGTGATACAATAAGCAGGAATATAGCAGGCATTAGATTTAATCTCTCATTTTTCAGTCAGGAATTCCAATAAAATCATTTTTATGCCAATTCAGGGACTCAAAGAGAACACCTATAAAACATTGGTTATAATTATGGCAGCATTTGAATACCAACTAAAACCTCAAAATGAAGTGTCAGTAGCATTAGAAGTAAGGAAGATCTGCAGAAAGCCAAAGCAATGTGCAAGTAGCATGAGCTGCATTAAGAGTAATAAACCTGCATCTCCAATACAACAACAAGCCACACAGGGCTACTGAGCGCTTGAGATGCACTCAGTCCAAACCAAGATAAGATTGAAGTGCAAAGGCACACATCAGATTCCAAAGACTTCTTATGAAAAAAAAGAACATACAATATCTCACTAAGATTTTTTATATTGACTACAAGTTGAAATGAATATTTTGGATACAGTGGGCTATTAAAATATCTGACTAAATTTAATCTGTATCCTTTTACTTTTCCTCACGTGGCTATTAGAAATTTTCAAATTACACACAACTCACATTTCATTTCTATTAGACACAACAGCTATAGACCATAGAACTATCTACAAAGAATTAAATAATTAACATGAATTTTTATTCAAATGATAAAATTATATTAATTATATTCTCATAATCAACAGAAACTCAAAATTTGTCATAGTTAAATAAAACAACCGATGCTATACCTATATATTTTTAATTCATTTATGTCTATTTATTTTATTTGATTATATTGATATATTTTATTAAAATTCACAAAATTATATTACATAAAGTTAATAGATAAAAAAAATATATCATTTACAAACCCCTGACTCTATAAGCATAATTTTGAGTATTATCTTTAAGTCATCTTGGACATTTTATACAGTTTACAATATCTTAAAAATAGCAAGACTACTTAAAACTATACTTTAAAAGTTCTTCAATTCCTTAAATCTCACCATTAAAATACATGCATAGTAGTTGTTACTGCAAATTGCATTCCTAACTTTGATGCATTCAATGGTCTACAAATTGTCTCTAATTTAAACCATTATTTATCTCATAACTTACAAATGAGAAAACAAACATAAAAAATAGATATAATATGTGACTTGCCTGTCATTAGCCAATATGTGAGTGGAAAAGAAATCTTTAAAAGGCTCCTAACTTTCAAGTGTGGTTTATACAACTTTTCTTGTTTAGGAAAAAATGAAGTATCATTATCAAAGCACCTGTGTTAATTTAAAACTAAAATTCAACACCCCTCGATCCCCATCCATGTAACCATTATAAAGAACCACTCTACCTTTCTCCTTTCCGCAGCCAATATGTTACTGTGGAATTTTCTTACTATGATTTAAAAGGAACTCAGAGTACTTGTAATTGCACTGGCCCGAATTTAACCAATTATACAAAATCATTTTGTTATTTTTTGTAAGTCTGCTGGTTAAGTTTTTTAAAATGCTTTATTTACTTCTATTAAGTCTGCCAAATCTCTTCTAGGAAAAACCATTTTGATACTTCAAATTGCACTCACTTAAATATTCTACAGAACCCTTGTACAATAAATTTTCTTTCTGTGTTCTGTAACTTCCCAGTTCTTTTGTATTATTTCCTGTGGCTTCAGCTGGGGAGGGATTAAACAGAGGTCTTAGAGAGGGTCTCATTTATTTTTAAGATCCCCAACAGTGTCCTATGGAAAGCAATTACTCAGTAAATGTAGTAGGAGGGAGGAGTAGACAAAAAAAAAAGAGAGAGAAGTGTCAATTTCTAACAGGCGATATTATTTCTAATTATGTTTATTGTGGACCACCTCTCCACTGCATCCCTAACCAGAATGAAAGATACAGTGACACTGAGCTTTTCCTCTGTTTACTTCACTAATCCCTGCCTGAGAACAGAGGAGGCATCCAGGGAGTATCTGCTGCCTGAATGACTAAATTAATAAAAATATGGGAAGACAGGAAAGCATGCAGGGGGTACAGCAGGAAGAGATATCAAGATTTAGAACATGAACTGGAGTAGAGGCCTACAGCTGTAGTTCCCAGATTACATGGCAGAAAGCAAGAAAGCCACAGTATTTCAAATAGAACACAAAACAGAAACACTTTACCCTGTTTTATTAGAAATTATTTAATCAAATGCCTAGAATATATATATTCAACAGAAAAAAATCAAAAACACATTATGGCTGGATGTGGTGGCTCTTGCCTGTAATCCTAGCACTCTTTAAGGCCAAGGGGGGTGGATGGCTTGGTCTTATGAGTTAGAGACAAGCCTGAGCCAGAGTGAGAACTCATCGCTAAAAATAGCCAGGTGTTGTGGCGGGCACCCATAGTCCCAGCTGAGTCCTCAGTCTCAAGAGGCTGAGGCAAGAGAATCGCTAGAGCCCAAGAGTTTAATGTTGCTGTTGAGCCTGGAGCCACGGCACTTTACCAAGGGTAACAAAGTGAGACTCTGTCTCAAAAAAAAAAAAAAACTAAACTAAAACCCAAACCAAAATAACTCAAACACCACAAAACAAGTTGTAAAACAGTAAATTACTTAAGCTTGTCTAGTATTTGTTTCCTAATTCGGGCACTAATTTGTCATCTTTTATACATCCAGACCAATGCAGAGTTGTCACTGAAATAGTAAGAAAAAGTTTTCTGAGGAATACAAAACCTCAAGATTAATCCATTTTCCCTTTAAAATGAGAAAAAAAATACCATCCTAATAAAGAAGCAAAGTTTCACTAGTGAATCATTTGAAGATCATCAGTCCACACAGAAGTGTACTGGCAATCTCTCAGTTTGGACAGAACTCCACACATCTGAAATTTAAACGATCAAGGCAGAAGATAATGTCTCAGGAACAGCGAACACAGCTAGAGATCAGACCTTATTATAGTTGCAAACACCATTCTCCAGTAAAAAGTAGAAGGTTGCTTAAAGAAATTGTGATTCTCAGGATTAGGGTTAGAAAAAGTATAAAATAAGCCTGGAATGTTTTGGGGTAACAGAAGTAAGAAATTGCTCAAAAATTACAAAGGCATATCAAAAGAACTCAGATACCAACCTGAAGAAGCTCCCAGTGGCCATCTGGGACCATTTGAGGAATGAAATAAATGATAGTGACAGAATATAAAGCATAGGACAAAACAAATATCTATGAGTTGCCTCGGCACCTGTGGTTCAAGTGGTTAAGGTGCCAGCCACATACACCTAAGGTGGCGGGTTCGAACTCAGCCTGGACCTGCCAAACAACAATGACAGCTTCAACCAAAAAATAGCAAGGCGTTGTGGTGGGCGCCTGTGGTCCCAGCTACATGGGAGGCTGAGGCAGGAAACTTACTTGAGCCTGAGACTTGGAGGTTGCTGTGAACTGTGATGCCACAGCACTCTACCCAGGGCGACAGCTTGAGGCTCTGTCTCAAAAAAAAAACTATGAGTCCATATTTAAAGAAATAAAAATCTAAGACAAAATAAATGGAAAGCAAAGCACATTGCTTTCATATAATTCCAATTACTAACTGTAAAAGAAAGACAGAAAACTCATCTGGCAAACACCACAACAATATTTGTCAAAGGTAAGGATGTTAAACTTTAGTGGGCAAAAGTGAGGAGAAAGAGGATCTACGCACAGTAGTTAGGTATTCCCCATAAGATACTCATTAAAATAAGGCACAGAACAGCTTCACAATGGAGAAACTTGGACACCTTAACCGACTGGTAAAATAAGTGGTAAAAATCAAGCCCACAGTGATGAGGCATCTTAACATCACGCACCTTGATGCCCTTGAAAAGTGTGCCTCAATCACTGCAATGGTACTCGTGCCAAAAATGCATAACCTGAATCCAATCATGTGCAAATCCCAAGCCAAAACTGAGAGAAGTGCTACCAAATAACTGGCCAAGACATTTCAAAAATATCACAGTTATGAAAGACAATGAAACACAGAAGATCTGACACAGGCTGGGGATGAAGAGACTGAGGAGGCATGACAACTAAGCGTAATGTGGAATTCCAGGTTGAATCTCAGAAAAGAAAGTTAGTGGGACGAGAGGGGAAATTTGGATAGGATCTGTATATTGCATAACTGTGTTTTACTAACATTAAGTTTCTGGTAATAATTACTGTACAGTAGTCATGCAAAGATGTGAATATTTGAGGAAGCTGCATGAAGGGTAAATGTGAACTCTGCACTGCTTTTATTATACAAAACTTTTTTAAGTCACAAGGAAGAAGATTAAGGCAGAGTATTAATTATTAAGGCAAAGGACTCAGAGGACGTAGAACCTCTGCTTACCAAGATTTCCTCCAGAAACTTCAGGTGAAATTTAAGTAAGTCAAGCCCAACACAGACATTATCTAATACAAATAAAAGAACCTATTTCTCTCAGCACTGAGTCAGAGCCTCCTGATTTAAAGTAGGCTTTAAATCTGTTAGGATGCTTCTAAAAATGACCTTATTTTTAAAAATCCACCAAGAGAATATATTCTTCTTCACGTAAGCCACACATAGTACATAAAAAAGACAATTTTTTACATCCTCCATTTGCAATCAGGGACTAAAAGACCACCTTCTCAAACATATCACAGTACTGATCAACAAATACTATTAAGTAGTTGCTACCAAGCCCCATGTCAAATGTCCCAAGATACCTATTTGAAAACAAAACAGAAAAACTAGTAACACAGAATTGAAGAAATAAGTGTACAGAAAATTTTTAAGTGAAGTATTTACAACATAGGTAACTGTAATCAAAAGCAGTAGGCCAGAGAGATGTGAAAATGGTGTCAGTGGGTACTGAGGAAGAATACTTATGCTATGTTTTTGAGGTATTAAACTTAGATACAGAGAAGATAAAAGATATTATATTACACCTCTGCCTGAATATACACCTACACTAATACAAAGCAGAGCCTATGGGACTATGTTCAGTACTGTGAAGAAATCAATATTTGTGTCTCAAAAAGAGAAAATCCGATGGCTGGCAGGCTAGTGACACCCTCTTCTGCCTCCAGTGCAGGGAGGCAGGTCTGGTATTTGGGGAATAGAAGATGACTCCAATTCCACACACCACACAGGGCAACCTCAATTGCTGAATGACAAATGGGAAGAATGAGGGGAAAGTATTTGGCTTTCTAACAAATGTATTACAATTTAGCCTTAGAAAACCATGCCTTTCAGAATAATTACCGCTTAGAGAAGACCAAACTTAGAAGAACATTCATTATAAATTACAAAGCAATAAAAGATGATGTGAGATGCTTGATCTAATAAAAAATATGTATAAAGCAGAATTAAATACAGGATTTTTTTTTCTAATGCAGTGGCTTTATTATTTGCCCTAAAGGTCAGAATACAGATCCCACGTCACCTAAGAAATGAGAACGGGAAGTTCACAGATGAAGGTAATCTATGGAAAATGATCTTTTGAGTTAGGTGTGGTGGCTCATGCCTGTAATCCTGCCACTCTTGGAGGCCAAGGTAAGAGGATCACTTGAGAAATGTGAGACCAGGCTGAGCAAAAGTGAGATCCCATTTCTACCAAAAACAGGGAAAAAAAAATTAGCCAGGGGTGTGGTAGCATGTGTTTCTGACCCAGCTACTTGAGTGGCTAAGAAAGGAGGAGCACTTCACCCCATAAGTCTGAGGCTGCAGTGCGGTAGGACACCATCAAAAAGAGCAGGACTTTGTCTCAAGAAAAAGAGAGAGAGAGAGAGAGAGAAAAGCAAAGAAAAAGAAAATGGTCTTCGATTTCGTATTCATCTACATGTTACTCATAGTGGTGCCATAAGTATTAACTGAGTGACCTCCATGAGCTGAGGCCACAGAAAGAGCACGTAAGATACACAAGGCACACATTGTGCACTGCCAAGTATTACAGCAGTGGAAGTAACTTGCATTTCAAAACCTGGCTTTGAATAGGTATCTATAATTCTATTACCGGTAAGAGATGAGATCTACGCTACTCCTCTGATCAAGAAATGCCTTTGTCATACCAGCTATCATTTACTAACAGTTTCAACCATGCCTTGAATCATACTGAGATTCTCCAGCCCTCAGAGCTATTTGTTTTCTATCCTGTGTTAACTGAAATCTATTTTTAACCTATTTACTGATACTTGGTCTTTCCTAACTACTGTCACCAGGACCACAGACCATGTTATGCCTTGAATCTTAAGGATATCAGTAAATAACTAAATACTTTTTACTACGTACAAAAATGGATAAAACAATGAACCATAACCCTAGACTGTAGAAATCTCTACTGACCACAGAATTGGTGTCAGTGACTCTGAAAGCTATTTTACCATAAAAGGCCCTCAAATTACAAAATATGTAAATTATCTTTATGCAAGAAATGTACCAAATATTCTAAGACTCAGAGTGCTTAAAAATATTCACCCAACTGGGATGATTTCAGATTAAAGAAAATAAGGACTGTGTAATTATATACACTTACCTTGACAAATAGAAAGCAATCTGTGATTAGAACATAGCAATTAGTTACAAAATGCTTCACATGGATTTAATTACCCATCAGTCTACATGTAGCTTAATTACTTTTATCTCATTGCATCAGTAAAAGATTTCTGCCTGAGGCAACTGCCAGTCATATATTTATAAGGCTTCTAGACTTTACAGTGAATACATTATAACATTCAGGCAAATGTGCTAAAGTTACAATTGCAGAGGCAGTCTTAATTTTGAGTCTCTAGTCTTAGTTAATAAATATCTCAGCCCTTTCTTAGAGTCAACTACCACCTACTAGGCGACTGACAATGTCACCTATTTGGCTAAATAACATTGTTGATATAAACATCACCTCTATTTATTCTAATCCTATAAAAGCCAGAAGGAAAGACCTTCGGAACCAAAACAATTACCTTAGTGCCTTGAAGCAAAGGGTACTGTATTCTCAGGTGCAAGGTAAACACTTAAATTTAAGAAAGGAGATGACCCTCTTTTTTCAGGAAGGCTGAAAAGAAAGCCCTTTTTTCCCATGCTACTCTAACAATGGTAGCTTCCTGAAATAGATTCCGGGGAGGTGGGGGCAGGTGTTCAGAGACTTAAGCACTGTCCTCCAATTTTCTCTCCTTGATAAAACGTTTTGAAATTCAGCCAACCAGGGTTTGACTCCTAGATCCTTTACTCAACGACTTTTAGCAAGTTTTTAATTGACCCAAGGATAAACAATAACTATTTTATTTGACTGCTAAATTCAGTAACATGATTAAATTCAAAGACAAAAAAACGCCTCCTAGATGTTCTGTCACCATAGCTAGTATATAATAAAAGTTAGTACTGTTTGCTGGGTTCACTTAGGAAGGGTCTATGAGGATTACATGAATTCATTAGAAAAAAGGGATCTCTTTGTAATAGGTAGGAAATAGCTCTCCCTCCACTGTAAGTAAATATTTTTGGTGTTGGTTTGGAAATTATGTTCTCTCAAAAGTGACAGTTTTCAGGGCTCAGGAATTTGGTGTTAGGGAAATCTGTCCTCATCCTAGTTTAGAACCATGGAAGAAACTCCCTTTTGTTAAGGAAGGCAGGTCTTAGACCAGATTGTAACAGGGGTAATAGCCTGAAAAAGGGTAAAATGTTTTACCAGCTGTCTCTTTAACCCCCCTACTATCCTTTTTGAGAATTAAAACCTTCATTTCTGCCCAAGGCCAATAATCAAAGGGGCAGGAAAGTTTTGTTTTTTCCACCACAGGAGATAGCTCAAAGTAACTGTCCAGGCAGAGGTCAGCAGTCAGGCAGTTGTCTTCACCAAAGATGCTATAGTTAAATAGCAATAGCCTGAAGCTGAAAACTCTTTTAAAAGCTCTATATTTCTGCATATAGATATGATAATGGCCCATTGTAGGAGAGTCTACCATCTTCCTCATTTGCTGGCAAATTAATTTCTCTTTCCTTCTCCTCAAACCGCATGTCCTTGTTTCTGGCTTAGCTATGGAGACAAGTACTAAACTTAGGGTAACAAGACAGCATTGTATCAACTCAATTTACAGAATCTAAGGAGGTTTAAGGCTCACAAGTCATCAGGTATCCTTCTGTAATTACTTTTTTACCCAAACCAACATTTCTTCTGTTTAATCTTAAATATAAACAAAAGCAACAAGAAAATTGTTGTCAAGTACTACTGTGCTTAAGAATCACCCATAAATCATGTTAAAAATTCAAGTGGGAAACACAGTGAGCAAGATTCTAATTAAGTAGGTCTGAGGTGATGTCCAAGACTGGTGGTCAAGCTCTGGTGGTTCCAATAACCTATTTTTGAAAAGACCAAGTTAGAGTTTATACCAGTACCCAGCAACAACAACTTTTAAAAGTCCTTCCATGAATCCAGTTAGCATTCACACTATGATTTCATTCTTCCCAATTATTGATCCTCAAAAGGACTATAAGTTCCAGTTTCTTAAAAATAGCTTGAAAATGGTTCATATGTCACCATGATATATAGGTTTTCCCCTACAGTTGAAATAAATGAAGAATTGAGAGACAGACAATATTAAGAATATATGAGATGAAGGCAAGATTTTATGGTTATGTGTGGGCACTGAAGCACAGAGAAAGAACTTGACATTTGAGTTGCATGTTAAATGTGTGGAGATAATCTGTATTGTAAAATCAGTCTGTTGAAATTTTTTGAATTTTTACTCCTTCATTTATAAATTTCAAAGCAATCACGAGACAGTAATTGCCCCCAAAATATTTTGAGATTCCATCAGATAAGGGTTTCGCATTTCATTTATTTATGTAGCACAGCTCTTAGCACAGTGACTATTACATATAATAAGTACTCAATTGGGCGGTGCCTGTGGCTCAGTGAGTAGGGCACTGGCCCCATATACCAAGGGTGGCGGGTTCAAACCCACTCCCGGCCGAACTGCAACCAAAAAATAGCCAGGTGTTGTGGCAGGTGCCTGTAGTCTCAGCTACTCGGGAGGCTGAGGCAAGAGAATCGCTTAAGCCCTGGAGTTGGAGGTTGCTGTGAGCTGTGATGCCACAACACTGTACCAAGGGTGACAAAGTGAGACTCTGTCTCTACAAAACAAACAAACAAAAATTACCCAACTAATGTTTGCTGAAGGTAGGAAAGGGATGGGGCAGAAAGGAAAGAAAAGCTACAAATGACACACCTTCTAAGCAAGGGAAAATTTTTTCAAAAAACTTTTTTCCAATATTATTGTGGTTTGGAAATCATTTGTTAGAAAGTGTCCCAAAGATAACCAGAAGCCATAGATGTAAACAACACTATTAGTGAACTAATAAATGAAACTGAATGTTTAGAAACTAAATGTTTATAAACAAGATTTTTAGAAAGAAATTAATTGGGCCAGGTACAATGGCTCACATCTCTAATACTAGCCTCTGAGAGGCAAAGGAAGGGGGATTATTTGAGTTCAGGAGTTTGAAACCAGCCTGAGCAAGAGCAAGACCTCAACTCTACTAAAAATAGAAAAACTAGCCAGACATGGAGGCACATGCCTATAGTCCTAGCTATTCAGGGAGGCTGAGGCAAGAGGACTGCTCAAGCCTAGGAGTTTGAGGTTGCTGTCAGCTATGAGCTGTGATGATGTTACAACGTTCTACCCAGGTGACAGAGTGAGACCCTGTCTCAAAAAGAAAAGAAAAAAAAGGAATAGTACTTTTATCACTTTGTCTAGTTTATTCAAATAATTCTTACTCAGCCATAGAAGAACAGCTTTGTTTGGAGAAAAACTCCTGAGTTTGCCTTGTACTGGGCAGTGACAATGAGTGCATAGGAAATATTTTTCCTATGTCTTGTTTGTAAAATTGCATAGTAACAATGGATTATTACAATTCAATGACAGCAAATTTGCCAACACAGGGCCTGAACTCTGGCACATGGGCAATTAGTACATGTAGTTACTCCTCTTAGCTGAAATGACTTCAAAGATGAATTTTAACTAGAAAAACTTTGCATATGTATCAATAAATGTACACACCACATATAAGTGTAAAGCAGTCATTCATGTTAGGCTAAGCTTTAGAGTCAGTATGGGTTAAAATTCTGGCTCTACCATTTACTTGCTAGGCAGCCAACTACCGTCTCTGAACTTAGGTTTTCTCAGCTGTGAAATTAAGTGATAATCATAACACCTACAGCTCATAAAGGTGCTGTTAAAGATTAAATGAGATAATCCATATAAATAGTTTCCCTCTGCCTGGCACATGGTAAAAAACAAATGCTAACAACTGTCATTATTATATAAGATACCAAAAGAACAATGAGAGGATACGGACCCATTCCAGGTCCCAACATGGGTTTTGTTTGCTGGATCAGGGGCCATTGCCTTTGGAAATAGGAAATGACAATATGTTTACGAAGGCATTTGAGTTACTCTAGAATCTCCATTTGAAGAAAGAAACTACTTCTTTGACAGTAAAGTTACAATAAAAAGGATAATTGTGGCATAGCCTGTTCAGACCTACATGCAGAAAATTGCCCTATTTGCAAATGGGAACTACCCAAGCACAGAAATCGAGATTGACGCAGGACTCTAAAAAACAATAAAGTTAATTAAAAGAAAAAAAATACTTTTTATAGAGTTCAAAAACAAGTTAATTTTTTTTGAATTCACGTTTATGGTGCTAACAGTCAAGGAGTTCAAAAAAAAAGCAATGAAATAAATGCTTAAAACCACTTCAACTGACTTCTTTTAAATAGCTTTCATTAGATTGGTTTGAGTCTGCTTTTTAATTCATTAAGTGTTTTTAAAATTAGATTTGTTGTTTTAATGCAGCTTTTCCTGGTACTTTTTTTGTTAAAAAAGAAGTCCAGAAATCACTTTTACTTTGACCCAGAAAATCCAAATTGCCTTGATAAAGAAATATTCTTGTAAATCAACTTTCTGAAGGCAACTTAAAATTAAAGACAAAAAGAAAACACAGTTTCGGAGTATTAAAACAGTACCAAAACCACAAATCAGGAGCTGACATCCTTTTAAAAATAATGTGCTAACATTTCTGGGCCTTTTTTCTTGTGTTCTTTGCAGGCTAGAATGGGAGTGTGAGTCGGGCAGGAGAGGGGGTCACTTCAGCCCATCAGCCCGTGGGGAAGAACACACCTGCCATTGGCCCTGAAGGTGGACAGAAGGTAGATCTTCAAGTATCAGTGAAAGTTAAAATAAAAATAATACATCGGACTGTACATTGCCTACTACAAAGCAACAATAACAATCTATTCTGACAACTATGAACATTTAAAAAAGCCAAATCTAAAGGTAAAAAATCACTGCTAGTAACATCAAATATATAACACATAAACAAAAAATATCCAATTTGCTATCATCCCTTCCTCGTGAATGAGTGCCCGTCCCCCGTGCCCTTCTCACTGCTTCTTTTGACTACCTTACTTTCCCTAGTACTCTCCGACTGCTCTTGCTGGGGAGCATCTCCACTTTTTTGAGTTTTCTTTTCCATTTTCTCCCACTTCGTGCTACCAGGAAATGGCTATCCTCGCCCTTCAAGGCTAATCTCTTTATTATGAGGAATAATATGACAATACCTTTATGCATGCTCTCCCTAGGGAAGACTTGGAGTATCCCTAAAGAAAATCCAGCCTAGGAGTGATTGCATACATTGAAGTCATCTCTTGCCACCAAGAGATGGTGCCATTTTCTCTTACCATTTTCTTTGCCCAGGAAAGTTATCCTGCTAATCTTGGACTTTCACTTGGATGTCTTTTCCACATCTACTGGGAACTCTTCACACTGGCTGGAACTGTCTGCATTTATTCTAGCAACTGCTATAAGAAAGAAAGGCAATACTTCCACTCTACAGAGTCAAAAATGTATGTGTGGAGTATATGGTCACTCAGAAGGCATAGTTAATATTGGCTGGCTTTATAGATACCATCCTCACTCTCAGAGGGAACTCAAAATAGTATCCTGAGTAATGAATCTAGGACTCTAGTTCATATGTATTTTGAGTAAAATAGATTTCAGTATGAAAAAGGTTCATAATTTTGTCAATTCCAGGTTCTGAACTAACCTACAAAACAGACGAGATCGGGCACGTTCAGGGTGGTACGGCCGTAAACTAACTTACAAAACAATAGTGAAAGCATCAGGGACAGTTCACAATAGGAGAAATGATTTTAACTGTAGCTCTTCTCATACTGTCTCATCTTAAATAAGTCACTTAATTTTGTTTGATCTTAGATTCTTCTTCTGGAAAACAAAGAGCTTGGATCAAAGCAGCTCATTTTTTTAGGTTAGTGTTCCTTTTGACACTGATGGAAGCTATGGATAACCTTCCCAAGACAAGCCACAGATGACATTTGGCTTGATGTTGTGGGCGATTCACACATCTTGGAAAGCTCATCCAGGAAAAAGTTCTGGACTATATGTTAAAATATAATGTAACAATCAGTGCACACAACAAAGCATTTTCTCAAAAAAGGTACACAATCTTTTGTACTGAATATCCATTTCTTTATATTGCCACCAAACATGTAGTACCAGCCTGCCCATGGCACTCACACACCCCCTTAAATTTTATGTGATTGTAAACAATCACTCCATCAGCTGACGATAGCCACTATTGATTAGCAAGTGTCATTAGTACTACAGGAGTCACGATCTCCCTGGCCACTCACTTTCAAAACGCTCGCCAAACTTTAACAAAATAGTTGGTTAGTGCCAAAATGAAATTTCATAGACAAACTTTTCCCTTTCCATCACGGGCAAGCTATTTATTTGGAAAAACAGAATAAGACTGCATAAGGAAGAAGCATCTCAATTATCAACAATTAAATGATACAGCTTAATAAATTATCTTCAAAGATTTTAATAAAAATTGATAATTTTTATATTCAATAATGCTTAAAAAGGTCTATATTGACTATTAGAGAATGTAATATAATTAAAATGCACAGTTCTTCTAAGTTTAAGTTAGGAGAAGACACCAGTATAGAGAAGAGAAAAATAAGCATGAGTTCGATGGGTAACGGGAGCGGTGAGCAGACCCCAGAGAGCCCGGAGCAGCCCCACCGCCTCCGAAGACCTAGTTACCATCACACATTCGGAGGAGCCGCAGCTGCCGCAGCCGGCCCCAGTCACCATCACCGCAACC
>NW_003852421.1:16767954-16866659 GCF_000181295.1 Otolemur garnettii | reverse complement strand
CCCTCAGCACTGCCGACACCAAGCCCGGCACTACGGCACTACGGGCAGCCACGCAGGGAGCGGTGGCCCGGCGGCCTCACATCCGTGGCACCTGCCAGCAGGGACAAGAAGGTCATCACAAGGAAGGTTTTGGGACCAGTAAAATGGTTCAGTGTAAGAAATGGATATGGTTTCATCAACAGGAATGACACCAAGAAGATGTATTTGTACACCAGACTGCCATAAAGCAGAATAACCCCAGGAAGAACCTTCTCAGTGTGAGAGACGGAGAGACGGTGGAGTTTGACGTTGTTGAAGGAGAAAAGGGTGCGGAGGCAGCAAATGTCACAGACCCTGGCGGAGTTCCAGTTCAGGGCAGTAAATACACAGCAGACCGCAACCACGATAGGCGCTATCCACGCAGGGGCCTCCACGCAATTACCAGCAGAATCACCAGAATAGTGAAAGCAGGAAAAGAACGAGGGATCCGAGAGTGCTCCTGAAGGCCAGGCCCAACACCCCCGGCCCTGCCGCAGGCAAAGGTTCCCACCTTACTACATGAGGAGACCCTATGGGCGGCGACCACAGTATTCCAACCCTCCTGTGCAGGAAGAAGTGATGGAGGCGCTGATAACCAGGGTGCAGGAGAATGAGGTAGACCAGTAAGACAGAATATGTATGGGGTTATAGACCACGATTCTGCAGGGCCCTCCTCGCCAAAGACAGCCCAGAGAGGACGGCAATGAAGAGGATACAGAGAATCAAGGAGATGAGACCCAAGGTCAGCAGCCGCCTCAACGTCGTCGGTACCGTCGCAACTTCAATTACCGACATAGACACCCAGAAAACCCTAAATCACAAGATGGCAAAGAGACAAAAGCCGCCGATCCACCAGCTGAGAATTCGTCTGCTCCATGGGCTGAGCAGGGCAGGGCTGAGTAAACGCCGGCTTATCATCTCTACCATCATCCGGTTTAGTCATCCAACAAGAAGAAATGATTATGAAATTCCAGCAGTAAGAAATGAACAAAAGACTGGAGCTGAAGACCTTAAGTGCTTGCTTTTTGTCTGTTGACCAGATAACTAGAACTATCTGCATTATCTATGCAGCATGGGGTTTTTATTATTTTTACCTAAAGAAGTCTTTTTTGGTAATAACAAACATGTTTTTTTAAAAAGCCTGGTTTTTCTCAATACGCCTTTAAAGGTTTTTAAATTGTTTCATACCTGATCAAGTTGAGATTTTTAAGAACTTCATTTTTAATTTGTAATAAAAGTTTACAACTTGATTTTTTCAAAAACGTCAACAAACTGCAAGCACCTGTTAATAAAGGTTTTAATAATTAAAAAAAAATAAGCATTATTCCTAGATTCAGTCTTATTAGTTATACAACAAATAGAAAATATAAAGCAAACAAGCACATCCCTGCTTTAGGAAATCTATGACATAATTCTCCAAATATCTTTCAAGTTCCAGAGTGTAGGATATATCTTCCTGTCCCACACAGGTCAAAAATTTGATTTTCCACTTATCTTTGCTATTGTGGTTAAAATCGATTAAAAAGTAATATTAATGCAAAGAGGTGTACTCCTATTGAATTATTAATAGGCAATACAACTGTAAATGTTTTTGTTCACCATTCTTCACTGCCCTTGCAAGCAGTTTCAAAATGGGAGGTGCTGAAGCATGAAGATTGTTTGCAGCCATTGCTTTCTGAAATCGCAGCGCTGGGAATTGGTGGAATTCTTGCCTCCTTGGGTTATTATCAGACATTGTGAACTTTTTTTGAAAGCAGGCTATAAATTCACCAAGGGGTACCCTTGCCTTCAATCAAGAAAATGTTTAAAACGACCCCCATCTGCTATTTTAATGTATTCTTCCCAAAGACTGCCATAAATATTTAATATAAGAAAGGCACTGTTTAAAAACAATGAATAGCTTATGAAATTAAAGTTGGCTGACGGATTACACTGTATACATAATACACTGTAAATAATGACAAAGAAAGTACGAGCTGCTAACCTCTTACTTATCCTGACATTTTGTAAGGAATATTAAAAAGACACTTAAGATATGAAGGTCAGCTTAATTGACATCATAAGGTGACCAAACTCCATAGAGCCATTCTACTCTTACCCCTCTCTCTATATGGGTCTGTGTGTACACATATATAGAGAGAGTGTGTACATACACACACACAGACCCCTTGGTATATTACCCCACTGAAAGGATATGATAAAAAAATGTCCATTTTTCAAGAAGTATCACTTAACACACTAGTTATGTTCAGAAAAGTTACAAAATAAGGAAGAATACCTTAAACTATGCCTCGAGGCCCAGGTTTAGCTTCAAGCATCCAAACAGGAATTATCATTTAACAATAGAATTTTCTATGGAAGATAGTCAACACATATTTATCAAATGAATGCATATAGTTATTGGCAGATGCAATTATATGCTGCATTCAAAACTTCCAAGGAAAGATGCTCCTTTTCCCCCCTAGTACAGTCTAACAACCAACCAGCACATTTTCCAATCTCATGAATATCCATTTATTCTTACTCTGTCTTAACAGAAATAAAGAACAGCTGGTGCTGCTTCTCCTATAACTCCAAGTCTCTTGATTACTCTGTCCAAATCAAACAATTTCAACTTCTTTTAATTTTTCTCAGAGGTCTCTCTAACCATTTTGACTGAATTTCTCCAAAGTATAAAAGAAGAATTATTTCTCAATACTTATATACCCCGAGATAATGTTAACTCTTACAAGAACATATTCTTGACATAATGTAAGTATGCTGCCCAGATTATTTTCTCCTGCTGGGTTAGTGCCAAGCACAAATTCTTTACATGAACAACTCTACAGTTAGCTATTCATGTTTTTGACCAAATCTTCCACAGCTAATTTCCACCGATTCTTTTATTCTCTTGATGCCACCAATTTCTCACATACTAATGTCATGTATCAATACTCTTTATGTTTCTCATTCTATCTACTAAATAAAAGGCAATATTATTCCAAGCTAATAATATCTGCAGAAAACCATCCTCAGGCTATTAACAAAGCACTATGTCCTATAACATGTACAAATTTATTTTTCTATGATTCTTATGAAAAAATTGTGCTAGAACTTAAGATTTTCATTTATGTCAAGATAGTTATCATTCATTTCTTCTCTGAATTTTGGAGGAAGCATCACTCTATCGTAAAAGAGAGGAACAAAATTGACTGGAAATATTCTTCAAAATATCATAGTACATCGTAACCAATATCTCTGGCTTGATATTTTGACTACTGAGAGGTTCTACAATAGCATCTCCCCATTTGGTATCATTAGCATCATTTACAGGTAAATCTATTTTAAAAAGAATTCTATATTTTATGGAATCTAAGATATCAATAATGAAATAAGTACCTTTTTAAAAAATGTACTAAGGAAAAACAATAACAAAAGGCTTCCACAGGGCAGCACCTGTGGCTCAAGTGGCTAAGGTGCCAACCACATACACCTAAGCTGGAGGGTTTGAATACAACCTGGGCCCCCCAAACAACAATGCCGGCTGCAACCAAAAAAAAAAAAAAATAGCCAGGCATTGTGGCAGATGCCTGTGGTCCCTCGATAGTGGGTGCCTTGGGAGGCTGAAGCAGGAGACTCACTTGAGCCCAGGAGTTGGAGGTTGCTGTCAGCTGTGATGCCACAGTACTCTACCCAGGGGGACAGCTTGAGGGTCTGTCTCAAAAAAAGACTCATCCTCATTTAGAAGTAAAGTGTGTAATAAGTGTCTGCTAATATTTATTTTAAGAGATATTATCATTTTTCTGCACTTATAACAGTATATTCTATAAATACATTCCTAACATCACTTAGTATTTATAAGATAAGCAAGAGAGTAATTTATTTAACATGACAAATCATTATGTTACTATATCAATATTCTCTCCCAGAATTTAAGCATCTTAAATACAGGCATGTCTCAGATTTGTAGGTTTAGTTTCAGACCACTCAGATAAAGCCAATATCACAGTAAAGCCAAACACACAGATATTTTGGTTTCTTAGAGTACACAAAAGTTAAATTTACACTGTAGTGTAGTAGTTTATTATGTGTGTAATAGCATTATCTATAATAACACACACATCTTAATTAAAAAATACTTTATTGATAAGAATGCTAACGTTCATCTGAGCCTTCTGTGAACTGTAATTTTTTTGCTGTCACTTTTTTTCTTGTGTTAATGGCTACTGCCTGATCAAGGTGGTGGTTGCTGAAGGATGAGGTGACAGTGGAAATTTCCTAAAATAAAGACAACAATCAAGTATGCCATCTTGATTGATTCTTCCTTTCACAATAGATTTCTCTGTACCATGTAATGCTGTTCGATAGCATTTTACTCATGGTAGAACTTCTTTCAAATTTGGAGTCAATTCTCTCAAATCCTGTGGCTGCTTTATCAACTAAGCTTATATAATATCCTAAATCCTTTGTTATAATTTCAACAATGTTCCCAGGATCTTCATCAGAAGTAAATTCCATTTAAAGAAACCACTGGACTGGTTTTACTCATCCATTAAGAACCAACTCCTCATCCATTTCAATTTTTATCATGAGATTTCAGCAACCCAATGAAATCTTTAGACTCTGTTTCTCATTTCAGTTTTCTTTCTATTTCCACCCTATACTAGTAACTGCTAGTTACTACACTGAAGTCTTGAACCCCTCAACATCATCCATGAGGGTCAGAATCAGTATCTTCCAATCCCCTGTTAAGGTTGATATTTTAACCTCCTCCAATGAATTGCCAATGTTCTTTTTTTTTAGAGACAGAGTTTCACTTTATCACCCTTGGTAGAGTGCTGTGGCATCACAGCTCACAGCAACCTCCAACTCCTGTGTTTAAGTGATTCTCTTGCTTCCACCTCCAGAGTAGCTGGGACTACAGGCACTCACCAGAATGCCTGGCTATTTTGTTGTTGCAGTTTGGCTGGGGCTAGGTCCGAACATGCCACCCTCGGTATATGGGGCCAGTGCCCTACTCATTGCAAATGTTCTTAAGGGCATCTAGAGTGATGACTCTTTTCCAGAAGGTTTCAATCTTATTTTGCTCAGATCCATCGAGGAATCATTATGATAGAAATAGCCTTATTTAATATTTAAGGTTGTAAGATTGGAATGTTGACATTTTTCCTTGATCCACAGACTAAGGAATGGATATTGGGGGAGTAGGCATAAGAACAACATTCATGTCCTTGTATGTGTTCCCCACAGCTTTTGGGTGACCCAGGTGCATAGTCAATGAACAGTAATACTTTGAAAGGAATCTTATTTTCTGAAGAGTAGGTCTCAACAATGGGCTTAAAATTTTCAGTAAAGTATGCTATAAACAGATGAGTTTCCATCCAGCCTTTATTGTTCCATTCATAGGCACAAGCAGAATGAATTTAGCATGTTTCTTAAGGGTTCTAGGATTTTTGGAATGGTAAATGAACAATGGCTTTCACTTAGAATCACAAGTTGTATTACCCCCACTAACGAGAGAGTCAGCTTGTCAAGCATTGTGCTTCTTTCTAGCTATGGAAGTCACAGATGGCAGCTTCTTTCAACAGGAGAGTATTTCATCTGCACTGAAAATCTGTTGTTTACAGTAGCCACCTTCATGAATTACTTAGCTGGATCTTCTGGATTACTTGCTGCTCCATCTTGCATTTCTATGGCATGGAGATGGCTTCTTCTCTTAAACCTCAGGAACCACTGCTAGCTTCCAACTTGTCCTCTGCAGCTTCCTCACTTCTCTCAACTTACATAGAAATGAGAGTTAAAGCCTTCCGTTCAATTAGGCTTTGCTTAAGAGAATGTTGTTGCTGGTTTGATCACTTATCCAGACCACTCAAACTTTTTTCATATCAGCAACAGTACTTTTCCACTTCCATATTATTTATGTGTTCACTGGGCTAGTGCTTTTAAAACCTTTCAAAAACTTTTCTTTTGCATTCACACTTTGGCCATAAGGCACAAGAGGCCTTGCTTTGGGCCAGTCTTGGCTTTCGACATGCCTTACTCACTAACCTCAATCATTCCTAGTTTTTTATTTAAAGTGAGTGATGTACACTTCATTTTACTTAATCACTTTTAAGGCCATTGCAGGGTTACTAATTGTATTAATTTCAATATTATTGTTTTCCAGGGAATAGGGAAGCCCAAGGAGAGGACAGGAATAAGAAACAGCTGCTACTCAGAATAGTTAGAACGTACACACCATTTGTAGATTGAGCTCACCATCTTATACGGATGCGATTAATGGTACCCCCAAACAATTATAATGTCAAAGATCACTAATCACAGATCGCTATAAGAGATATAATAACAAAAAAAAAGTTTGAAACATTGCAAGAAATACTAAAATATGACACAGAGACACAAAATGAGCACACGCTATTGAAGAATGATGCTGATCTCAGGAAAATGCAAATTAAAACTACAATGAGATAATACCTTACCATTATCAGAATGGTCATTGACTAAAAGTCAAAGAACAATAGATGCTGGTGTGGATGCAGAGAGAAAGGAATGCCTATACACAGTTGGTGGAACTGCAAATTAGTATAACCTCTATGGAAAACAGTATGGAGATTTCCTAAAGAAATAAATATAGACCACTATCTGGTCCGGCAATCATACTGCTGGTATTTACCCCTAAGAGAAGAAGTCATTTATTCAAAAAGACCTGCATTTGAATGTTTATTTGCAGCACAAATGACAATTGCAAAGACGTGGAATCAACCTAAGTGCCCACCAATTCATAAGTGGGTGATGAAAATGTGGTATGTCTATACCATAGTGTGCTACTCAGCCACAAAAAAAGAATAAGCTAATGTCTTTAGCAACAATTTGGATGGAACTTGAGACCATTACCCTAAGTGAAGTACCTCAGAAATGGAAAACCAAACTCCATATGTTCTCACTAATAAGTGGGAGCTAAACAATGGTTACACATGGACACAAAGAGATGTAAAAGTCAATTGGAAACTAAGAAGGGGGAAGGATGGGAAGGGAAGTGTGAGATAAAAACTTACTTGTTAGGGACAATGAATACTATTCTGATGAAGGGCGCACCAAAAGCCCTGCCTTGTGTATTATACAAGGTATCTATGTAGCAAAATCATTTGTGTCTCCTTAATATTCTGCAATTTTAAAAAACACCAATAATAAAGAGGGTTAAAATGTAAAAAGAAAATAGATCTTTCCAAATGATATACAGATGTAGCTTAAATTATAAACCATTTAGTAAATGATACAAATTTCTGTGCATTATTTGGACTCACTAGAACAAGTTGTTTTTGTAATGAACAAAAGTGTCCCAACAGATGAGTTGTTGCTTAAATAACTACAAAGACGAGTTATTAAATTCAACTTTTATTTCTCTCTTCTCATCCCAGTACTAAGTCAGATCTTGCAAACTGCAGACTGTTGTTCTGGGTGAAAAATATGAGTTGTTTGACTCAAAGGATTAAAGTTTAATATTAAATGCAATGTACAGGAAAGTCAATAGCCCCCCATTTTCCCTTGCTATCCATTCACTTCAGCAGTTTGCCTGCAATTCTTCACAAAATAGTACACACACACACACATACACACACACATATACACACATATATACAAGCTACTAGATGTATAATGATTTACAATCTTCACTTAGGCAGCATCCCCTTTATGGTGCCTATTTTTTTTTTTTGAGTGAGTTCCTTGGTTTGTTAAATTCTCCCCCACTCTTACCCAAACTTCCAAGCAAACAGAAATAAGGTCAAAGGCTGAAGAAAGAAAAACTTCAAAAATCAGGATTTATTTATACCCTAAGATGTCAAAAACCTTTTACAATGATTCCTTTTATGTCTCAACTTTGAATATGTGATTCATTCTGGATGTACTGTGGATCTTTTGAATGTGAGTGGGGCAATAATTTACTCAAATACAAAATTTGTTTCTCAAATAGACCACAGGTTTGAAGTAAGTTTGCTATGGTTCATTTCTCTGGCACTAAGAATGTGTGCCTTTATCATAAAACCAGTTTGAATTTTGTTCAAATATCTTGTTACACTTTAGACAAAATGTTCTGCACCTTTAAGAATACAACTCTGAAAAATCTATCAGAGGTCTTTCATTGGCAGGCATAGCATATAAATAAATTGGGTCTTCTAAAGTAAGTGCAAAGCAGGCCTGGCATCTCCCAATCCACAAAGATAAGTCTGACTTATTCCTCTTTTCTACAAGCAGAAAATTGTGCATTTGTTGAGAAACTACTCAAAGAAGGTTTAAATTTTCCACATAGCATTCTCTTCCTCATTTGTTATTTCAGCCATGTGCGAAGAATAGGAACTACAGAAAGTAAGACTCATCTGAGAAATTATTTCACCAATCGGCAGTAAAATGAAGTGTATCTCTGTAGTCACTGCCAGCTGCTAAAAGATAAATAGCCTGTGACATCAAGCCACAGAGCTGGTAGGTTAAGGACGACTATTCCCTGAAGTTATAAGCTAGAACAGACTAAAGGGCCATTTACTTAGACTCTGAGATCAGGTTGAGAAAGTAACAAAAATTTCTAAGAAACTTAAGACATGAAACTATAAAAATACTAGAAGAAAGTGCAGGGGAAACTCTTGAAGAAATTAGCCTGGGCAAATACTTTATGAGGAGGACCCCTCCCACTCCCCGGGGCAATTGAACTAGCCTCAAAGATACACTACTGGGACCTGATCAAACTGAAAAGCTTCTACACAGTAAGTAAAGCAAGCAGACAGCCCTCAGAATGGCAGAAGATATTTGCTTGTTATGTCTCTGACAAAGATTTGATAACCAGAATCCACAGAGAACTCAAACATATTAGCAAGAAAAGAACAAAAGATCCTGTCTCAGGGTGGGCAAGGGACTTGAAGAGAAACTTCTCTGAAGAAGACAGGCACACAGCTTATAGACACATGAAAAAATGCTCACCATCCTTAATCAACAGAGAAATGCAAATCAAAACTACCCTGAGATATCATCTAACTCCAGAAGATTAGCCCACATCACAAAATCCCCAAACCAGAGAAGTTGGCATGGATGTGGAGAAAGGGGAACACTTCTACACTGCCAGTGGGAATGCAAACTAATATGTTCCTTTTGGAAAGATGTTTGGAGAACACTTAGAGATCTAAAAATAGACCTGCCATTTGATCCTATGCAGGGACCAAACTGCATAGGCTCTACTGGGTATATTTGCAGAAGACCAAAAATCACTTTATAGCAAAGACATTTGTACCAGAATGTTTATTGCAGCCCAATTCATAATTGCTAAGTCATGGAAGACGCCCAAGTGCCCATCGACCCACGAATGGATTAATAAATTGTGGTATATGTACACCATGCAGTATTATGTAGCCTTAAAGAAAGTTGGAGACTTTACCTCTTTCATGTTTACATGGATGGATCTGGAACATACTCTTCTTAGCAAAGTATCTCAAAAATGGAAGAAAAAGTATCCAATGTACTCAGTCCTACTATGAAACTAATTTATAGCTTTCATATAAAAGCTATAACCTAATTATACCCCAAAAATATGGGAAAAGGGAGGGGAGGGAGGGTAATTGGTGGGACCACACCTACAATGCATCTTACAAGGGCACATGTGAAACTTACTAAATGTAGAATATAAATGTCTTACAATAACTAAGAAAATGCCATGAAGGCTATGTTAACCAGTTTGATGAAAATACTTTAAATGGTATATAAAACCAGCATATTTTACCCCATGACTGCATTAATATACACAGTGATAATTTAATAAAAAAAAGAAAGAAAAGAAAAAAAATTTCTAAGAACAGAACCTTAGTTGTGAAGCACCTTCTTAAAAATAAACCCAGATAACAATAAGCAAGTCACTTAACCTGTCTAAGTTTTAGTTTTCTTTTTAAGACAGAAATAACAACTTGTCTTGCTAGGTTTTATATGGCTCAAAAATCATTCATGTAAAGTGTCTAGTACAATGAACGTCCCCAGTCAGCCCTGGATGAATGGAAATTATTATATCATCTTATTATTCTAATAAGAAATTTTAGAGAAGAAACTTTTAGTTATGTATCTATGAAAGGGGCTTTAACCATTTACCAGGGTGTCCTTTTTTTCTTTTCTGCTGCATATTGGAAAAATAAGAATCATCTTGGGCCACATGTTAAATACACAAACACTAACAAAAACCGATAAACAAAAAAAAAAGTTGTACATATTTTTATGGTATCTGATGCCACAGATAAGCAAAACAGTCCTCCAATAATCTGTATGTGGCCCATAGGCTGCAAGATGGACACCTCCAAACCATCTGAATCTCTAGAGTGGCACTTAGCAGTTTGGCCCACATTATCAAAGTAACACTGCCTCTTGACTACCATACTCCCCAATTACTGGGTCCATAATTCTCTTTATAAAGGGTAAGTAAAACTTTCAACATGAGACTCAGTCTGCTAAACTAAGAGTATCTGAATAATGGTTTCATTGGTCCACAATTTATGGAAGCATTTTTTCATTGTAAGTTCTTTCTTAGGTATACAGTCCACTAGCAATCAGAAAATTAGCATAATTATTGTAATACTAACTAAATGGAATTGTAGATAAACAATAAAAGTAATTTCGGTTTAGTCAATTCTATATACAGGAGACAAAGAACCTGAATCTTTGAGACTATTTTAAATTTGCAATCTTGAAAATTCGACAAAGGGAAGTCAGAATCAAAGAATGGTATTGAAATCTAAAATCATCTAATGCCAAGACAAAAATTACCCAGCTATCAACTTGTCAATTAAACATGAATCTATTCTATTCACTTCTCTGACTTTCATCTCTATCCTCACTTCATCTTGGAGTCAGCTTTTCCTACGGTAGACTCCCATGGTTATTCAAACCACAATCTCTAACCCAATGTGCATTCCTCATTAGCAAGTAAACATCTCCAGGTCTAGTTCTAAAAATGACGTCATTTAAGTTTTCAGCTCACACCCTGCTTCTGCCATTCTGCGAAAACCGGCCAGACCAAGTGTGATCCTTCACAGTGCTAACTGAGAATTGATGTCTTTCAACAACTTAGCTGTAAGCAACAGTAGCTGCTTCAGAGTAATCACACAGGAAAGGAGTCTATTCAAAGGATATTACAAATGAGGCTCAATATTCAGCTTCTCGAACCAAGGTCCCACTCAGCACAAAACAGAACTAATGAGAAAAATCCCTGTAGACGCTGTCACCCCAAAGAGACACTATTGCAACTGGATTCTAGGTGGGTTTCCATCCTCAAGTTGAGCATTTTAGAATTTAGGTTTGCTGAAACCCAGGTGACATTCCAATGCCTCAGGGCACACAGCAGATTAGTTCTCCGTGTTCTGTCCTGGGGAGGTGGTTTTCGTAAGGTTGGAAACTCCTTAGATTACAACTAGAGTTTGAAAGGTGCTGGGCACCCAAAAACCATCACTTATGCCAACTGTGCAAGGTTGTAAATTGCTGATACCAATTTACACCCATATAAAAAAGAGAATGAACAGTTGTCAGTCTTTCACCCTGGAAAAGAGATGTGCTTTTAAAGCAAATAATTAGATCATACATATAGCAAACAAATATGATCTGGATACAGCAAAATGTCTCCATTTATGATTTAAGTCTATTGTGAATAATGAAGATGAAAAATCGACAGTGTTCTAACTATCTAGCGCCAACAGTTCCAATACCTATCTGTTCTCCTTCACCCTGTAAACACTGAGAGGCTCTGCTAGTGCGTGAACCCTCTATCCTGTCCCACCTTTAACACTCCCTTTTCTTTTCCCCTTTTCCCTGTACCCACAGTAATCCATGTAACTACTAACACAGTAGTTTTTACTGAGTTCTCACAGAAAACCACTTTCATCCGTAAGCATATGTACTTCATCAGAACCTGCTCTGTGATAGGAATACTTTGTTCTGCCTCAGGAAGAGAAGAATCCCAGGATCTGATATGTCTTGCTCCTGGCCAGCCCTGGGATGGGGAACTGTCCAGGAGCAGTAAGTGCTAGCATCGCACATGGACAAACACAGGGAAGGTGGGCTGCTCAGTGCTTCCTCACGCCCACTATGAAGTGTGAATCCAACTATGTGGTCTCCCATGTGCAAACTGGAGGGGGGGTGGGAATACAAGGCAAGTAAAGAAACCAAGAAGTAGAAGTAAGAGAATTATCACCTCCAGCCCAATCTTAAAAATGATCAGAAGGACATAATAAAATTTCACAGTGCTTCTATTTAAGTGAAATCATAGCGTTCTATTCTTCCTTGTGCTTTTTTGTGATGCACAAGAATGAACATGTAGTACACTCTCCAATCAGTGGGAAATGGGTAGGCTTGTTTATTGGAATATAGTTCCAAATACAAAAAACTCAAAATTATATCTTAGAGTGAAATTCAAGATTATTATGATTCTCATTTCTCTTTTAAAAGAAACTTTTTGCAAGGACATTTACTGGAAAAAGTTCTAAATCAGGTAAAACTTGTAATATTTGTTTTTTTGTTTTGTTTTGTTTTGAGACAGAGTTTTACTATGTCACCCTTGGTAGAGTGCTGTGGCATCACAGCTCACAGCAACCTCAAACTCTTGGGCTTAAGTGATTCTCTTGCCTTAGCCTTACAAATAGCTGGGACTACAGGTGCCCACCACAACACCTGGCCATTTTTTGGTTGTAGTAGTTTGGCAGGCCTGGGATGGGTTTGAACCCACCAGCTCCAGTGTATGTGGCTGGTACCCTAGCCGCTGAGCTACAGGCATGGAGCCAAAACTTGTAATATTTGAAGGGTACTGTCTTAGTACATTTGAATTTCTGTAACAAAATTCCTTAGACTGGATAACCTGTGAGAAATTTATTGTTCATAGTTCTAGAGGCTAGGAGGCCCAAGGTCAAGGTGCCAGCAGATTTGGTGTCCAGTAAGAGCTTGCTCTCTCAGATATTCCACCTTCTCTAAGTCTTCACATGGCAAATGGGTCCAACATGCTCTCACAGGCATCTTTTATAAGGGCACCAATCCCATTCACGAGGACTCTGTCCTCATGGCCTGATCACTTCCCAAAGGCCCCACCTCCTAATACTATCACCTTTGGAATTCGTGTCAACATATGAATTTTGGAGAGATACAAACATTCAGACCACAACAGGTCTGAATTCAATCTCTTAAAAATATGCATGATATAGGCTGAGCATGGAGGCTTGCGCCTGGAATCCTAACAACTCTTGGAGGCCAAGGTAGGAAGATTACTTGAGCGTAGGACTTTGAAAACAGCCTGATCAAGAGTGAGACCCCATCTCTACCAAAAACATAAAAAATTAGCTGTGTATGGTGGCACACACCTATAGTCTTACCAGCTACATGAGAGGATGAGGCAGGAGAGGAGGATTATTTGAGCCCTGGAGTTTGAGGTTGCTGTGAAGTGAGCTGACTCCCAGCCCTCTAGCCTAGGGCAGTAGAGTGAGACTCTATCTCAAAAATAAATAAATATAACCATGAGCAATTACAGAGCAAATACCCATTGTAGTAGACAAAAAGGTGTGCCACTAGAAAGCAGTTGATTCTATTGCTTGTACAATTTCCTTTTTATTACTTATTACCAGACATTTTTCCCTCAAAGAAAGGTCTCACTGTGTGCAAACCTTTCTTAGGATGTAAGTATGCAGAATAATACCAAAATGAAAGAAAGACAAATGCTCTAAGATTAATGCTTTCAGAATACTTCAGTAATAGCTTTATTAATACAGACTTTTATGCTTCTTGATGCATTGCATGTTTCAGACCCAAAAGATAAATGTCCTTTTATATGGATCCTGAGTTAGTGAAAAATCCTATGAAAGCACTGTTTTCTCCACTGGAGATAAGGTTTCAAATGCCTCAAGCAGAGGACTGAGGGCTGTACAAGGCCCACCCTATGCATCCCGCCTTCCTGCCTACTGCTTCTCAACACGGAATCCTCTTTAATCAGCCTTATCCTTCTAACCTTCACCCCCACACAAGTGCTCGGTCCAGCTTCAGTGCTCTTGTTACTTCTTCTGCCTTCCGCTCATCTAATTTGCTACTTTACCTTCTTTACCCTCTTAAAAAAACGTTGATCTTTGAATTAGTTTTACTTACATAGAAGCTGCAAAAATAGTAGCGCTCCTTTGTATCCTTTGCTCAGGTTTCCCCAGTGATATCATCTTATAGAACCACAGTGTCATTTGTCAAGAACGGAAAATTGACTTTGTTACCAGAATGTTAACTCAGTCACAGGCCTTTATGTGAACTCTCCCTGTTTTTCTATCATGAACTCAGTTTCTGAGGGGAGGGAAGAGGCTGTAGTTCTACGAATCTTACTGCATCGCAGACTCATGAAACTACTGCCATCATCAGTGCACATCCCTTTATAGTTATTACTCTCCCCAACTCCAGCAATTGTTAAACTGTTCTCTGTCTCTACATTTCTATAATTTTGTCACTTCAGCAATATGCAGTCATTTGAGACTCACTTTCTTTAAAACTCACCGCAGTGCTCTGGAGAGCCAAGGAAGCTACCGCATCATCGGGACCTCTCCTTTTATTGCTGTGGAATAGTCCACTGTATGCTATACCTTACTTCATTTATCCATTTACTTGAAAGATATTGGGGTTATTTCTAGTTTGGAGCTATTACAAATAAAGCTGTGATGAACATTCATGTATAAGCTTTTGTACAAACTTGAGCTTTCATTTCTCTAGTGTAAATATACAGGAGAGAGATTTCTAGGTCATATGGTACCTACAAAGGTTAATTTTTATGTGTTTAATTCAAGTTGCCTAGGCCATGGTACCAAGTTGTTTGATCAAACCCCAGTCTAGACGTTGCAATAAAGATATTGTTTTGGATCTGACTAACATTGAAGCCAGTAGACTTTGAGCAAAGCAGATGACCTTCCTAAAGGTGAGTGGACCTCTTTCGATCAGTTGAAACTGAGGTTCACAGAAGAGGAAGGAATTCTGCTTTCAGATTCCTGTTACAAGTTCTAGCCTGGCCCAACCTGCCCTGAAAATTTCAGACTTGCTAGTTCCCACAGTTGAGTGAGCCAATACCTCAATCCTTTAAAATCTCTCATTCTCTCTCTTTTATACCAACTGCATGCATATAAACAAGGGACTCGATTGGTTCTGTGTCTCTGGACAGCCCTGACTAATATAGCATCCTAAGGCTAGGAAACAGGCAAGAATGTTTGCTCTCATCACTGTCTTTTAATTATATAAAAATCTGTGATTTTAAAACATAATATAAACCAATTTATAATAAATTAATATATTTCTTTTGAATATATACATATTAGTTACCCATAGATTAAGAATTTAATGGAGAATCAGTAAAGATGTAAGAATATCTTATTTTAAAGACCATTAGTATTTCAGCAAGTAAATTCTTTAAGAAGAAGTAAAACCAAACTCCCACGTAGTCAATTTTATACTCACCATGGTAAACTAAGTAAAAAAATATGTTCAGACATATTCTGTGAGTTTGGAGGTAATACCTTAGGGATACAAATGATACTCAAATTTTGTCAAAATAGTATCAGATTTATGAAAAAAATCTACACATTAAAAAGATGGAAATTTTCAAATGCCTAGTAAAGACCTTTTCAGGGCTTACATCCACCTATAGAAAATTATTATGTTCTCCTCAATAACAGCAGAACTTGTTTTAAATTTGCTTTCCATAGAAGCATTTCAGAAAATAATGCAGAAATATCCACATAGTGTTAACATCTCTGCCATTAAGACACTCATTCAAAAATTCAACAAATCTCTACTGTCCTAGGCTTAGAGGATATATCCAGTACAAATTCTCATAGAAACCACACAGGGCTGGGGTAGGGTAGAGGGAAAAACATCATGATGAATTCTTATAAAGTAAAACTAGGTAAGAGATTAAAAGATGGAGGTGTTGGCAGTGGTGGGTGCTACTTTAGAGAAAGTGGACAAAGAAAACCTGACGAGGTGACATGTGGGAATCACAGAGGCACTTTAAAGCCAAGAAGACCTCCCACAAAAACCGGATGGAAAGAGAGACCCTCAGAAATTCCTCCCCAGTAAGGTTCATCCTCAGTTCAACTATTTGGCCACTTGGGGCTCCCAACTCTGTATTTGGCTTTTGTAAGGTGCTTCTAATTTCACTCTTGATTATCCGCCTCATTTAGCTGTTCCTGAATCAGGTCATCACCTCCACCTCTTACGTGTTCTCCTGTACCTACCAAGGCCATCCAACCTTTCTGATTTTCTGCTGTAAACTGTAAGAATTAAAAGTTGCTCTGAGCCACAGAGTAAACACACAAACACTAATAGAAGCTGATTAGCAAAAAAAAAGGTCCATGCATATTTTTCATACTGTCTGACACCACAAATAAGTAAAAAAAAAAAAAGTTCTCACAAAATCAGCCCACAGGGTTGGGACACCCCTTACAGTCTTTAGCATGCCTCCCCCATGCTTAGGAACTGAAGGTCTGACCAACACACTCTTTCCCTCATGAAATTACTCATCTGCGGAAACTAGACCAACTTTCCTCCAGAGAGGCTTGGCCCTTTACTTCACCCCAGGACCCTGCCCAGGACAGCCTGCTGCTTCCCCACCCAGGCAGGGGAAGTCAAACAGGTTGAACTGAACTCCACTTCAAATGAAGGAATAAGAAAAAATATTAACTAAACACAGAGTAGGGGGGTTAAAGAGTAAAGAACACTGGAACTGTTTACACCTTCGAATGAAACTAATTATAATAAAGTGGTCTGATAAAAATCAATGGCAGAAATAGAGGCTTCTTCATACGTTTTGATTCAAAACAAAACGGCAGTAGATCACGGGTACATCAATCACCATGCGGTAGAAAAATACAAGAACTATCAAACTATTGGGTGGTCCTTCTCAGGAGAAAGTTGTCAGATCTGTCTGACTTTGATCTCTCATTCACAGAAATAGCCTGGGGAAACTTCTCCACCCTCTAAAAATAATAAATCTCAGAAGCCACACATTCTGCAGGCCAGAAATCACCTCTGGTGAGAAACCTTCCTTCCCAGTGCACTAAGAAAACATTAACTGTTAAAACTCTGGACTGGAAACATTAGAAGGAAAACCCAAAGGAGTGAACATCTGTGCGACAAATCTCAGAGGGTGGGATGATGCAGAAAGAAGCAAAAAGAGGAGGAAGAACCTGTATTATTCCCCATATCAGAACCCAGAAAATAAATTTAGCTGAGTCTCTTCTGGTCAAAGGGCAAAACTAAAAGAGCATAAATAAGAGTGTCTGTGATAACATAGAAACCAATGTAATGTTTCAGATTCCTTTAATTCTTGATGAAATTCTCCAAGAGGCATTTGGTGGTGGTAGTCTCCACCAAAGATTACTGACTCATGTGCTGATAAGCAAAGTTAGTAGGTGAAAGTAAACAAAGCACAAAGATAACAATCAACTAAATGATATCCTTTCCCTCATCCTGCCTTTTGGGGAGTTAGACAACTGGTGAGTATCTTTCTTGCCTAGAAGTAGTACAGAACAGTAGCAGGAACCAGATGATTGCACTTGACTCTTGGTTCCACCACTTAGTAAGTAGCTATTATTTGACTATACCACAGAGGTACTCAACTGAACTTCAGATTTCATCAGTAACATGGAACTAATGAACAATGCCTAACTCACTGTTTATCCTGAAAATTAAATTAGACAATGCATACAAAGTATCTGGCACATGATGACTGCATCACAAATGCTATTATTACAATCAAATATTCCATATTTATGTGTTATTAAGCGTTGGTAATTATAAACTTAATCCATGGCTTGCTGTATTATTAGCTAAGACAAGTCATTTAACCACTCTCAGTTGCAGCTTTTACATTCCATAGATTTACCACACAAATCAGAGAGGCGTTCATCAGCCTAATTTCTGTATGGCCACGTGCATTAGCTTGCTAGGAATACCCTAACAAGGTACCATAGGCTAGGTGGCTTTATCCACAGAAATCCCTACGGGAGGCTAGAGGTGCAAGACCAAGGTATCTGCAGGGCTGACTCAAGCTAAGGGCTTGAGGGCATATCTGTTCCACGCCTCTCCTCCAGCTTCTGCTGGGTTCCTGGGAATCTTTGGGGTTCCTTGACTGGTAGAAGCACCATCCTGATCATCACCTTCATCTTGACATGGCTCTCTCCCTGTGTGCATATGTCAGTCTCCAAATTGTCCCTTTTTATATTCCCTACCTAAATGATTTCATTTTAACTCGATTACTTATTTAAACATCTATCTCTAAATAGGGTCTCACTCTGAGATTTTCTAGGTTAGGACTTTGAAATATATATTTGGGGTGACACAGTTTAACCCTTAACACCATGAATATCAAAAGAGCCAATAAACCAGGACACACATACAGGGTTGAAACAACACCTCCCTCTTATGTCCAAGAGAATTGTGACTCCTGGCTAGATACAACTCATCTGGCCCCAATGGCAGCTTCATAGAGCTGCTCCTGCAGCACAAATCTATTGTCTCCATAGGTAAGATTGCCAGACAAGGTACCCAGTTAAATTTAAATTTCAGATAAACAATGAATACTTTTTCAGTCTAAGTATGTCCCATGAAACTTTTATTTTTATTTCCTTAGCTGCCACCCTAATTATAGGTGAGTTACATTGCCATGATGAGCTCATAAGGTTAGGCAGCATTACTTAAATTTCACCCCAAAAAATTACTTGAGGTACTTTTTATGCATATAAATTCCCAGGCTCCACACTTGATCCACAGACTCACACCCTCCATTGGAGAAATCTAAAAAGTTCTATGTTTAATCAGTAGTCCAAGTAAGTCTCCTCAAAGACATCAGGGAACCAATTACCACTGTTGCTCACCCAGACTGTACAAACTTCCAGAGAACCTGACTATGACCACTCACCTTGACTTCTTGCTCTACCCAACTTTTCCATAAGATGGGCACTACGCAAGGCAGCTTCTGGTCATAAATTATCCCCAACTTTTTACAAACAATTTATAAAGTTTCTTTTGCCTCATTCACACTGAGGTGGAAGGTGCTCAAAGACGCCAGTTGAAATTAAAAACCAAAGACCATATGATTCTCTCAATTGATGCAGAAAAAGCTTTTGATAACATACAGCATCCCTCCGTGATCAGAACACTTAAGAAAACTGCTATAGACGGGACATTTCTCAAACTGATCAAGGACACCTACAGCAAAACCCACAGCCAATACTGTATTGAATGGATTTAAATTGAAATCATTTCCACTAAGATCAGGAACCAGGCAAGGTTGCCCATTGTCTCCACTGCTTTTTAACATTGTAATGGAAGTCTTAGCCATTGCAATTAGGCAAGAAAAGACGATCAAGGGTATACATACAGGGTCAGAAGAGATCAAACTTTCACTCTTGGCAGATGATATGATTGTGTATCTGAGAAGTCTACTACAAAACTCTTAGAAGTGATCAAGGAATACAGCAGCGTCTCAGGTTACAAAATCAACACTCATAAATCGGTAGCCTTTATATATACCAACAATAGTCAAGCTGAAAAAACAATCAAGGATTCTATTCCGTTTCCAGTAGTGCCAAAGAAGATGAAATATTTGGGAGTTTACCTTACAAAAGATGTGAAAGACCTCTATAAAGAGAACTATAAAACTCTAAGAAAAGAAATAGCTGACAATGTTAACAAATGGAAAAACATACCATGCTCATGGCTGGGAAGAATCAACATTGTTAAAATGTCCATACTACACAAAGCAATATATAATTTTAATGCAATCCCTATTAAAGCTCCACTCTCATACTTTAAAGATCTCAAAAAAATAATACTTTGTTTTATTTACTATCAGAAAAGGCCTCAAATAGCCAAGATATTACTCAGAAATAAAAATAAAACAGGAGGAATCACACTACCAGACTTCAGACTATACTATAAATCGATAGTGATCAAAACAGCATGATACTGGCACAAAAACAGAGAGGTAGATGTAAGAAATAGAATAAAGAACCAAGAGATGAACCCAGCTACTTATCATTATTTGATCTTTGATAAGCCAATCAAAAACATTCAGTGGGGAAAAAATTCCCTAATTCACAAATGGTGCTGGGTGAGCTCGCTGGCGACCTGAAGAAGACTGAAACTGGACCCATGCCTTTCACCATTAACTAAGATAGACTCTCAATGGATTAAAGATTTAAACTTAAGACATGAAATTATAAAAATACTAGAAGAAAGTACAGGGAAGACTCTTGAAGAAATCGGCCTGGGCAAACATTTTATGAGGAGGACCCTCCAGGCAATTGAAGCAACACCAAAAATACATTACTGGGACCTGATCACTAAAAACCTTCTGCACAGACAAGAACATAGTAAGTAAAGCAAGCAGACAGCCCTCAGAATGGCAGAAGATATTTGCTTGTTATGTCTCTGACAAAGATTTGATAACCAGAATCCACAGTGAACTCAAACATATTAGCAAGAAAAGAACAAAAGATCCCGTCTCAGGGTGGGCAAGGGACTTGAAGAGAAACTTCTCTGAAAAAGACAGGCACACAGCCTATAGACACATGAAAAAATGCTCACCATCCTTAATCAACAGAGAAATGCAAATCAAAACTACCCTGAGATATCATCTAACTCCAGTAAGATTAGCCCACATCACAAAATCCCCAAACCAGAGAGGTTGGCATAGATGTGGAGAAAGAGGAACACTTCTACACTGCCAGTGGGAATGCAAACTAATATATTCCTTTTGGAAAGATGTTTGGAGAACACTTAGAGATCTAAAAATAGACCTGCCATTTGATCCTATGCAGGGACCAAACTGCATAGGCTCTACTGGGTATATTTGCAGAAGACCAAAAATCACTTTATAGCAAAGACATTTGTACCAGAATGTTTATTGCAGCCCAATTCATAATTGCTAAGTCATGGAAGACGCCCAAGTGCCCATCGACCCATGAATGGATTAATAAATTGTGGTATATGTACACCATGGAATACTATGCAGCCTTAAAGAAAGATGGGGACTTTAACTCTTTCATGTTTACATGGATGGATCTGGAACATATTCTTCTTAACAATGTATCTCAAGAATGGAAGAAAAAGTATCCAATGTACTCACAGCCCTACTATGAAACCAATTTACAGCTTTCATATGAAAGCTATAACCCAACTATAGCCCAAGAATATGGGGAAAGGGGAGATAGAGGGGAGGAGATGGAGGAGGATGGGTGGAGGGAGGGTAATTGGTGGGACCACACCTACGGTGCATCTTATAAGGGTTCATGCAAAATTTACTAAATGTAGAAAATAAATGTCTTAACACAATAACTAAGAAAATGCCATGAAGGCTATGTTAACCAGTTTGATGAAAATATTTCAAATTGTATATAAAACCAGCACATTGTACCCTGTGATTGCATTGATGTACACAGCTATGATTTAATAAAAAACCAAAAAATGCCACTTGATATGTTCCTGAGGTACATAAATATAGATACACAAACATCCAGAAAAGTACAGAAAGACACATACCAGGTAATGTACAAGCATTATAGGATAGAGATGGAACAATGAGGGTAAGATATAATGGATAAAATAATAATACAGACAAAGAAATTTTTTTGAAAGGGACATATTACATTAAAATATACATACGAGAGAAAAAAGACGTCTGGAAAACAATGGTTTAGATGAGGAGAAAGAATAGCTGAAGAGCTGTCAGTACAATAAGTACAAGGAAAAATCATAAAGTAAAAACCAAATCAAGAAATTAACTGCTGCGAATAACCAATCTTTTTCAAACTTAGAATGTGACAAGATAGGAAACAGGACTAGATAACCACAAATAATGCCTCCCTTCTGGGGCGGTGGGAGTGGCGGTGATTACTGCATTAGTAAGACTGTTTTTCTCTTGGCCTTCTCCACACCAGGTAGAAATGCTTAGCCCCTCTTGGCACTGAACCTTGACGCTATTTGAGGCCTGCTCTGGAGGGTGTTCCCACTCGATTCTTAGCCTCCCTGGCACAGGAAAATAATCTCTTACTCTACAAGTGCAGACTCTGAGGGCAGAACTGTACTTGGTTTTTAGGTGGTCTCACTGCAGCTGAAAGTAGTAAAATATGTTTCCGACACTAAAAAAATAAAACAAGCAAAAGCAAGGCGAGTACCACATTAACACAAAATTTATATTTTAAGTTAATTTTAAATAAAACACCTACAGCATTTAAGAAACTCTCATTGACTACATGTTCAACAATAGTTCAGATGTGAGCTGGTGGCTTTTTTAAACAAGATAGCATTGGTTTGTAAAACCAAACCACAGTAAATTCAACTAAAGAACTGGATTAATTCTAAAAGATGCTGTGCTGTGAAAAATTCTTTGAACAGTGAGAACCATTTTTGGACCCATCACCAATTCTGATGATCTAATCCCAATTATTTTTCTTGTACTAGATGTCTAGAAGGATTTCTGAGCTCTGTGTGAGCTGAACTCTGCCCTACAGAGGCTTAAATTCAACAAGACTATATACAAATGACAGATACACACTCATCATATTACAGATTTTAGCTTTAGGATTATAATTTATAGTGTTTACATTTTTATTTCTAGTTTTATTAGAAAAGGTTGCAACACAGAGGAAATAACCAGAAAGTTAGAAAATTCATTAAAATAGATCCAATGTCTAGGGCTCATTCAAATATATTGCAGAAAGAAACCCAAATATGCAACTTGTACTTTCACTGAAAATATAAATGAAAATTCCTCTTAGAAAAATAACCAAGAAGAAAGATTATTTAATGTTAATAAAAATATTCTGTCACATTATAATCACTTTGAGATTGACTACAATGGAATCAGATTTAATGTGTAATTCAGGATGTCTACTCTTTTGAAATTGTTACTTAGAGTTCAAATGTTTATTATATAAGTCAACTTCAATATAAGTCAACGGAGGAAACATTTTTTCCTGATGACATGGAAATGGCTGAAGATTGTATAATGCTTCATACTTTCCACATACATTATTTCTTTTAATTTTCATAAATAATCTAAGAAAAATTAAATATTTATGTAATGTCACACTGGTTTATGATTCAGCCAGTATTAAATCTAGACAAGTGATATCTACCCCAGTGTCTCTTTTTATTTGCTTATCAGTCAAGATTCAGCAAGGAATTCATTATAATCATTCAATTAAATGTGTATTTAGAATTCCTATCTATCTTAAACAAATTAGGACATTTTAAATCAATACTAAATATTTTTAAGTAATTATACTCAGGCCTATCCAAATGTGATAAATATAGACAGTACTCAATTCTTTTACATTGATCTTGCATATTCAAGACTGTCATTTGCTTTCCCAGCGAAAAACACATTAACCTTTCTTTTGTCTCCATTTAATAATAATAGCATTTGAAGTGGTAGAGAAAAAATACCAACTTCCAGGGGCCTACATTATTCAGATTCTATTTGATAGTAGTTCTGGGACAAAAGGCTAAGCTGTAGTCCCCAGAAGACCCTTCCCTGAATGGTTCTGGGTTAATATTGGCCCAAGAAGAAATCTGCATGAGAATGGGAAGCAGAAATGCAACAGCAACCAGCAGTCTCTGAATGAAGGTCACTATGCTTATAAGCAGTGACACAGAAGCAGATGGGTTGGTCCAGGGTCCCAGCTCATCCTCATGCTCCTCTGTCCTGATTCCAGCTCTTTCATCCCAGTTGACCCTGCTGATCAACGGTAGCCCGGGACCCACTGCCAAGTGCTTGGCAGCAAACCCACAGCCCCTATAACTTTTGCCTTCACTGTCCACCTTGGTGCTGCTGTGCCTGGCTTCTTACTCACGGGCCGGTGACTCCTCTCATCCCACCTGGACCTCCTGCTCCCCACAGCCCCCAACCACACTGAGGGAGCTCTAAGTCCTATAACAAACCTCTTATCTCTTAATTGACATACATACTTTCTAAACCACAATTGTGAGATACTACCTAAGGGTTTTAATTGATTTTGAGTTTTATTACTATTTTTTCTTTACAGTCACATTTTTCCAATATCTTAGTGTTATATTCTACATATCATCTTATCTATTTTTAAGTGTACAGTTCAGTGGTACTGAGTAGATTCATATTGTTGTACAAATATTACCACTATCCATTTCCAGAACATTTTTAACTTCCCAAACCAAAACTCTATACCTAGGAAACAATAACTCTACTCCTAGCCAACCGTTATTCTATTTTGTCACTATATTTTGACTACTTTAAAGCCTGTGTAAATGCAGTCATACAGTATTTTTCTTTTAGTAATTGGTTTATTTCATTTAACATAATGTCCTCAAGATTCAGGCATGGTGCAGCATATGAGGCCTGTCCATAAAGTATCCAGCCATGCACCATAAGTGATGCAGACATTTATTGAAAAAGATACAAGAGACACTGTACATAGGACAACACCACCTTGGCCCCCTTCAAAGGGGGCATCTTAGGACCTCACACAGCGTTCCCAGTGTCTCTTCCACTGTTCAAAACACTCTGCAAAATCCTCTGTTGGAACTGCCATCAGCTGCCTTGTCATGTTTCCCTGAACCTCACTGATGTTCTGAAATCTCCTTCAAAGGTAATTTTAGTTTGGGGAAGAGCCAGAAGTCACAGAGCGCCAAATCTGGACCAAGGTGGGGCTGAGCCACCTAAGTGGTTTGATGTTTTGCCAAAAAAACTCTCTCTGCACAAGATGTGACACATGGGCAGGCACATTCTCATGACAAAGCTGCCAATTACCAGTTGCCATAGCTGCCCTTTTGTCACACTGAATCTCTCAGGGGATAAAGAACATTGAGAGAGTACTTCTTATTAATTGTTTGGCCTGGAGCGGTGCACTTGTGGTGAATGACCCCTTCCCAATCAAAGCACATAGTGAATATGGTCTCGGTCTTGGGGCAACTTTGCCACACCTTCCTCACCCATGGAGAACCAGGTGGCTTCTATTGGGACAACTGGGTCTCTGTTTCTGGATCATAGATAGCTGCAGATCCACAATTCAGCTCCAGTTAGGACCTTCTTCAGGAAAGCTGGCTCACTGGTACCAGTCTGAAGCAAGTCATTACCAAATGCAGCACCATGTTCCTTCTGCTCTGACAGCAGAAGCTGTGGACACATTTTGCCACAACATATTTCACGCTAAGACTCTGTATCGAAATCTTGGACACAGTAGTTTTTGGAATCATCCCAGATTGGCTTGTAGTTCTTGCACTGTCGTCAGTCACTGCTGATCTTTGCTGACTGCAGCCCACATGTTCGCACATTCTCAGGTGTTCTGCTTGGTGCAGCCCTTCCAGAACGTGCATCACTTTCAACAGATTCTCGACCATCTTTGAAGCACTGTGCCACACTTATATTTGCATTTCACTTAGTACATCATCCCTGAAAGCCTTCCGAATCACTTAAATAGTTTCTACTCCTCCCTACTTAATGGGCACAGTGTCAGGGTATATGAGACTCCTCTTGGGGGTGGGACACAAATATATAAGAGGGACTTGCCTAACAAATGCAAACATTGTAACTTAATTCTTTGTGCCCTCAAATTAACCTCAAACAATAAAAACATGAATAGTTTTCATGGGGACAGGCCAACCTTAACACAAAATTTGATGCACATTTGCTCTATTCAGTTGAACATGACAGCCACATAGTACACTTGCTCACTACAATGGTCACTGTTCACACATGCACATTCCCATCCACTCTCCTGGGCTGTCCAGTTACACTGATGTGGAGCAAACTGTTTTCGTTACATTAACAATGGCTGTGTTTGCAGGATATGTTAGAATGCGAGCAACAGGGGAAGACTTCTTTCACGTTGCTATTGTTTTCTAAATGCCTTCAGATCATGTCCATCATTTCCTGCACTTGTGTCTCCTTTTGTGTCTAGCTGATGCTTTGCAGTGACACGTTTCTCACTTTTTTCTGTATATAAATGACTTCTGATACCTAGTTCAATTTAAGATTTTTTTTTTTACTTCAATATAAAGTTTATTACTTCTTTGAGAAGACGTGGAAATACACTATGGAGCAAAAGAATCTTGGTCTCAATGCATAAAATTCTTGGGGGAATCACAGGGAATTCCCAGAGCCAAATAATGCTGGCCTTTCATCCATCCATCCCTTCTGTGAGGATGATCAGTCTTTATAGTAAAATAATAGGAGAATTATTACCTCAGTGTTTTTTTCAGTAAGGACTAAAATCAAGCTATGTCTTAAGATTTTTTGACTTCATATTAAGTCCAGGAACATAGACAGTGGCTCAATTTACAATTTCTCAACTTTATGATGGGTTTATCAGAATATTAATACATTTTCAACTTAATATTTTCAATCTATAAGGGGTAACTAGGACATAGTCCATCATAAGTTGAGGAATATCTAATGTTTTATATGTATTTACTTTGTGGTTACCATGAGACTACATCTAATATAGTAGTTAGAACACTCTAATTTGTATTTATACCAGCTTAACTTCAATAACATACAGAAACTCTGTTCCTTTTCATCTCTGTCCTTGCCCCTTTCAGTTGCTTATGCTGCAAAATTACATCTTTACACATTGTGTCCAAAAACATAAACTAAAAAAAATTTTAATGTATTAAGTCTCTTAAATTATATAAAAAAAATGTGGAGTTACAAACCAAACTTATAATAACATTAGTTTTTAGACTAATAAATGCCTTTTTAAAAAAATGTATTAGTCTCTTTAAGTTGGAGACTAATGGAGATATGGAGAAACCTTAAAGAACTTAACCTAGACCTCTCATTTGATCCTGCAATCCCACTATTGGGCATCTATCCAGAAGAAAAAAAAAAAACCTTTTACTATAAAGACACTTGTACTAGGCTGTTTATCGCAGCCCAATTTACAATCACTAAAACGTGGAAACAGCCTAAATGTTCTTCAACCCAGGAATGATTGGTAAGCTGTGGTATATGTACACTATGGAGTATTATTCAGCTATCAAAAAATGAAGATTTTACAGCCTTTGTAATAACCTGGATGGAGGTAGAACATATTATTCTTAGTGAAGCATCACAGGAATGGAGAAGTAAGAATCCTATGTATTCAACTTTGATATGAAGACAATTAATGACAGTTAATGACATGGCATGGGGGAAGGGGAGATCAGACTGAGAAGGAGCAAGGGGGTATGGGCAAAAAATATATACATATATAAAAATAATAATGTTTAATTCTCATACAAACTAGATTTAAAAAAAAAGTATTAGTCTCTTAAATCATGTAGAAAACAAAAGGCTGAGTTACAAACCATGGTTATAATAATACTACCTTTCATAATTTTCCACATATAGGCAGTCCCCAGGGTATGAACAAGATAGGTTCTGCAGATCTGTTTTTAAGTTGAATTTGTATGTAAGTTAGAACAGGGACATTTACCTATAATAGGCTTTGTTTGTAGGGTGAGTCATGTATCAGTCAAATGGTTATAACTCAGGGACTTACTGAAATAGCCTCTGTTTATAAGAGTGAGTTGTAGGTAAGTCATGCGTTTATAAGTCAGAGAGTCCCTGATTTATCTTTACCAAAATCTTTAGCTCTTCACACGCCTTCAAATTATTGTCTAGAGTTCTTTCATTTCAACCTAGACGAACCCCTTTGGCATTTCTTGCAAGGCAGGTCTAATGATAACAAACTCTCAGTTTTTGTTTATCTGAGAATATCTTAATTTCTCCCTCACTATTAAAGAGTACTTCTCGTGCATATAGGTTTCTTGGTTGTCAGAGGGGTTTTCTGTTTGTTTGTTTCTAGCACTTGCCTATATTAGTCTACTGGCTCTTGGATGCCAAAGTTTTTGATAAGAAATCTGCAGATAATCTTAATGACCTGTGAAGCCTCCTTCTTGCTGATTCCTTTTTTTCTTCTTTTGACAGTTTAATTATAATGTGTCTTGGTGTTGGTCTATGAGTTCATCCTACCTGGGGTTTGCTGGGCTTCCTGGATGTTTACATGGTCTTTCATCCAATCTGGAAAGTTTCCAGTCATTAACTCTGTCTCTCTTCTCCTTCTGAATCTTCTCCAATGTTCAGATAAGCCTGCTTGATGGTGTTCCATAGGGCCTTTACACTCTATTCTCTTTTCTTCAATCTTATTTTCTGTTCCTCAGACTTGATATTTTCTATTTTCTAGTTTTTCTTTTTTTGCAGTTTTTGGCCAGGGCCAGGTTTGAACCTGCCACCTCCTTTGAGCCACAGGTACCGCCCTATTTTCCAGTTTTCCAGTTCATGGTTTCTTTCTTCTGCTTGCTCAGATTTGCCTTTGAATCCCTCTAGTAAATTTTTCATTTTCGTTATGGTACTTTATTCCTCTTTATGTTTTCTCTGTATTCATATCTTCACTTTGTTCATATACGTAGTATTGTTTTCTGAACTTCACCCACTACTTGAGTCTTCCTTTGGTTTTCTGAACATGTTGAATGCAGTTGTCTTAAAGTCTTTCACTAGCAGATGAGCCATTAGGTCTTTTTCAGGAACAGTTTCTGTTGGTTTTAGTTTTTCTTTTAAATGTATCACACTCCCTTGTTTCTTTATATGCCTTTTAATTTTCTGCTGAAAACTAGACACTTGAATCATGTGGTAGCCCTGGAAATCAGATTCTCTCTATTCCCAAGGAATTGCTGGGATTTTTTGCTTTGTCTCTATGCCAAGGTCAGCTTGAGGTGTAAACTTAAGGTCCTCTCAAATCTTTTCTAAGCCTGCATCTTTCCCTCACTAAGTGTGGTGACTTTCTAATTTCCCTCACATAGGCAGTTACTTTTAAATATCTTAGTTTCCAAAATCTGGTACCCAAAAGGCAAAAAAAAAAAAAAAAAAAAAAGTAAAGAAAGAAAGAAAGAAAAAGAAAAGAAAAAATGAAGTGGATAAAAAGGCCATCAGACCTTTATATTCCATGAAACTCACTTCAGCTGAAGGGGGAGGGGCCTGCAAATGGAGAGAAACAGCAGCAATTGCTGCCCCCTCTGTCTACAGTTCTGTGATAAGAAGTAGCAGTCGGCACATGTATCCCAGTGTTCGGAAGATAGGGTCTTTACTGCCCATACTAGTTCCCAAAAGGCGCATGCAAGCTTCTCATGGAAGAAGGGTGTGGCTGCCTGCATTGGGGCTGAGGAACAGGGTGGGTAACCGCTGCTGTGTTAAGAACTAAAATTAACCAAAATTAACCACAATTTACCATCAAAGCCTTCCCTGAGAAGCACCAAGCCTTCAATAGATTCTAGATTTCCAAAATAGTTACAACAAACAGGTCCTGCCCGTGCATTCACTGCCCAGGTGGGAAGACAGAGTCCTGGTGCTTTTTATTCTGTCATCTTCCCAGAATTTCCTGCACAGTCACTTTTCAGACTATAATTTCTAGTATACGTTTATCATGACGAAAAAGACCAACTCTGCCCTGTGATATAATTCCACACAGGCTTCAGAATTTCATTTATTCCTTAGGAGTGGTTAGAAGCACTTTTGAATAAAACATTTTCTATTTAGAAGCAGCACCTTTGTTACCAGAATTCTCTCTTCTTAGTCACTATGTTCAAGTATATGGAAAATACAATCACGATTGAACCATCAAACGGAAGCATATAGGAGCAGAAAATCATCTCATCTTCTTCAATAAATACATAAGGAGCACTGTAAAAGCAGCAAGGCTAAAAGAGGGAACATCAAGATCGATCTCTGAAGACTTCTAAAATGATGCATATTTCTAATGTTCAATTATAAAATCTCAAAGGAACTCAGGCTGAGTACAGTAATGAACGTGCATTTACCAATTCTAAGCACTTTATTCAAGAACACATCTCCAAATAATGATGCTTGGGAAGATTAAAGGAAATAGTGTTTCAAAGACTAACGTTCTCAGAAAAGCTCTGAAATAAAAATTAAGATATTCACCATTAAAGGGGTTGTGCGTGTATGGGAAATGGAGGAGGAGGAAAGGGAGGGATGTTTTCATCTTGGTTATTCAAATACAGACATTTGGCATAGCCTTTTGGTATTGGATTGGCATGTAGATATGTTAAAAATAATTTGTTTTTTCCACCTTGAAGGTACAAATTCAAACTTGTCCATTTTCTGTCAAAAATCATTAAGTTCCTATTACAGCTGAATGCCATTCAGTTTACAGAATATAGTGATTGCCAAAGCAGGTGACAGAGGGACGACTGCCCACTGTGGGCAAGGGCCCTTGAAGGGAGCGACTGAGCCTATCACTGCTGTCTTGGGTGGGTTCTGCCCCAACATATACGTCATCTGTCTTCCATTCAGACTGTCTAAATGATCCAAAGTCACCCCTTCCTTGCCAATGATCGTTCTGTGATGGCCTTTTTGAAAGCTTCCTCTTTCTATGTTTCCCTTTCTGTGTGGCACACCTATACATATTGTCATTTCTTTTTACTCTATGCTCCATCTCTAAGCTATTTCATCAATATTATAGTTTTAAATGTAACCTGTATGTCGATAATTCTCACGTTAGATCTCCAGCCAGGATTCCTTTTTCATACCTCAGATATGGCCATTTATCCAACTGTCTCCAGGTATTTCCCCTTTGAAACCTCATAGCCATTTCAAAATAACACGTCCAGACTTAAACTCCAGAACTTCTTACTCAAACCTTTGCCTCTTCTACTTTCCCCCATTCATTACAATATCCACGAACCTGAAAACTATTAATCCCTCCTTCTCTTTTATTTACACCTCATGTATAAATGGAGTCTATTTAACCTAATAATAAATTTGGTGTGTGTGTCCAACTTAAATCTGTTCACTTCATTCCATCTTTATGGCCAGAGTGCTAGGTCAACCCACCACGTAATTTCTTTAAATGGCCACTGACTTGGTCCCTCTGCTTATATTCTGAAGCCCTACAGTTTGTTTTCCACCCTGCAGCTGCTAGTCTTTTAGAAATGCAAATCAGAGGATGTCATCTCACCGCCTAAAACTTTCTGGTAATTCCCATTGTGCTTGGGCTAAAATTCAACATCCCTCATCTGGTCACTTATAAAGGCAATCCTGATCCACAGGGTTAGATATGGGCAGCCCAGGTTACGAACAAGATAGTTTCTGTAGATTTGTTCTGAAGTTGAATTTGTATATAAGTTGGAACATATACATTTTAGCTATGACCTGTACTAGCCCCCATTTATAAATGTACGTTGATCAGATGCCTGTAACTCGGGGACTGCCTATATCAAGATAGTGGTTAGCCTATATAGAAGGCTGAGGGATAAGAAATTGGCTTCTGAGTTGCTGGGGATGCTCTCTTTCTAAATTTGGGTATTGGTGCATGTGTCCTGTTTATGAAAATCACCCAACGGTATACTTAAGATTTGTATATTCTTTTGCATTTATGTTATAGCTGAATAGAAATATTAAACAAAAATCTAAGAGGTAAAAAACAGACTACAAACAGGCAACAGTTACAAAAATGCTATCCTCATATATGTACATGACCAAAGGTTCCACTTAACATGCACCTGTCCCTCAGATCAGTCTCTGCCCACATGTTAATTCTCCTCTCCTTACCCCCTTCTTTCCCAAAGCAGGCACTAGTGAAGCTGTCATCTCTAGATTTCAAAGGAAACTCAAATGCTTCGATGTGAATACATAGGTTCCAGTGGTCACTGCCTCTTAATGAGTATGAAAGAGGGCACGTTCCATAGATTCTCAGTATACAATTGCTCCTGAAGCTACTGTAAATGACATAAACCCTAGCATTTACCTTCCAGGAAAAATTTTTACACAAATGACAAAATATTCTATCATATGTTTATAAAAGATTCTCCTAAGGAATACTGTCCATTTTCTTACATTTTATAGCACATTGCTGAGGCAGAAATCTAACAGTACGATTTGGAAAACTAGTTTGTGTTTTCTTCCTTTACTCTGAAGTCCATTAGCAAAAACAAGGTGACTCCATGAAGAGAAAGTTGGAAATGACTCTACCACACAGGTGCTATTTAAAAGTGACATTTCTGACAAGGAAACAGATGTTCAGGGGGGAAGCTCTTTGAATAAGCATACACTTAATGACACTCAGTTTCATCATTAAATTTAACAGCAGCCTTTTTTTGCTCAAGTGGCCCATACATGGTGTGCCACTAGCAATATCTCCTTAAGATGCTGGTGCTTTAATTTGCATACCACATCAGAGAACAGCCATGTGACAGGGCTCCTCAGGATAGATGCCTGGAGCTTCTCACAACTTACTAAAGAAGTGGAATCATTAGCACAGACATATTTCACTACAGCTATTGGAGGACTATCTCTGAAATGATAGGAGTCATCAAAAAATAGTTTTCATTCCAACACTTTACCTATTGGCCTGAGGAATTGGCCTTAATATGATTCTAGGTATACATTTCTTGCAACTTTTTGTAAAGATTTGGCCACATATGCAATATCAGAGGTAGCACTATGTGCATATGTGAGGTACTTTATATGGTGTAAATTAAGAGGAAGGGGCTATTTAATTTCAAACTCTCTCAGAATAAAAGTTATCACAGGTAAAAACTTAAGCATTAGACTATTGAGAAGGTCAAATATAATCACAAAGGTAGCAAGAGTGGAGAATGCTATAATACCTGTAGTCACAGACCATTCCATCAGTGTTCAAAGCCAACGTGACATGGTCATCAAAGGTAAAAACAACTTCATAGTTATTATGAGGATAAAAATAAAATTTATGGCTCGGCGCCTGTGGCTCAAGTGGCTAAGGCGCCAGCCACATACACCTAAGGTGGCAGGTTCAAATCCAGCCCAGGCCCGCCAAACAACAATGATGGCTGCAACCAAAAAAAAATAGCCGGGCGTTGTGGTGGGCGCCTGTGGTCCCATCTACTTGGGAGGCTGAGGCAGAAGACTCGCTTGAGCCCAGGAGTTGGAGGTTGCTGTGAGCTGTGATGCCATGGCACTCTACCCAGGGGGATAGCTTGAGGCTCTGTCTCAAAAAAAAATAATAAAATAAATAAAATTTATGACATAATATTTGCTTAGCACTGTACTGATAAATATTATACTCCCAATAAATGGTTTTAAAAATTAGCAGCATTCTGCTCACAAGATTTACTACAGCAGAAATAAGACACGGCATGTCCTGAAAATAACAGCTCAAGTGTTATTATATACCACTTATATGTAGTATGATGTAGTCACTAAAGAACTAGAAGAGAAGCCATCCTAGGAAACTGTGTCTTGGTTGTGCTTTGTTCACTAGAACTAAACACGAGCCAGTGACATAGCCCACTGCCTCTCAATTTATATGCAAATAAAATGTATAATTTAGTAAGATGATCTTCAAGATACTTCTTGGCACTAATATTCTGTTACAGGTAAAACACTGGGAGCTCTTTAATCTTGGTGTAAGCTACTTTGAGCAAAGATAAATTAGTAGGAAACTGTTTCATTAAAAAGTTTCATTACACATACAAAAAAAATTCCATCACAAAATTATTTTAAATAGGGAATCTGGCCAGGTGCACCGGCTCATGCCTATAATCCTAGCACTTTGGGAGGCCAAGCCAGGAGGAACACTTCAGGCTAGAAATTTGGGACTAGCTTGGGCAACAGAATGATACCCTGTCTCTTAAAAAAAAAAAAAAAAATGGGTAGGCCAAGTATAGTGGCTTACACCTGTAATCCTGGCACTCTAGGAGGCTAGGCAGGTGGACCACCTAAAGTAACAAGTTCAAGAACAGCCTGAGCCAGAGCAAGACCCCGTCTCTAAAAATAGCCAGGTATTATGGCAGTTGCCTGTAGTCCCAGCCACTCGGAAGGCTGAGACAAGAGAATCGTTTGAGCCCTAGAGTTTGAGGTTTCTATGAGCTGTGATGCCATGGCACTCAAACCCAGGGTGACTGAGTAACATTCTGTCTCAAAAAAATTTTTTAAAAATGAATAGGGACTTTTACTGTAAATTAAAAAAATTATATGATTGATTTCACAAAACATTATTTTATTTAATAATTTTCATGATGAGCCTGGCATGATCGCTCACATCTGTCATCCTAGTACTTGAGGAGGACTGCTTGAGGCCAGGAGTTTCAGACCGCCTAGGCAATACAGTGAGACACCCCATCTCTACATTTTAAAATAATTATTTAAAATTTTAATTTAAAAAATAATATGATGTGATCATTAAGTAATGTTTGGCTTATCAGTACTCTTAGGGTTCCTAGTGCTATTGAATCCATGAATTTAGAAAGAGGAATTGCGTTTCCATGTCTCCAATTTCAGATGTCCAAGTAAAATCATCATTAGTAGAGTAGGCTACTTTACAATTATAGCACCCCTATAAAAACAAGCTTTTTCTTGAGAAGATTCTGGGAGAAGCCTCAGTAGGTCACTCTCATAATGACAATCTATTGAGACAATTTACTCTAGTCATTATCTAGTCTGTCTAAAAATTTCATTGAGAATATTTTAACTGGAGAGGGTTACAAAACCAGGAGCAACAAAAAGAAATCCCAAAGGTCACAGGAGGCAGAGAAAGAGAGAGAGAATATGAAATATATTGCATAACTAAGTACCAAGAAACTATACGGTCTGATAATCAAGTCTGCAAACTTGCCACTGTGTGTTTATATTGGTAAGAAACTCAGTAAGGTTTCATAACATTGGTATATCAGTGTTGGAACTTGAATTAGAGCAACAAAAAAATGCATAAATTTCTTGTTAAACTCAGCAAGAGTGGAGGAGAAATCAGGGGCATGTTAGTTCAAGTTTATGCAGATAATGCCATGAAGTAAACAGCAGTGTACAAACAGATTAAACATTTTTCTGAGATAAAGCATCATTGATGAAGAGAGATTAAAGTGGCCAGTAACAAGTGGAACATGGAAGCATTGCAAAAAATTCATTAAATCATGCATCAAAATCACTGGCTCTGGGAAGCATTGAGCAGACCAAGTAAACATCCATCCTGTAAGAAACAGAAAAATCTTAACTGAAGATATTGGCCAGCTACTCGTGGCTCTTGCATGATGACAATATACCAGCTCACATCGCACTGTCTGTGTGGGAGTTTTTAGCCAATGAAAAAACAACTGTACTGGAACCCCCTTCCTACTCATCTGATCTGGCCCCCAGTGACTTTTTCTTTACCAAAGTGAAAGGAAATATTGAAAAGAAGATATTTTGATGACATTCAGGACATCAAGGATGTTATATGATGACAGCTTTGATGGTCACTCCAGAAAAAGAGCTTCAACTTTGCTTTGAAGGGTAGACTAGGCTCTGACATAAAGATAATGGATACTTACTGTAAAAAATTCCAGAAAATATACAATTAAAATAACCTAATCCCACTACTAAAAGATAATCACTTAGAGATTTTATTTCAATCTAGTCTTTTTACTACACCCACACAGACATCACTTTTTCTTACATAATTACAATAATGTTGTGGTCTCTTACTAAAAAGACGACTTATTTTCTGAATATAAAATTGAAAATTTGGCAAGAAAATAACCCAAAATTAGGCTATTTCTGAAAGACTTCCCTAATAAATATGTGTTCCTTCCCTCTATTATAGATACATGCTGTCTGAGGCACTTGGCTGACCACCAGATTCCTAAGGTCAAGAAAGCCAGGGTGTGTGACCTTATTCTCAGTCTAGTTTGGGGCTGGATCAGGCAGCCTTGCTTTAAGGGGCTTGACACGCTCATCAAGTCTCCATCTGAACCTGCATCTTTCCATCATCGCTCATGCACTCTTCATTTCTACTAGAGGTTAGGAAATATAGCTTCTTTGTTTGTGGTGTCCCATTTGCCTTAATTCATTTCAGAACAATTCTCTAAAACTGATCATCTTTAATTAAAGGTTAAGAATTAGGGTCTTCTTGGTACTAAGACATGGGCCCTTTGGGAGGTGATTAGATCATGAGGGCTACATCCTTGTGAACTCGGATTAGTGTCCTTATAAAGAAGCCAGAGAACTTCTTTACCCCTTATGTCATGTGAGGACACATGCCATCTTTGTTGTTGTTGTTGTTGTTTTTGAGACAGAGTTTCCCTTTGTCATCCTCGGTAGAGTCCCATGGCACCATAGCTCACAGCAACCTCAAACTCTTGGGCTCAAGTGATTTTCTTGGCTCAGCTTCCCAAGTAGCTGGGTCTACAGGCACCTGTCACAATGCCTGGCTATTTTTAGAGACAGGTCTTGCTCTGGTTCAGGCTGATCTAGAACCCCTGAGCTCAAGCAATCTGCCAGCCTCAGCCTTCCAGAGTGCTAGGATAATTGGTGTGAGTCACTGTGCCTGGCCCTCTTTCAAGCATAGAGCAAACCTTGACCAGATACTCAATCTGCAGGTACCTTGACCTTAGATTTCTCAGCCTCCAGAACTATAAATAATAAATTTATTCTATTTATAAATTTCTAATTCTAAGGCATTTTGTTTGGGCAGCCCAAATGGAATAAGGCACAGGTGTGAGTAGAAAATAATTTCTGAGACCATCTTCTGAACCCAAGGACATTTTAATCTAATTGAATTGTATATAACAGAGTTCCAAGGCCACAGCTCTCTTTGAGAAAAGAGGGTTATTTTGAGAAAGGAAAGGAGGGGAGAAGGAGGGAGTTTTCATTCCCATGATCTCTCCCACCCTCCATGCCCAACCTGGTAATATCTGGTAGTCTCCATCTCTGATGATGGGGTACAGAAACAGAGTTGAAATGTTAACTGAAAAACGAAAGAACCACAGTCATCTGATGAGTTCACAAATCAAACCCAACTATGTACATTTATTTCTAAACCACAAAATTCAAACCATGGCTTTCAATATTGATTAAAAATAAGCATTCTTAACTCTTCATTTTATGTAGCAGTGGAAACTACTCATTTTAGAAACTGCAAAAATATATATTTTATGTCAAATACACATATACAAATGTTATACTTATAAATTTGTTTTGACCAAGGTTTCTTATCTATTCTCCCTCACTCCGTTTTTAAATTGCATAAAATATTTTCAAAAGGACAAAAAAGCCACTTCCAATCGCAATATCTACATTTTTATCTGTCAATGTTCACTTTTAGTCATTGCCCGAACTGCTACTTTTTTTTTTTTTAATATAGCTCCCATGATGTCGGAGACAAAGCTATAAGTGGCAGCATATCAGAGGCTATAGTGGAGAGAAGGAAATAAGACATTTAAGTTTATCAAAAGGGCCAACGGGCAACCAAAGTTGAGGAGCACCCCCACAAAGTGAGTATTAAAATACGCATCTTTCCATGGAGGGACCCACCGAAGGATGTGTGTGGATATTGGAGTGCTTGCAGAAGGGCAGGTTATTTAGAGAAACCGTTGCCTTTCTTTCCAGGAATGATTATAAATAGCGGCAGTTTAACAGTGCTAAGAAGACGGAGACAGAGACCTGGCACAGCAGCCAACGTTAGCTGTTACATGCAAATTCAAAATCTTCTTATGGAAATTATCAGCAAAGTGGCGGTAGATACTTAATGAATGTATCTGTATCTATCATCTTACAAAGAAATAAGGTATTTTCGTTCACTGTTCTGATAAACATTATAGATTCCAAATTCCAAAAGTCAATAGCTGAGCAAGGCTGTGGGGAAACGGAAGCACACAGTACTGAAAGCAGCACATGAGAGCATTTAGGTAATTTTCAGAAAAGTTGAGAATGGGCCTATTCATTGACCCAGAACTTCACCAACCAGGGAGTGCATCTTGAACTAACTCTCAAATGGGTACAAAAGAAAATAACTACAAGGATGTTCACTACAATTCCACTGTTCATAACCGCAAACAACACAAATGTCCATCAGCAGAGGAATGAGTAAGTGTAAATTAATAATGGAATACTACATAGCTATTAAATGAGTCAGAACAGATGTATGGACAAATATCTATAAAGAAAATGGTGAGTGAAAAGAGCTAAGTTAAAAAATATGAGGGTATGGAACCTTTTTAAAATATTACAAAAATACAAAATATGTTACGTATAAACACACAGAGAAAAGATACGCACAGAGAAATGACAGTGGTTCTTTCTGGCAGAGAAGTAGATGAGTAGAGCCTGGTAGGAGAGGACAAGGAACTATACCTGTAACATATCATTTTGTTAAAAAAACAAAAATAATCTTCAGTGTATGTGAAAAACTAACGTTTTTATTTTCTGTGGAAAATTTATGAGTGTTGGCTATATTACATTTTATATTTTATGTGTTGTTTTCATTTGTCAAAAACTAAAGTTAAAAAGTACGTAACAGTGTAAAAATTAAAATATTAGTTACCTCTATAAAAGTAAGGGCAGTTGTTCTATCAATAAGCCAAATATGAAAGACTTTTTTAAAACTTTCCCAAACGGAAAATTTCTGAATCAGAAAAGTAGCCTTTACGAAGAGTACCACTCAAACATCTTGGCAAATAAAAACAAAGCACCTTTAATTTCAAACTTGTTAAAAATTTAAGGCGTTAATATATTTGAAAGCACAACAAAAAAAGAATGTGGTCTGAGAGGTTAATGCTTACAAGTTCTAAATTTATCACTGTTAATTTAGGCTGTTTGAATGGTACTGTAGGAATAAAATTTTTTTGTTGAATCTATATACTTATTTATAAGATAATACCTAACCAAAAACTAGTTAAGATAATTTTTTGAAGAATTAAACTATTGAGGTCAATAACATGCTCAACCAGAAATGACTGCCTCAGGCTGACTGCAACATAACATTTTAGACACTTAGAACACAGCCAATAAGCTAAGGAACCACCCAAATCCTCTACAACAGGGGCATCCTACCAGCAGACACAGGCTGATGTTGAGAGGATTTTTTTATTTTTCTGTGGTGTTGGATATCATGAAAAATATACAGAGACTTTTTTTTTCGTTTTGCTACCTTGTGTATTCAATGTGTGGCCGAAGACAACTCATATTCTTCCAAAGAGCCCCGGAATCAAAAAAGAAAGTAGGGGTTGGACACCCTGCTCTACAACAATTCCACTTTTTCATCAAAATATATCCAGCACATATTTACATGTCAGGACGTTTGAAACATGTTTCTTTTCTATGTATTTATAATTTCATTTATAATCACCACATGAATGCTTTGACAAGGACCATACTATTAAGATAAAATGTTAATTTCTGTTCAAGTAAAAGGGTCCAAAGTTGCATATTCAATCTGTTTATTCACATACTAGCATACTAGTCCTACCACTACTAACAGTAATCATAAGTTTGGGGTTTTTTTGTAGTTTTGGCCAGGGTTGGGTTTGAACCCACAACCTCCAGCATATGGGGCCAGAGTCCCACTCCTTTGAGCCACAAGCACCGCCCAAGTAATCATAAGTTTTTGAGCACTTACTCCACGCCCAGTACTGTGCTCAGCCCCCAGCATATGTTTCTTCATCTTATTCCCACCACAACTCTATGAAGTAAACTGTGTTATCATCCTCATTTTGCAGAATAGGCAACTGAGGATAGAGAAGTTAAACCCCTTATGCCAAGTCACACAGATTTAGCAAAGAGAACAGTGTGCTTCATTAGGTTACAGAAGTCAAGTATCTAACCGCTGCATAGTCTGCATACTACAAGATAGAAAACCTTAGCAACAACATAAATAAGTGTAGTTATGTTCAGAACAAAAAAATTGTGCAATGAGGCCAGTACATTTTAAAATTTACATTATCTTTCCCCCATGGTCAGATCTGCCCCCCTCAAATAATTAAGCCAAGTGCACCCTTAACATATAGATATCCCCTCCTCTTTATCCTGACTATTAAAAAGCAGTTGCTACAGGCACAAAATCTAAATTTTGATGATGCCAAGAAGCATTTAGTTACAGGGTGGGGGAGCCAGGCGCACCACACTGCATTGTTCTGCTCTGAGGCAAGCAGAGGGCCGGCGAACACACAGGGCAGCAGGCCGTAACTGCATTCAGTGCAGCAACTTGAATGAACCATGATGCTCTAACTGACTCCAGTCAAAATCCCGAAGAATTTAGTATGTTATTAAGATGTCCTAATGTGCTTCTTTTGTGATGCCAAGTCAAAAATATCAGCTATTTAAAATGAAGCAGCACAAAGAGCTGAGTATTTGGGATCATTCCAGACCCACCTACCGGGTAATGCTAGTCTGCTTTCAACAGCTGTTTCTACTTACCTGAGGTAAGGCAGGTGCAGGACAAAAGAAGCCAACAACTCTGCACCTGCTCTCTCACATTCAACTCAGGTAAATCAGTGAAAGTGACCTTTGTGAGCCTGTCACAAGGAGCAGATGTTTCGTGGAAGACCAGGAGGTTTTCATCCACTTGACTTTGCCTCAGTTTAATTCATTCAATTTAACCAATCTGATCAGACTCTATTGACAGATGCTTAAGGCAACTGCTTCCAAGAAGTCTGGCTTATCTAGAAAAAAACCTCTCAGAAAATACTGGAACAAAATCGTAGCAGGCCAAGGTGGATGTGGAGAGTAAATACAAAATAAGTGATAACTCCTTGGAATCAATTTTTTTTTATTATTTTTTAAATTAAATCATGGCTGTGTACATGAATGCAATCATGGGGTACAATGTGCTGGTTTTATATACAATTTGAAATATTTTCATCTAACTGGTTAACATAGCCTTCATAGTATTTACTTAGTTATTGTGTTAAGACATTTATATTCTACATTTAGTAAATTTCACATGTACCCTTGTAAGATGCATCATAGGCGTGGTCCCACCAATCACCCTCCCTCCACCCACCCTTCTCTTCTCCTCCCCTCTCTCTCCCCTTTCCCCATAGTCTGGGGCTATAATTTGGTGCAGCCTTAAAAAATGATGGAATCGATTTTAGAGTGAGAACCATTTTATTAATTTTGGAACTTGATGTAGATAAACAAGGGTTATAGACACTTAGTTTAAACCTTGAAGCCTAATGTACTCATCAGTCAACTTCAGCAAGGCATTTGGAGGTCTCAGATGATGTCATTTCATCTAAAAATGTCATTCTTGCCATGACTAAAAAGGTTTTAATGTGGACCCCTAATATTCTGAAATAAAAATTAAAATAAAATAAAATGAAAAGGTCTTAAATAGCTTTTAAAATTCATCAGTATTCAATTTTATAATTGCCTCAAAGTGGTCCATTTCTTAAGTTTGTTTGAATCAGGATCCATACACAGTCCACACATTGCAAGTGTCTCTTAAATCTCTTTTCATCCATAAAGTTCCCCCACTTCCATCTCTCTCATCCCCACCTTACTCCTCCTTCTATCTTTATTGAAGAACAGGTCTTTGGTCCTGCGGAGGATTTTTAGAGTCTAGATTTTGCTGACTACAGCCCTGAAGAGTAGTTTACCACATCCCCATGTCTTCTACACTACCATAAGCAAGTTCAACTTTTTAGTAAGGTTCCTTCATGGGGTGAGGGGTGTGGAAACATTTCTTTTTAATAAAGACACATAGGCAACAATCACAAGTCACAAAAGGGCTGAAGAAGAGGCAAGACAAAAATAACAGCAACTAAAAGGATGCTGCAGCAACAGGTGATCATCAAAACAGCAGAAGAGCCCCCTCCATACATAGGGATATGCAGGATGAAGAACAAAGAGTGAGGCGGCAGAGCAGCACAGGGTGGCTGACACACCAGGCATCTGTCGAGTGCGTTTACAGGCATCGCCTCCCATGATCTGCACACCAGGGAGAGTGTTATTCACCCGCGATAGGGACAGGCCACAGCATGCCCACCTTCCTGCTGCTAACAAGTGACTGTGTCACAGTTCATGCCAAAGCCTTCCAACTTATCTTCTCTCAAGATCACCAGTGTAGAGAGTGGTGAGGAGAACGGAGAGGAAGGACTGGGGCCTTGGACTGTGAGTACACCTCATTAATCTCTTGCAGCAAAACTCCTTCCAACCCTCAGAATGAACAAGCCATTCTTCCCATAACTCATGTTGCAGCCATGTGAATAAATTATTGGCTAAGCCATGATCTCTGCAGCCAGAACGTCTGGGTTTAAACCCTGATCCTGTCACCTACTACCTTTGTGCCAGGTGTGTGGAGGGAAGGGAGATGAGAGTGGGAGGTGAAATTATTTATCCTCTCACCTCTTTCCTCATCTCTAATAAAAGATGATAATAGCACCTTTGTCTTTCATGAGGATTAAACAAGTTACTGGGAAAAAAGCATCTAGAACAGGGATTGGGATGTGGTAACTGCTTAATAAACAGTATTACCTTATTGTTCTTATATTGAAGTACTAACCTATTATATTAACCAGTACGATGTAAGCATTCCAAATTGTATATGCAATCAGCACATTGTACCCACAATGTATACATGATCTACCTCTTTATGATTTAATAAAAAAAGTAAAAAAAAAGTTTCAAGAGTACTTCCTCTTTGATGCCCTTACCTATATCGAAATACTACAATTCCCAAGCTGATGAAAATTACCTGATAACTTGTTAAAAAGACTCAAGGTGTAATCCCCACCCCAGACTCATAAAGCAGAAATCTCCAGGGAGAGAGTATAGGAAGTATATTTTGAACCAGCACTCCAGATGATTCTTATTTTAAGGAATATTAAACACTACAGAACTCAGGAGAGAAAACTCTGAATGTTACTAGAAAGTTCTGATAACCACTACATGTACTTGCTATAATATTGCATGAAATTATAGTGGCCATTAATAGAAAAAAATGTGATTTTGTAAATGCTTTTTCCTTCCTGAAGATATATCAAATTATCAATTGTGTAGTAATTTTTCAATATACAATGCTGAACACTTTTTTCCTTCACAAATGCTTGCAGGGTTCTAATCTGGGCACCAATGACTTATCACTAGACAGGAAGTTCTAGAGAAGGAAAACCTACATAAATACCATTTGTGCCATTTGCTTAGAGTCTACAAATTGATTAATTAAGCAATAAGAAACACCACGATATAGCTCTCAGCTCTGAGCACACTGTAAAACATCAGGCTGTAAGGCCAAGGCAACTGCTAACAGTCCATAAACATGGAGCTGTTTTATGTTGCTGTGTGACTCTCACCTTGGAAGCTCAGGATTATTTTTTTCTTTCATATCATTAACTAGTTCTTTATTTGATGCAAAATTTACATCGCATGAAATGCACAAATCTTAGGTGAGTTCTAACAAATGTATACACTGTGTACGCAAATTACCCTAAAGATATAGAATACCACAGTTCCTCTGGAATGTGATCTCATAAACCTTATCAGACAATCTCTCCATATACCTGGAGGCAACAAATATTCTGACATTTTTTACCCCACCACCGATTAGTTCTAAAGATTCATGTAAATATAATTACACACTATGCATTTTTGTGTAATGCTTCTTAGCATAATACACTCCTGTTATTGGTTAAATCAAGTTTATTCCTTTAATTTTGTTATTTCTGATTAACATGGGAGTATAAACAATTAGGTTACAATGTTTGTATTTGTTAGGTAAAGTCCCTGTTTAGTTATGTCCTAGACCCAGGAGGTGTGCCATACACCCTTAAACTGTGCCCATTTTCTTAGTAAAGTATCACAAGAATGGAAAAGCAAGCATCCAATACTAATATGGACCCACTAGATGAACTAGTTCATTCTTATTAATTACTAAATTAATATTCCATTTTGTGAATAAACTCCATTTATCCATTCTTCTATTGAGGGATACATTGGCTGTTGGTAACTGTTGGCTATTATAAATAAAATGGCTATAAATGTTCTCACACAAGTCTTTTGAGAACTTTTTTTTTTTTTGAGACAGTCTCACTTTGTCCCCCTTGATAGAGTGTGATAGCATTGTAGCTCGCTGCAACCTCAATCTCTTGGGCTAGAGCAATCCAAGTAGCTGAGACTATAGGCCCTAGCCACAACTCTTGGCTTTTTTCTTTCTTTCTTTCTTTTTTTTTTTGCAAATAGTTTTTATTTATTTTTTTAAACTTTATTCAAATTAATATGAGGGTACAATTTTTAGGTTACGTTGTTCTCAATTCCAGGGTAAAGTTCCTTTTGTAGAAGAGCCCTTCACCCAAGATGGGGAGGGCCCAACAATGTGCACAATAGGTGAGATTCCGCCTGATGCTCTGGCTGGTCTCAAACTCCTGAGTTCAAGTGATCCTCCAGCCTTGACCTTCCAGAGTGCTAGGATTACAGGCATGAGTCACCACATCCAGCCTTAGTGTGTCATTCTTTGATCTCTTTAAAGTTATTCCTAGGAATTTTATCCATTAAGACACCATTGTAAATGGAATTACTTCCTTAATTTTTCTTTCAGATTGTTCACTGCTGATGCAAGAAACACAACTGAATATTGTGTGTTGATCTTATAAACCTATAACTTTGAGAAATTCATTTATTAGCTCTATTAGCTTCTTCGGGATTTTGTATATTTAAGATCATGTCATCTGTCCAGGGGGATAGTTTTACTTCTTTTCCAATGTAGATACATGCTGCTTTTTGTTTTTTCTTGTCTAATTGCTCCGACCAAAAATTCTGACCCAATGCTGAATAGCAGTGGTCAAAGTGGGCCCGCTCTCCCCCTCCACCTTGTTCCTCATCTTAGGAGGAAGGCTTTCATTCAGTCTTTTACCAGTGAGTATAATGCCAATTATGGGTTTTCAAGACATGTCCTTTACTGTGTTGAGAAAATTTCTATTTATGGTTTTTTGAATGCTTTTATCATGATAAAGTGTTGGATTTTGTCAACTGCCTCTTCTGCGTTAGTCAAAGTTACTAGTTTTTTTCCCTTTGTTAAAGTAATACAGTGCATTACACTGATTGGTTTCATATTGAACCACCTCTACATTCACGGGATAAATCCCACTTGGTGCTGGTGTATAATCCTTTTATTATGCTACTGAATTTAGTTTGTTAGTACTATTGCTGAGGATTTTTGCATTTATATTCATAAAGGATATCAGTCTATAATTTTTTCCTGGTATCTTTTACTAGCTTTGGTATCTAGGTAATGCTGGCTTCAGAAAATGGATTAGAAATTGTTCCCTCCTCTTCTTTTTTTTTTTTTAAATGAATTTGAGAAGGACTGGTGTTAATTCTTTAAATCTCTAGATTTAGAGAATTCACTAGGTTTTTCTTTACTGGGTATAATTATTTTTTTCAGTAAAATCCATCAAAAGGTTTTCTCCCATCATATTTAGAAAACTTTTCAAATATACAAAAAAGGTCAGCCAGGCGCAGTAACTCATGCCTGTAATCCTAGCTCTCTGGAAGGCCAAGGCAAGTAGATTGCTTGAGCTCATGAGTTTGAGATGAGCCTGAGCAAGAGACCCAGTCTCTAAAAAAAACAAACAAACAACAAAAAAAAAAAACCTGGGTGTTGTAGTGGGCACTTGTAGTCCCAGCTACTTGGGAGGCTGAGGCAAGTAGATTGCTTGAGCCAAGGAGTTAGAGGTTGCTGTGAGCTATGATGCCATCACACTCTAGCGTGGGGCAACAGAGTGACTCTGTCTAATTAAAAAAAAAAAGTCAAATAACTTTACAGTAAACCTCATGTACTCACCACCTAGATTCTATGATAAAGTCCATACTATATTTGCTTTACCACAAAAATATCCATGTTACATTTTTATGCATTTCAAAATAAGATGCATGTATCAAGTACACTTCACCTCAAATACTTCAGTGAACACATTGTTATCTAGAGTTGCCAGTAACAAAACATGGCTATTTATTTTTAAATTAATTAAAAAATAAATAAAATACTTGGCAGGTCCATCACACTACTCATATTTCAACATATTTCAATATTCAACAGCCACATGTGGCCATACAACCACGGGAAGAATAGCCCATCACATTCATAAGCTCTGCTCACATTCCACAGGGTGGAACCATACCAGGTATGTACAAGAGAGGATGAGAAGCTCAGGGACCATTTGTAAGTTTTGCCTACCACACATGGGAAAGGGGCATCTGCCTGGAATTACTCATACTTGTCTCAACTAAGATGCAAAACCTGGGAAGACAACGTATACAGAGGAGATGAGAATGAAGCACGGGGCTCAAATTCCCCATGATCCACTTCCCATCCAGCCCCTACTGACAGTTTTGTTAATTCCTTCATTATAGATTCGGGAAGGTCCTTTTGGAAGAATTGTCGGTAGGGCCCTGTATCAATCTGTGCCAGATCTCATAGCAATACCTAAGGTGTGTAATTTTACCTACACCTCAAAAATGGTGGTAGACTTCTCTTTTACAATGGATAAGAAAAACCACTGCAGAGCATATAAAAATGTCAGGGAAAAGAAATCAAAGTGCCGAAGAGACTAATTCATACCTATACAAAATGTAAATTTCAAAAATGAGATTCTTTTCGGCTTTTTAATCTTAGTCTTAACAACACATAAAAGAACACTGCCTCCGGGAATTAAAGAAAGCCCTTATGAGAAGAAAACGTATCATCATAAGCAAAGACTACATGGAAATGAAAACCGTCAGAGGAAATCAGAAATTACACTGAACCTGTTTTCAAACAATCTTTATGTAAATGTTCACAGTGGCTTTATTCATAATCACCCAATCTGGAAGTAACCTAGGATTCTTCAAATGAAGAACACATTGTGATGCATTTATACAACGAAAACTACTCAGCAACAAAAAGGGATGGACATGAAACAGTGTGGATGAATCTCACATATGTTATTCTAAATCAAAGAAGCCAGATGGGAAAGGCTTGGAGGGAGGAAAAACATCCTACATGCTCTGGCTGTGCCCTATACATTAGAACAACAAGAGGTAGATTAAAAAGAAAAGGCAAACACATTCTTAATATAAGTATGTGTGACATAGGAGCCTTCATAAGGAAATAAAGATAGAAATGGTTAAACAAGGGTGTTTTTACAGAGGGTTTGATAGAGTAGAGAATCATGGGAAGTATGATAGGGCAAAAGAATATGAGTTACAGGGGACTGAGGGGACTTGGCAAGGCCTTTCATTGATCACTTGGTTCTCTGGTGTCCTTCTGTGTCTGGAGATGACGAAGCTCCTGTCCTCCAGGTATGGGAGGGGCCTCTCCCATGATGATCTTATGATCTGCTTCAAGGGAAGCTCAGAGAGTCCATCCTACACCTGCCACTTCTCACATTCCTTCAGCTTAAAATACTTAATATGCCAAGGTGCCATATTTGGGGGTATCATCAGGCTCTATACAATAAGATTCCATCTATACGACATCTGGAAAAGGGAAAACCAAGGAACAGGAAACAAATTTGTAGTTACCAACGCTTGCAGAGAGAAGTTTGACAAAAAGGTAATTTTGGTGGATACTAAAATTGTTCTGTATCTTGATGCTCATAATGGTTACATTTTCCAAAAGGAGTGCATTTTAATATACAAGGTCAGACAATTAAGTTTGCAACCTCATCCTAGAAAAAGTACTGTATACCTCACTGCTGAATATCACTATGGTCACCTTCAGAGTATTCCGCTGGGGAAGATATTACTGATACCAGTGCCTAGTCTATCCTTCCGAGCACTTTCTCTAGAATGAGTTTGCAAGCTTAATTTTCAGAATTTGCACGACAACAGCTCTGAAGGCCATTCCAGAAAAAGTGTTCCAAAATTACTCTGAAGTGTGGACCAGGCACTGGCCTTGGCGTATGCTTCCCAGGGGTGTATTTTGAAGGTGACTGTAGTGATGTTCAGCAATGAGGCATGTAGCACGTTTTCTAGAATGAGTTCTCAATCTTAATTATCTGACATCATATGAATAGAAGAAAAGATTAGACACTTTGTAAACACAAACAGGAGAATCAAAGAATATAGACTTGAGAAACACAATCATAACAGAAAAAAAGAGAAAGAAAATGAAAACAAGATGTTAACAGATGTGAAAGATATTTCATGGAGGGCCATTTAAGGAATAGGCAGAGCTCAGAGACAAAAATAGAAACAATATGGCTGCTTACCTAGAAAGCCTCAAAAAATCAACTAAAAAGCTACAGCATTAATAATTAACAAGAAAGTTCAATCAAGGGTCTAGATAGAGCAAAATCAATAACCTGTCTATGAACAAAAGATGAAGTTAGAAAATATGACAGAAAGAGTCTATTCACAGGAAGAGTGAGCTAAATATCAATCTTCAATAGTAAATGCATAGAATTCAGAATTTTAAAATGAAAGTTTTTCAATTTATATGTCAAATATGCAAAATATATGCTAGGATTTTATATGTGTATATGTGTATGTGCATATATATATATTTATATTTATATAAAACAACAGTGAAAGGAAAGCCTTTTTCGTGATTTCTGAGGTATAATTAGTAGCAGCATTGTTATCTTAGAATTTGAAAGACATGAAAATTCTCAAGTTCTACTTCAAACCCACAAAATCACAAACTCTGGGGATGAGATCTAATAATCTTTGTTTTTGTGGTAAGTCTTGTGATATCAGCCCTGTGGCTGTGATAATTCTTAAAGTTTGAAAACCAAGATGCTGATCACAAGTCAATTTCATGAACAGTAATGGGAGAAAGGCTTACTTAGGTAGAAGGATATAATATTATATCAGATTATAGATGTCAGATTATAAATATATACATGGTTCCAGACAGATAAAGAGTTGATGAATTAGTGGGAAAGATTATTTGGCTCTTATACACACACACACACACACACACACACACACACACACGCGCGCGCGCGCATACAAAGATTTGTGGTAAAGAAAGATCCATGGATGAACCCTCTACTTGAACCAATATTAAGGAATTTTATAATCTTTTTTTAACATTATTAAAACTTATTTAGCAACACTTCCCCCAGTAACCTAAGCCAACTTTCTGACTTTTAGATACTTAACATTCAAATATGTTTTCAGACCCACATTGTATATAAATTTAGGAGGCTTTGTGTATAGAGTATAAGCCATAGGTCATAGAAAAATTATAACTAACATAAAAGTTCAGTATTAAGATAAATTATGGCATCTTGGTTATATATTTAAACACTGTAAAAACTGAATTTAGTTTCTTTGATGGGGTAAAAAATAGTATAAAATATATAGAAATAGTTACTACTACTTCACGTTTCCCACTGTAAACATTCTGAAGCCCTTGGCAAACTTCTTCATGTTGATGCACCAGGGAATTACTTATAGAAATTCTAATATAATAAAATATTCCCCTCAGTGCTTCTCGGGATGTACTGCAGAAGACACAAAATTCATTTACAACAGTTTTCTTTGAATTGCTCAACTATGAAAGCTACACCTCTAAAAAAATTAAAACTCCTATCCTGATAAACAAAACATGGTTTTCTGAGAGGCAAAAAATGGCAGATCGTTCTGCTCACAACACCTAGAAAGGCCTGAAACTGAGGAAGAGGCATGAGATTTAAAATGCAGTGAAGCATAGAATGAGGAAAGGTTAGAAGTAGGAAGACAATCAGTGTCAAAATGCTGGGCTCTAGTTTAAAAACAGAGTGAAACTTTACTTGATTATAAGGAAAAGACTCTGCTTTCAAAAATTAGTCAACTTCTTCTTCTTCTTTTTTTTTTTTTAAGCCAGAGTCTCACTACATCACCGTAGGTAGAGTGCCATAGTGTCACAGCTCACAGCAATCTCAAACTGTTGGACTTAAGTGATTCTCTTGCCTCAGCTTCCCAAGTAGCTGGGACTACAGGCATCCAGCTATTTTTTTGTTGCAGTTGTCATTGTTGTTTAGCTGCCTGGCCGGGTTCGAACTGCCACGCTCGGTGCACGTGGCTGGAGCCATAACCACTATGCTACAGGGGCAGAGCCTAGTTAAATCCTTTCGGTAGGTTGGATTCTCCCACTCAGTATTTCTCTTGGGTGTCAGCAGCAAAACAGCAAGGGTCATTGCACAAAACGAGAACCAGAAGTCTAGGGAATCCAGGGTGATTTTCAGAACCAGAGAGGAAAGCAAAGCCAGAGGAGAGTACAGCAAGAAGTCCAGGATACCCAGCAAGGACAGAAAAGAAGTTGCTGGTATCAAGTATCAAAGGAGAATGAAGTTTACATGTCAAAATACCAGGCAGCGACAACGGGAAGCATGACGCCAGATATACATTTTAGCTTTCTCAATGAATCTCCAGTTCTTCATCTATAAAAATGAGAATAATGGTTATTCAAAAAGGCTGTTGGCTGGATCTCACCTATATGCACAGTGTGCTGGTGTTCAGCATGGCCCCTGGGTGTAGGGCTCAACTACAACTTGAACTTTACCTTACAATCGAAAACAATGTAACCTAAACATGTGTACCCTCATGTTACTTTGAAATAAAATATATATATATATTAAACAATTTTTTAAAAGGTTGTTTTCAAAAGGTAAATGGTATAAAACCATTGAAGTGGTGTCCTCAGAAACACAGAGGGAGTCCACTTGAATAGCAGTCCTGAGACTATACAAATATTTCTTTATCCTCGTGGTACTGGAGCAATCATGGATGGGGGTGATTTATTTAAATTCTGATAGAGTGGTTATGGTTAGCTTTAAAGATTTATTGATTTATTTAACACCTGAAGGAATCTAGGACAATAGTGTATATTGGAAGGAGGGGAGGGCAGATTCTATGGTAGGTGAGCATAGAAAGAGCTGCTGTAGATCAAAGCCTGCAAGGAAGAGGGAGCAGCTTATTAGATACCAACAGATAAGAAGGGCTTTCCATCTGGCGGTTCTCAGTTGCTACCTACAGTCTGGGCCCCCACACCATTCCACTAGCAAAATTTCACTCACAACCTCCATGTATAAGACACTCTGGGATATGGATATTCCCGTGCATGTTTTAATGTGATCAGAAATAACACACATGACCATAATGCAAAGTGAAGAAAGTAAAATGGCATTAAAGTCACAATAGTGCCAGGAAGGGAGAGATTCTTACTGGTAGGAGAAATCAGAGCAACTTCTAAAACTGAATGTGGTAATTTTGAGCTCAAGCCTGGAGGAAGAAAACAGGGTCAGGAAAGACCCATCATCTTGGTGCAAAGTTTGAGACACACATGGAGAGGTACACAAAGGTGCGTGTGGCAGGAAGGGCAGGAAGTGAGGCGGTTAGGGCTAAGGCTAGAAACCAAGACCACAAATGGCCAAAATTCCCAGCCTAAGGAGCTAGCATTATAACCACACTTAGCCAACTACAGACATCTCAAACATTCAAGGGCTAAGTCAAAACAGGAATAGAAACTCTGCTTCTAGGAGGAGGAAGACTCAATTAGAGTGACCCAAACGCACAAGTTTAAAACAGGACCAAGTCATGAGTCAGACACGGATAAGTAACAGTAAGAAATGTACACAGGACTAATTTAGGGTCACAAACAGGTGTTCTGAGTTCATACTGAATTCCAGATGAGGAAGCAGAGTCAGGGCCAGTCAGAGTAACTCTCAGTGAGTCACTAGTAAATCAGTGACAGAGGTCTTAGCCCCAGGGCAGTGAGCTCAGACCAACCTGTCTAATAGCCAGAGAGGTACTTCTCGGCCCTAGTCAGCCTGTAAGGACACCTGAAGATTCTGTGATGAGGGGAACATGACAGTGATTTTAGACAGAGGGAGGATCTAAAAACTCCAAGAACTCTTTGAAGGTATTAGACTAAAAATCCCTTGAATCTCATTGGGTTTTAGATTACAAAGACTTGTATATGACATTTACAAATCTGTCAGGGTCAGAATTGCTAATCTTATTTAATACTTGAGGCATTTTCATATCCCTCAATTGTGACTGCTATTACCAACATATTTTTGGCGAAGTGCTCTGCATTTTACATCACTAACTGCAGGGCAGCTTCCCTAATCACACACATCTTCCCCACCAGAGGACTGATCAACCACCATGTAAATGCTTATCAATTCTCCCACATTCGCAGCAGTCCATACCATTGCCCATTTGGAATGTAAGGTGCATGAAGCCAGAATAAGAACCACTGTGCCTTCCAACACCTACTACATACTATATGCCAAGTAAATATGTTGAATGAGCATACTGATTTCTTAGCTGGTACTGGTTAGAACTTACATTTAAAATATATAGAAGTCTAACATTCAATAAGAAGATTGATAATAAAAGAGTATGAGAGGAGATAGACAAGAACTCTCATTGTGTCCATAATACCAGAAACCAGTCAACCTTTCAACTGTTCTTCATTCATTAAAGTTGCTAAAGCAAAATACTCAAAAGAAAACTGTCCCCATCACTGCAAGGGAAGAAAACGAAAAGCTTAATGACTATCAAATCATAGCAGGAATTCCAGGATCCTTACTACTTAAAGACTCAGAATAGACTGAGTTTGCAAGAAACAGACAAGATAGAAGAATGTAAGTCAAAAAAAAAGTTTCAATTCTTAAGTACACACAAAATTTTCACTAAAATTTTTTTCTTTTAATAATTCCACCCAAGGAAAAGCACCAATAACAAAATACTAACCACTAAAGTAATTCCTTATCTGTGAGATGAATATACTAATTTGAATATATTCCCATGTAACAAATGCTAAGCCTTCATACCTATTCCTTCATTCCTATTCACAGTATCACAAACCTTAACGTGGTATGAGACCTAAACAGATCACCTGCGCAGGCATCATTCCCTCAGAAAAGCACAGTGATCAGACAGGTCATTGCTGTTCTTACCCCCCATATTTACATATTTTCAAAGCCTGTAGAAATAGTGTCGGACTGAGGTGACTTTCCAAGGAATATAAATTGTTACAACAATCCTACCTGGTAGATATTATCACTGCTCTTTTGAAAATGAGGAAACTGAGGCTCAGAAAGTTTAAGAAATTTGCTGACAAGATCCAGAGAAGTAACAGAATCTGAATTCATATCTAAGCCTGCCTGATTTCAAAACTCCTATTCTTTCAAAAAAGTCATTATGTCCAGTATGCTTAAAATAAAAGCTTTGGAAATAAAAAAGTATAAGAAGAAGAAAAAATCAGTACACTTAATCCAGGGTAGATAATTTGCCATTAACGAACAAATAGTGATGTTCTGCTAACATGTGTCCACTACATAAGAGACAACTGCTAAAGAAAGTTTTTTCCTCCTGTTTTTTTCCTATTGTTCAGAATGATTCCACACTGAACAGTACTGACATCCTGAATCTTCTGACATGTTAGCAGCAAGTCGTAGCAGCTCAGTCTCCTCATTTGTACTGGCAACGTCTGTACAGAAAATATACCCTTATTTCCCAAGTGGAAAAATCTGCTGCTTAAATTTGCAGTGACTTTTCTGAGCACCAGCCCAGCCCTGTTAGTTCAGGTTTTTGTATTTGTCAGTAGCAACTCACCAATGTGTTGAGATCATGAGTCAGCTCCAAAAACCCCAGCAACAGCTGGTAAAAATGGAATGTTAATTCATTACAGATGGTGAAACACAGCCTCTATTTTAATTTATTTACATTTTCAGAACTTTTGAATCTGCAGTTAGATTGCCACACTATTTTAATGTGTAAGTTTAGCCTTTTTCAATTTGGTCTGTGTTCTGTAAGAATTAGTGTTTATATGTCAAAAATTCTTTGAAGAGGCCCAATTAGGCCTATATTCCCAGAGTCCATGTTTTTACAGTTATTTAAGCTGGTGAGCCTTTTAAAAATTTCTCATTATACAAATCACATACAGTCAGGACAAAACTAGGCTTAAGTCATACCAAAATATTTCAAATAGAACTATTATATGTAATAATAATTTTCAGTACCTTTATATTTTCCACAATTGCCATGTTTAGTAATGTGAGAGTAATAAATTAACAAGTTGTAAGATTGTTAAATAGCTTTGTAGACCTTTTTTCTTTCCATTAGTGAAGGTAATAGAGACAAAAACACATTACTGCCTAATTTTCGAAAGGCAAGTGAACAGAGAAAGGAGATACCCAAATTAAATGCTTACAGCACTGCTGCCCCCTCCTGGAATTAGTCTTTCAACCCCACTCCTCACATCTCAGAAACAACAGTGACATGAAATATTTTAATTCTAAATATTGAAACATTTTAAAAGACAAGTGTTTCTATTCTTTTTCCTTATCAATTCCAAGGTCTGCAAAGATATATAATGATTAGATTATAGACAACCACTCTCTTCAAATGCCCAGTGCTTACTGAAAGATCTTGCTACCTACACACTAAAAGAGCTGGAGATTACGTTTTGAAAATCTTTAACCTGCCTCTCATCAGTTCAAAATTGCTCAAGTTTCTTGACATGAACTCTTTTTTTCCTTGTTGTGTCAGCGTAGGAAATGTCCCTGATCTTTTGATTGTTCAGTCTTACCAACTTTTCCTATCTCCTTTGAAATCACCCTTCGATCAAATAAGATGACTCTCCAGTAACATGAAAATCTTGCTCTCTACTTCCCTGATCTGTGTCATCTAAAAACATGCATAAATAGCCCCCAGTGTAAAGATATATACATTTTCATCACCTATTGTACCATTTCTGTTCTCTCCATAGTTGGCGGCACCAAAGGGTAGCTATTATGGAGCTTTAGCTATCTCCCCCAAACTCCACCCCAAACCCCAATAACTTACTCCTCTATCTCAGGCCCAATGTCCTTCAGGCCCAATGTCCTTCAGGCAATGTACAAATAAACATAACTCGAAGTAAAATCAGTGTGCTTATTTTAAAACCACAGACCCCACTCTAGGAATGCCACCCTTAATCCCCTTCCACACAGAACTGTGAACTGCCACAACTCCTCAACCTGCAAACCTTGACTACGTGGATTTCTTCAACTCGCCTTACCAACTCAATTCACTGCAATCCAACACCTAAGCCATCACTCACTAAGGCCTCTTGGAAGTTAAGAGAAAGTTGGTCACATGCATTTAAGTTTTAAAGAATATTAAAAATTAAGCCAGCTCAAAACAGTGTTACAATAATTACACTGTTAAACAAAGCAATACCTTTTAAAACACCCACAGAAATAAATACGATGACTTAAGAGCCTTGGTGCATGTGAGGTTGGACCAATGGCCCTCCCACAAGCACTTCTGCTGGGCCCTACTCTAAGGACGGACTCTCAGTACTCTCTGGGAGTAACAGTGATCAAGATGACCAGCTGAGGAATGAGGAATCACCATTTCCTGGATATGTAAGTTTGGGAAAGTTATTTAACCTCTTTGTGATTCAGTTTCCCCTTTGTGAAACAGGAAAATTATAGTACATACTCAGTATGATTCTTTTGAGACTGTGATTACAAATTCAGTCAGCTTAGAACAATGTCTGGCATCTAAGAAGTCTTCAAAATTTATCAGCTGCCATTATCAGTACCATCTCCATCCTCAACATCTGAGTGATTATCAATACTTCCAGGTCCTCCTCTAGTTCTAGAGATCTGTGATAAAGAGTTCCCAAATCTATAATTCTGACAAGCTTCCTAGGTAATTCTTATGCACCCCGAAGTCTGAGAATGACTAGTCCAATGACATTGTTCTCTTAAGATAATAAGTTCCTAATTGTCACATCAATGATCACTTCTTATCCTACTCTACCTCAGCAAATGGCGGGCAACTTTGCAGTCTCTGCACCAATGTCTAACTCTAAAACCTTCACTTGAACTTGAATTTTTAAACTAAGCCTCATTCCGATGGGAATCTGGAATGGACAGCTATATTTTTCTTCAAAGAAGACAACACTATACTGGACCCAAAACTAAGAATTACCCTTTCCTTGAACACACGCTGCTCCTTTTGTGATCTAGATTTCCATTCCCGACACGGTCTTTTTCCAATCACTCAGGCTACCATCCTCAGTCATTTGTGACTGCATTCTTTTGTTCACTCTCCAATTTTTCAAAATCTGTATTTTAAAATATCCTTTGGTTCTAACCCACCCTTTTCCAAAAATCCCCCTGCCAAAGTTTAATTGTCTTACCTGGAACATTTTAACAGCCCTTAATGATCTCCCTTCTCACATCATCCTTTATATTATACAATAACTTGAAAATCTTCTTAAAATGTAAACTTGTTCATATGTCCTCTTTGATTGAAACTATAAAGGAAAAGTTGATTTCTTTCCAATAATTAGAAAATAATGATTCTTCTTCTCACAACAGGACCTAAGGCTTCAAAAATTTCACCCCTAGGGAGAATCCCTTCATATGCAGCTAGTCAAACTGTACTGTCCCCCAAAACACCTGTGCCCATTTCCTTCTGCATTTGCTGGTATTATTTCTCCAGCCTAGAATGGGAATTTTTTTTTTCCAGATTACTGTACCATCTACCAAACCCAAGTATCCCTTGAAACCCAAATTAAAGGCCACCTCCTTTATAATCCTGTACCATCCTGAAAGCCAAAATTAATCTTTCTCTAGACAAGTGTTTTACAACAATTTTTATCTCACAGAATACTTGAACCTACAGTTAAACTTTCATAGCACACTTAAATAATGGTGATCAAAAAAAAAAAGAGTAAAAGAAAGAATATACTTACTGCTTTGAACATCTTATGAAAATAATTTAATTAATGATCTTTAAAAATTTTCGCAGCACACCTAAGATCCTCTCCTGGCACACAAGTTGCAAACCACTGTCTATACTCTAATGACCCTTGTTAAGTTCTTTCTTACTTATTTCTGAGTACAATTTTGACAATTAAAATTATAAAAATGAATTGACCTTTTAAAGAGATAACAAGAAAATAGAAAAATAAGCTTTCAGGGGATAATTAGAAAAAGTAAGCTTTTTTAGAGTAATGAAGAAAATATTATTGTTCTAAAATATACATTTTTAAATTAAAATATTTTTGATAACACAAGTTATTGTATATATTTTCAAATACATGATATATTTTTGTGGCTATTTCCTTCTACAATTGAAGAAATCTTAAAACTACACAATTGCTAACATCATCTCTAAAGAATACACTTGAGTCTTTTCTTTTGCTCTGTGTTTGGGCAAAATAATTTCAAGATTTTAGTTTAAGCTCAAGCCAAACCATCTGACAATTCCACGTCTATTGTGTTCTTAAGCATTCTCTGTTCACAGGTAAAGAGACAAGTATTTTGTTTTTAAATAAACTGAATGTGACAGAGCTGTGAGAGCTAAATAGATTCAAAAGGAAAAGATAGTAATTTCAAAAAACTTTAAATTCTAGTTCAGATAAAATAATAAGTGCATGTGGAATCATAATCAAATAACAAGGAATGATTCAGCACCAATTTCTAAAACACAGATCATCTTTTAGAAGGGTCAACAGAGTGTCAGTCAAGGAATGACTCGTCAACTAGAAGTCTGGGTCAAGGGCCAGTAAAACACAAATCTTCTGGTATGAATCATTTTTGATTATTTTCTTAATGTTGATAAGTGGTTTATTAGTTTTTGTCACTGTTGTTGATGTATCTTCATTAAGGAAGCTAGTTGAGAGTTACCCACAGTTTACCAGAGCTTCTTAATCCAAAGGTATTTATTAACAGACTTGGGGGAGGGGGAGCCTGAACTTGGATGAGTTGGTTACACAAATTTAAAAGTTTATTTTCACTTATCTTTTGCCAAAATTCAAATTTAGTATTTCTTCAGTTATGAAGGTATAGCTATTTACAGTATCTATGATTTTGTCCATAAGAAATTATAGATACTTTTAGATAACATTATAATTATTTCAGATATCTTAAAATATCATACAGTACTTTGACATTATAATTATTACACATAGCTGCATCTTGCTACTTAACAGACTGATAAAAAACATATTGATAAAGAAGCACATATATTACTATATTATGCAAACATTCTTTTCAAACATTGATAATGGTACTTCAACATTTTTCTTTTAACTCTATAAATTTTTATTTTATACATTTTAAAAAATGTATACATTTTAAAATACACAAGTATTTCTCCTAATTGATCAATGCCCTTAGGCCAGTTAGCACTGCTAGCCCATTAAGTACCTTGGAATTGTGTATGTATAAGGCATCCTTGCTTTTGAGGAATGTACAGTACTAGCAAATAAAAGATAATGACTTATTCTTGTCTTCCTCCTGTGTAATGATTTCTGTGAAGATAATCTAAATATTAGATTGTGGGTTTTAACCATTTTTGTGCAATGGGTGGTTGCCAGTTAGCATGCATCATAACAATCTACTGAGTAGCACCCACCTACCAAGCAAACATCTACTGAGTGCCTGTACATAAGCCCAGTGCTAGGGGTCATTATCACGAATCTCACAATTTCTGCAAGATAAAGAATTATTATTTTCCTTGATGACATGAGTGAGGGTTGGAAGTTAAATTACTCACATACCTGACTAGTGGCCGAGTCGGGATTCAAGAAGTGTAAATTTACTGCTCAAGTTCTTACTATACTCACAGCCTGGTGAACAAATACGTGATCCTAGCCAATGACAATTGATACATGAGAAAAAAGTCCTGATATTTTAATGCTTTGTACACAGATGAGTAAACTTCAGGAGAAAAACCAAATATTGCTAATAAATTCTCTGTCTACCACTATAATAATTATGTAATAATCAAGTTAATTCCCAAAAAGATAACTTAAAAGTTATTTTTAAGCACTTCTCATTGCTGCCTTAAATGAGATTATAGAGAGTAGGGGGAAAGTGATATACATTTTATTATCATAATCTTTTATAGTGGGCTTATTCAGAGTAAATGTGGGAAAAAATTAGTTGGGCATTTTAAACTACTAAAATTGCTTGTAACTCTAGCCTTTCACGGAGCCTGAGGTATCTGGACACAGGCCGGAAATCACTGATATTGAAATCAGTGACGGGACGTTCAAATGACAGCAGAGTCATCAGCAGAAACGCTCTCCATACTACTGTGGGACTACACTGACAAATACTGACCTCAGGGGCCATCACTGAGAACACTCATGGAGCTTTTGGAAAAAGCTAATATGTCTGTCTCTTATTTTCCATTTTAGGAACATTTATGGAAATAAAATGACAAAATGCATGGGTGTTCTTTCAGTGGAAAAATTTATGGGGGCATTTCTATTATTTAAAGAAAGCTGTTAAGTCTCTCAGATCATATAAATGTTATATTTGTACTTATTAAAACAATTGTGAAATCACTAATCTCATGTCAGTTTCATACAATCACAGACCCTAGAAGATTGTCCGAATTATTTTGATATACTGCACGCTGTTATAAAATAGTATAAAAAAATCAGCCATCAGATGCTGCTTCATTGAGACTGTGCATTATTATATGAATATATACTACAGATCCCTTTAAATTTTTTCATGACATTGATATGCATGTTGATAAAGAAACAACCACATATGAACTACTTACTAACAACGTAGTAGGCGCCTGAATTATTTTTAATATTTTGTGAAAATATTCACAAAAATTAATTTAGCAAGTTTTAAGCATTTTACTTCCCTATACAATATGCAACCCTTAAATACTATTTCCCTTTTTTTTTTAAGCATTTTAACCTTTCTTGAAGTGTATACTTCCGTGGCACTCAGTAAAGTCACAGTGTTGGACACATCGCCATACTTTCTTATTCTGCAGCTTGACTAAAAAATAACTTCTTGTTATATTTGAGGCCAAAACTGCATAAGCAAGTACAAATAAGACATACACTTAAAACAATGACCAAAGAAAATGCATTTTAACAGCTACTCTTTCAGATATGTATGGTATGTATAAGTTATTTTGAAAGACAAAGGTCATTGGGTTAATTTAAACACGTATTTCATTTTATTTTAAAAAACTATAAAAGTGATAAATAGTTTAGAATTAAATGGTCACATGAATGTTACTAAGGATAGTGAGCTTTATTAAAAAAGAAACCAACTAGACGATTTGTTTTACTGTATTTCACATGGCCAAGATTGTGAATTACATCTTATCAACACCACTGTTGAGAGCAACTCCCAACTAAAAGGAGACGAGATACTGAACAGATGAAGTGCTGTTCAAAGTCAATGCAGCCCAGACTTAGGGGACACAGGAATTAATGAGAAAATGAGAATCTACCAGATGGTGCTGCAGTATTCCTCGCTGCACATCCGCCACCTCAAGCAGCTTCTATACATGCAAAGCCCCAGGGCCCCACCTGGTAGCAGCATAATTACCCTAAATGTGCACTTATGTTTCATTACACCTTGGCCATTACTATGTGCACTGATTACAAGTATCAATCCCTTTCATTTTCATACACCTCTGCAGTTCCATAGCATTCAACTGTGAAAACTCAGCGCTCTAGTCACTTCTAACACACGGCCCATGCTGATAAAACCACAGAGGGTAAATTATTTGTCACTCTACAGGGTGCCAATTCAGTTTGATAAGGATGACATCATGCCCATTTTACCAATAACAATGGCACTAACAAGAACGTGTAATCAACAAACCTCAGTCCTCTGCTAGCCCTGGCAGGTGCAACTCTTTTTATGCTAAAAATAAGCCAACATTAGCTTCCAGCTCAAAACTATTTCTTTTATCACAATGCTAAGCAGAAGTTGGCTTCCATAAGGCACCGCAGCTGCTGCTGCCACGGCCGCTTCTGCAGATGCCTGCATTAATTGTATCAAGGACATACTGAAATAAGTGCTTATTCAGCACAATGGCTATTGGGGAGCAGCTGGAGGCGCAAGACAAACTGTCTTAAAGAGAATGTACCAACCCAGTGTGTAAATTACAATGATGAAGTACAAAGAGAGTCTGAGTTTAAGGGTCTAAAGTAACCTCAGAGCGGCACGAAAATTTAGTGTTATCAATGGAGTCCAGATCAAATAAATAAAGGAGCAGACCTTTCGGATTTCACAAGACTACTTTTAGAATGGGGGTAATATTTTAGTACACTTTCAAGGCAGCAGAAATAGGAAAGCTGTCATTAAAAATATCACCAGTGTTGGTACCTCCCTCCTTATATGTATAAATCATAATATAATCCCCTTCACGTATATGTGCATGTGTGCATTTGAACTACACTAATTAAACATCAATGTAAGAACAGCATTATTACACAGAAGCAACCTGCAGCTCAAAAGAAATGCAAATGTGCCTCGCTTTCTTCCTTACCTCCTTACGACTTAGTCATGTCCCCTCCATACACCCACATAGGTGGAGAGAGAATATATAGATCAAGCTCTTTAGTCATTTCCCTCCCATGTTCTAAATCTTTACCTTGGTGAGCAAAAATGAATTAATGGTGATTAAAGGCTACTCTAGGTAATTATGAAGGTTTTGATCATGCCAGTTTGGGCTGAGGACAGGAGAAATGGATCAATAAAAATACTGCTCAAATAAGTTCACCCGGACAAGAATGGAATGTGAAGGCAGAGAGATAGGCTCAGGCCAGACAACGAAGTCCCATGACTCTCTGCAGCCCTCCACCACGACCTCTGCAATAATACTTATCCTCTCTAGAAGGGGCTAAGGATGACCACACTTCTGCACTGGTTCTGAAACTGGCCTGAAAACATATAGCAGACCCCAATAATCCAGAGTCTCTAATCTTAGTGTCTTCTGCCCGAGATCATGACTCCACTGCTTTATATTTGCACACCGACACCCTCATCCCCGAGTAAGATACACCTCAAACACGAATACCATTTTTGAACTTTCACAAAATGACACACACTGGTGGAGAAGAATTACACTTTCATAAGTTAGAAATGATCACAAATCAAAATAAATTATTTCACATATTTTCAAATATTAATACAAGATCCTACAAATCTACAAATTCACAAAGGTTATACCACTAATAACTGGCTTTCCTTCAGGTGACATTTTCTGCATAGAAACAAAGATTAATTTACAACTAAAAAAACTGTTAGAGACTTACTATCTATTACACTAAGATACAAAAGCTGAGCTGCTGGCTAAGCTCACTCATCACATAAATGTCTGGACCCTCCATTTGAGCCTCAGAATACAAGCTCTTCAGATACAAATTCAAGCCTCAGAAAAATTCAAATGGACTTCTCTCCACAGACTTCCATAATATGGAGAAATAGTTAAAAACTAGAATGGCTAGTCTTGAATATCAAGGTTCCACTACAGATGAAGTACAGTTCTGCTTTAATTTTAGAGCTGAAGGCAAAAAGGGTATTTTAACAAAGAGACAGGGCAGGTTTGCAGAAACACTGCCAAGCAAGCAGGCGACAGGAACTGTACCTACAATCTGCATCGAGAACCAAGTAATCATTTCCGTTTTTATATAGTCTTTCCTGGCAAAACTGCCATGATGTTAAAGTGATGTTACTGCCATGGTCAAACAATTATAATCTGCAATCCCATGAAATAACAATTAACAGGATGCTTTCATCTAAATGATATATGGGTACATTTGAAAAATTTCAAACCAATTTAATCACCATGAACATGACTCAAAGGATTCCACCCACTCACCCACAGCCTCATGATATATAAAATAATATCTGTGTGAATACTTAAGGAGTTAGAAAGGATACATTTAAAAAAGAATGAGAACAAATTTCTCATGCAAAATACAAAGCAAGATGGCTTTTATGCCCCAAAAGGTCTTAACAGGGTTTTTTTTTTCCTCTGAAGCTGTTTTTTCTTTGTGTGTTTTTGATATTTGACAGATACATTAGCTTGAGCATTGTTTATCATGTTTATTTTTAATAGGTTTCCCTTAGAACAGCTGCCTAAGATGCTAATCTTTTCTTTTTTTTCTTGGGCCTTTGTAAATATTTGAAATAGCTATTCATTAACAGTTGCACATTTATTCAGTCCTGTTGTACAGCTTGTGAACTGGAATTAGCTTTTATTTTATTTTTTCTATCTGTTGGCCAGATGAGAGAAACCCTGCTGTTTGGGTTCAATCTGTCAAGGTTCAAATTATCCTCCAACTGAGAGCTAATCAAGGGCGGCTGACCTGGTTTGCAAGTAAACTAGGAACAAAAGTGGGTTTATTTTTTCTTTCTTTGGAGCACTGGTTCTCAAAAAGTAAAGCAAAACAAGAGCAAGTCACAAATACAATTGCCCAAAATTAAAAACAGGCACAAATGGCAACTGGAGAAGAACTAGATTCACTCAGCATTTCTGAAGGTTTCCAGCTATAAATCCATTTTTTATAGGAATTGGTTTGCAAATACATTTCAAATTAAAATTCACAGTTCATTTCATGCAACTCTGTGCCATGAGGAGAACATAGATTTTAGGCAATCAAGCTATTCTGATGGGTACGTTGGAGACTCTGAGTATTTTCATGGATCCCAAGCCTCAAGTTAATAGGTATATGGAGCAGAACTAATCTTTCTGCATCATTAACATCAATACTATACCCATTTTATGTACACTTCTAAAATACGAAATACGGAATCTTATTTTAAATACTTTCAAACTCCCACCGTGACAAGGATAGGTATTTTTACAATTTCATTTTAAATGTCCCACAATAGGCTTTCTGGTGAATGTACTTAAATGTAGCCTTCTTCACAGACACATATATGAAAACATTTCTCTCAGTATATTAAGGTTCCCAGGGCCTAAAACTATTGCTTGGATCTGACTTTCAGCATTCTGTTGTTTTTAACAAGCAACCAATCTTTTGAAACAGCTGTGGACAACAAAACTGAAGACCTGGGAAATGGATCAGGGTTGCCATTCAGGGTTCCACTAAAAGCTTCTCTCGAAATGATTCCAGCTGATTAAATGACTCCAGTTACCATAATCAACTGAATTGTCCTATGGCAACCAATACATTCACAATACCCAGTATTTGAGCACGAGATTTTCCCCAAGGAGAAGCGTGCTACAGTGCAATATACACTGGCCTATCAATCAGGAAATCTCTACTTGAATACTCTTTGTCAGACTCCAAGTCTGACCTTCCCGTGTTCAGTGAGAGAAGGATAATGACCACCAGCAGTTATAATTCACCAGGTGAATATAAACATAACTGAAAAGCTAGATGTAAAAGAGAAAGAAAATTACTTGATACCCACTTCTCAGATAACTGAGTATTTATATAAGGACACGCCACACAGCATAATGCCCAAATTATATTTACAATCACATCTGTATTCATCAAAACTAATCATAAATTTTAAAAAATGAAAACACGGCATAAAATCAGTGCTATGCTACTTTATGTTTATTGGTGATAGGATATAATAAATACTAAGCACATAAAACAAATTTTTATTTATTTAAGGATGGTGATGCTGATTCTTAGAGTAGTACATGTTTAAGAATAATTAGGAATATGGTGGCTGACTATATTATATAACATGTCAAGCTGACAGAGAAATATTGTTTTACCTAAAATACACTGGTCCATATTTCTATTTAGTTTTCCCTTTATTTATTCTGAAACACTAGCCGTCATTAAGCAGAACCTAATTTTTTTAACAGTCTTATATTTCAGCATAGAAAACAATTTGTTTCATAACTTGCTATCAGTTATATTTAGAAATTACAAATATCTTCTAATCTTCTACAGCATTCACTGCAGAAAATGTAAAATATAAACAGCATTTCACTATCACAAACATTTCGCTTAATAGGTACTTGACAATGTTTGTTAAATAAACAAATAATAGTAATAACAATTAAGAGTAATGTACACTCTAATCTTGGCCAATTAGCTAAAAGAAAGAATCCCATTCTCTTGTATTTACTCTAAATAAGCTATTTAAAATGCCATCATTTTAAGTCAAGAAACATAATAAATGCAAAAAATCTGATGATCTGAGTAAAAAAAAAAAAACCCTTATAAATTTTTAAAATTCATGGGGAAAAATGATATTTTTCATGTGATTACAATATTTGTGAATTTACAAAGAGCATTTACTATTTGAAAATTTAGTTTTAGATATATTATTGCTGGATATATTCAAATGCTGGGCTAATACCATTAGAAAAATTATTTTAAAATCTTTATTCAATTTATTTTCCACGTAATACCATGCCAAATTTCTTCTATCCCCCTCCTTTACTAAAACTAATTACAAAGGGAATTACATCTGCAAGTCAGTACAACTATAAGTGAAGGTCAGACCATTGCATGTAAGATATTACAAGTCTGAAAAAGCACAGATACAAGAGTGAACAAAGGCAGATATAAAAACAGAAATGAATTCACTTGCATATAACATGTAGGAATTTTTCAAAGACTCCATTAACCTTCCTTTAATTTCAGTTTTTTTCAACATTTCCTAGGTAAATATTCACTTTCTTTCAAATATTATCTAGCTTGCCATTATTTGCTTCCATGATATAGTATGGGTATACATTAATATTCATAATAACACACCATCTTAACTGTGCCCAATCCATAGCATCCTCCCTAAATTGCCTCACATCTGTGTACAATCCATCTTTTTCTCACTACCAATCAGGGGTGCTAGTTGGCTATTCCTTCACACTCCAGGATCCACAGCCAGACCTTTACAGAGCTCATTCTGGGAATGCTCACTTCTTCCTGTTAGTAAGGCTAAAGGTGAGGTTTCCATTCCCCAGTTGTGAGAGAATCATAGTGTGATGCACATATGCATTCATTCCGAACAAAAAAATTATTGAACATTAATTGTAATATCAAGATAAGACCCAAGCAGTCAATATTGCAGAGGAAGTAAAGCAGAGGATATAAATATTTAAACAAATCACTTTATCTAAACCCAGTAATCACTATCAGTGACATATAAAGAAAAAAAAATTACTGTGTGACTGAAGAACAGATTATGTGATGCAGAATGATCAGAGATGATGACTGGAGACGATAACTGAGCTGAAAATATGCAGGGTCATGAACAGCACAGCAGCCTATAGGCCTTTTCTACTCAGTGTACCCAGGACCAGCAGAATCTGATTACCTGGGAGTTTACAGACCCTCAGATCCCACCCAAGATCTACCAAAATAAAATGTGCTTGTGAACAAAATTCCTAGGTGATCTTGAAAGTCTGAGAAGCACAGTTACAGCCCAGCATTTCTTCTTAAAGCAGCCCAAGCACAGATGTGTGAAAGCACATGGGTGTATACACAGACACAATAAAATAAAACTGGAAAGAAGATGAAGCAGAATGTCGAAGTATTTTCTTAGGTGGTGACTTAACTTCTCTCCTGTTCCTTCTCCTTCTTACTGTGTTACATCATTAAGAACAACAATAATAAAACACTACTTATTAAGCATTTTCCAAGTATTGCAGACTCAGTATTCCATTATTCTGTTTAATTCCCATGCTGATTATCAAGTAAATATGCTTTATCCTTATTTTTCAGATGAGAAAACTGAGGCTGGGAGAGAATAGTTTTCTTAAGGTCACAGGACTAACAAACTATGGGAAAAGAATTGAAACTACTATGTTCTTAATCCAAAATATGCCACAGAATCATGAGCTCATGGGCGTCACTGATCTTATCACTCAGTCATGCAAGGGCTCACTTGCGAGGCTGCAGACTATAAGCCACTTGGCCACTGACTCTGTGATGTTTAGCTTTCTCTATGCTGAACAGTTCCTGATGACATGCCAGTAACTGTTAAAACTTATGCCTAATATTGCTACATACACATATTTAGTTTCATGGGAAACATACCTGAATTTATATGACTAATCCTAATAGGTAACAAAGTATAACAAGGCTATTATAATATTTTGCTATTAAAACACATTTTAAAAAATATCTAACCTATGCCTATTGTGGGATAACACACCACACAAAAAGTTAGTGGCTTAAAACAATAATTTCTTCCACAATCTGGGCTAGGCTCAGGTGGGCAATTCTTTTGATCAGTATGATGGCTAGAGCGTTCAATATGGCTTCTCCATCCATGTGTCTGGAGTCACAGCTGGGAAGCTAGACTATTTGTGGACTGGATAAACATCTCTTATTCATACAATATCACCAATAGTTAGACTCATCTCCTTACAATGGTGGCTCAGGGCTCCAAGTAACATTTCATGAGAACAAACCCATGTACGAGGGCATGCATCAATCATGCCTTCTGATGATCTGCGATCCAAAGCAAGACATGTGGCCCACCTGATGGTAAATGTGGAAAGGGTCTGGCTACACAAAACATGAACACTAGGAGGGGTATTCAGAAGAGGTAGGAGAAATCCTACCCAGGAATTTTCAATAGTTTAACCACTTTGATTCTCCAGATTTGTTTACTCTTAGATTTAAAAATATATTTATGAAATACATAATCATGAAATATACTGTATAAAATCAACTTAGCTTGAAAATTTCAAATGATTTTTAGGCCCACAGTGGGCTTTGCCCATTGCACACATGGCCTTTAAACACTGAGTCAAGTCCAACACTCTCTAAGTGGCAAAGAATATAGCCCATTTCAATAAATCAGGTCAGACTTTTTCCCATTTAATTTCCATGTGCTTGGGTTTATTTACTCTTCCCTTTTTCTGGCTTTGACTTCTTACTCAAATATCTTTATGTTAATGACTTTCTGACTACTCTGCTGGGTTTGCATTTTGGGTTCCCATATTTCTGGGCTGTGATCAGTCTATATATCAGGTATACATGCATACATGCATGCAAATCCTATAGTAGTATCCGGCCTGACTTCTGAATCTTACTACTGCTCTTACCCCACCACTACAGCTTACAACTTCATTGGCTTCATTTACAACCCACTGGCTAGGCTATTTTAAAAAACCAAATACTGTATGTTTCTCCTAATAAGATAAAAGACGTAGGCAACCATTTATTCTCCTCCAGAAACACAACATCCCTCTTAGCCCTACTCAAAATCTTCCTCTTCTTTATCTTCTAACTCATAACATTCCTGCTGAAAACTCCTCATTACATCATTTTTTTCTCCTATAGTCTTGGAATTGTCTTTATAGAAAGATTCTATTAGTGCTATTACTACTACAACTGAGGAAACCACAGTATAGCAGCAAGAGAACTGGACGGGTGGTGGGTACTTGGTGGGGACAGCTCTTTAGGTTTCACGTTCCTCATCTGGAAATGAAAAGCCAAAGGTAAGGGCAAAGCTTTTCTCCTGTCCTATCACTTATTCATAGGTATGTATTACAGTTAAGACTATAGAGTTTCCTGTAGGCAAGAAACAGAAAAAGAAGAGCCAGGTGGCTTCCATATTTCTCCTGAAGCACATCTTCACAATAGTTTATTTATTTTATTTTTATTTTATTTTAATTATTTTTTGAGATGGACTTACTCTGTTTTTGCCCAGGTTCGGATGCAGAAGCTTGATCATAGCTCACCGCTACCTCAAATTTCTAAGCTCAAACAATTCTTGGGCCTTGGCTTCCCCACTACAAGTGCACTCCACCATACCTGGTTAAAATTTTTAAATCTTTTCATAGAAACGGGGTCTTGCTGTATTGTCCAGGCTGATCTCAAAGGCCTGGACTCAAGAAATCCTCTTGCCTGCCCCTCTCAAAGTGCTGAAATTATAAGTGTGAGTCACCAGACCTAGTTTATTATTTGTTAAAAGTAAATTCTCAGAATATCAGGCTATCTCATGATCAAAAACAATCTACCAATTTCAAAGTTATATACAAATGAATTTTAGTTTATCAGATGTTTCAAAGAGTTACATTTCTCTTTCCATATCTTAGTCAAGTAATAGAAAGTGATGCATTTAAAATACATGTAATTTAATTCTGTACAGAAAAACTGATAATGTAAAATGCAATACCTAAAATTAAAGTTTATTTTGTTTATATATTCTAACTAAAGTGATAAGTACTTATAGAAAATTAGGAAATACAAAAAGTAGAAAAAAAATTTTTTGTCTCCTTAACAAAAGTTACTTTTTGGCTCAATTACTCCTTTTTTCCGCTTTTAATTTTTTTTGCTTACTTCCTTTTAAAAATAGTCAATCATACAGCACATATGAATTCATAGCATATTTTTAAATAAACATCTGAAGCCACACTTTCAAGGTTACTTTAAGCTTTGTAAACATTATTATATACAATTGAATTATCACTGCATCATAACTATATTTAAATAAAGCACTTTCCAAGCTATTGGAAATACAGATTTCCACTACAACAGAGATTTAGCATTTTTTGACTTCATTCTTCTCAAATAAAGAAAAATATACAAAGGCATACCTTATTTCAAGAAAAGAAAGATATCATCCAAAAACACACAAATTATATTATTCCTATACCTATAAAAACAAATGAACTAATTATGTTCCTCTTGTTGATAAAGAATTACTTCTATAATATAATAGGCATTGTGTTTCATAAAACTTGTTAAAGAAACTTAAAAGTTACCTTTGTTCTTCTAATTATAACAGTGTGATATTCTTCTTTGAAAGGCTCAACTCAAATTGTACCAAAAAGTGATTTTTAAAGAGGAAAACAATCAGTAAAGACTAAAAAGCTAAACTCTGTAAATGATCCTAGTACTCTGGGAGATTGAGGAGGGTGGATTGCTTGAAGTCAGAAGTTCACACCAGCCTGAACAACAGTGAGACCCTGTCTCTACTAAAAATAGAAAAACAAGTCTGATGTGATGTTTCACACCTGTAGTACCAGCTATTTGGGAGGCTGAGGCAGGAGGATTGCTTGAGCCCAAGAGTTTGAAGTTGCTGTAACAAAGTGAGACTCTGTCTCCAAAAAAAAAAAGAAAAGAAAAGAAAAGAAAAACAAATGTGATGCAATATCTATTATGTGAGAAATGGAGTTGGTCCCCACATCTATCACATGGGGAAAATGGTCTCAGATTTTCATTATTTCAAAGAAAAGGTACATTTCTTCCCCAATTCATTAAATACATTTATCATGTCTCAGTATATTTACTCATGAAAAGTCTCTAGACAAAAGTTTCTAGAAGTGGTCTTTGTTTCATTTCCATCACAAATGTTTGGAATGATTTATTTGAAAAATGCAAATTCCAGGGCCTATGGTAAGACCACTGACTTGTGAATTTAGCCAGATATCTGCATTTCAAACATACCCCCAGAGTTCCGAGGGTTATAGTCCGAGATATAAAGTTTAAATTCTATTTCTATAAATGATTACTTTCTCACCATCATTTACCTTCCTTAACTAACATTCAACAAATCAAAAAGCCCTATGTAGAGTGTATGCTGATGATCCATTCTTTTTTGATTCAATTTGCTCTTTCATCGAATCTTTCTCATTGATGCCCAACTATATTGTCACTAGTTAAATCCTCATGCTCCTAGGGTTTCCCTCTTGTTGACCTTCTAGAAATGATGAACTAAAGGGTGTGTTTTAAAAAGTCAGCAATCTAAACCAAACTTTTCTTTCTTACATTACAAATAACAAGAAATGTGCTGGAACTCACCAAGAGAAATAAAAAGCGTAACTGAGAGCAACAAATAAAAAGAAATAGAGAAATTTATAACCTCTGCAGAGCAACCAAGGTCCTACTAACAAACATTTTTTTTCCATGCAGAAGATTGTGCTTGCTGTACCTGACATTGTGCAAGTATGTTTACTGCAATTTAATATCCACACAAGCAGGGGAAGAAATTTAATAATTTTTCAACTGGAATGAATTGACAGCCAGTGTTAGAGAACTGCAGAGTCTGCAGAATCAATAAAAGCTGCTGGCATCACAAAGTAGTACTTTTGCCCAGAAAACATCTCACAAAGGTCAGGTTTACAAACCACCAGGTAGCAGTATCACTTTCACATCTTTCCAGGGCTATTAAAATTCCATTAAACAACTTTCCAAAGCTAACTTGCAGCCTTTAAAGTTCACCAATATCATCCCAGAGACTGAATGGCCTCAGTTTAAACTGTAAAAATAAACACTTGGTTAAGTTTTATGTCTTGTCACCAAAATGGGTTAAGAGAATTCTCTTTAGTACAAGAATAATATCTAAGCAAATATGTATTTATTTATTTATAACTATATACGTGGACCTAAGTGGACATAACCCTTTTGGTAAAATATTAGACAACCGTTAACTATCAGAAAATGATCTCCCATGGTAAGTAATTTTCTCCATTACAAATTTACAAAGCCACCGTCACTGCATTATCAGCCCCGTGTTATGAGACAGAGTACTTAACTGTGTTGGAAGAGCAATATGAAGCAATCTCTCTCGCTCAATTTGGAAATATAACTTTTCCATACTATATTTTCATTATTGGCCCCAAGTCATATACGGACTGTCACCAGGTAAGATCAATTCTACGCTCATTAGATGCTCATTCAATATTCACCGAGATTCTACGAAATGCTTATACACACTGCCACATATGTCTGACACCGATTCCCTCTTGGTTCAGTCTTCTAGTGTCCTAACACACAGATGGAAGGAATGGGCAAACAAGCAGCGTCTCCCTCTTCCTCTGAGCAGGGATACATAGCTGGCTCAATATGAAGGCAAGAGTCTTCATGAAGTACACCAGTTCTCCTCCAAAGGGCATAAACTTCGTTATTTGCTTCCTTGATCTTAAGAGCAGATGGATTTTTCACTCAATCAAAACAGAATACAGGCACCTCAGGATCTTGATAGAGAACACAGAACTTGCTGCCCTATTCGAACCAAATGCCTAGATGAAAGAATCATATTTACAATGGAAAATGGGCAGGCCATTTCTTCCTCTAACTTGGTAGTCTCCACATTTTTGAATATCACTTCCCTCAATCAATTAAAAATTTTAAAATGTATTCCCACAGATGTATTTATTAATTCTATTCATACTGATATGTGACATACAATGTGAAACGTGTACAAAAGAAAACTATAAAGAATGTAAAAATACAAATAAATATAAATTACAGAATCTCCTTCCTGTACCTAGACAGATCACCTCACAACATAACCTTCAGTGTGCAAACCCCTAACCTATCAGCCTTTATAGCAGGATTCCGTGACATGTGTGGCACCCAACAGCTAGGAAAGGGGCCAGGTTACCAGTGAGTAGCAAGTACTTTGCATTGTCTTAACCTCCCTAAAATCCCTTCAGAGTGTGATGCTTTTCAAGGCATATCTACAAGTTCTATAAGGAATGCCAAAACAGACAACCTTCAGAAACACAGGATGGGAGTGTTAAAAGGATGCTGTTGAGACCTACTACCTCCCTCAGCATCCCCCTATGAGCTCCTCCTATGTAAAAACTTTTCAAATCTAATGCCAGGCTGGTATTTTTTATTCCCCTTAAAGACGATAAGCTTTCGAGATGTTCAGAGTCAAATCTGCAGCTTGCTTTTAGAAACCACATGTGATTACGGCTGACTTTCCTGTGTCCCAATTTCCCACCAAGTCTTGAATTTTCTATTCTTACTGGTTTCCCCAGGGTCTCTTCATTTTCTGTATTTTTATACTTAACTGTATATGTATACATTATTTTATAGAACACAACAGAGAAATTAGTAAATAAAATTCACCACTAGCAGTGAGCAATGATTACACTATGATTTTCATAGGATAGATGCAAAAAGATATTCGCAGAGGCTCCACATTTTCTTTCTTTCTTTTTTTTTTCTTTGTAGAGGCAGAGTCTCACTTTATCACCCTCAGGAGAGTGGCATCACGCAGCTCACAGCAACCTCCAACTCCTGGGTTTAGGCAATTCTCTTGCCTCAGCCTTCCAAGTCGCTGGGACTACAGGCACCTGCCACAACGCCCGGCTATTTTTTTGTTGCAGTTTGGCAGGGGCCGGGTTTCAACCTGCCACCCTCAGTATATGGGGCCGGCACCCTACTAACTGAGCCACAGGTGCCACCCAGAGGCTCCACATGTTCTGTACTTTGGCTATATATAAACTAATTTCTAAACTAAGAAAACTCAGAATTATGAACAAATGTCATTCTGTTAAAGAGGCTTGGGATCATGTCCTTGTTTCCCACAGCAAGCATAAACTGCTCGCTGAATTATCAGCAAACCTAGCCTGCTGTTCCCCCATCTCACTGGCAGAAGTAATCAAAGACTGATTGTAATAATGTATTGTTATCACAGCTTTTTAAAAGGATGTGCCTATTAGCAGAAACAGAGACTGCTTCTAATAAATGCTCAACAAATATTTGTTGAATGAATAGAAAAGTAACGACTACAGCATTCCAATAGTTAGTTTAGTTACAGAGTCAATGTTTGGTTTCTTTCTCTCAAAGGCCTCTAGCATCACATAAGCCTTGGGATTCAGAATGTGTACAAATTTCATCTCAAATACAAAGTATAATCCAGTGGCAGTGGCTAACAAGAACTATGCACTGAGAGGGCGGCTACAGTGGAATCCTCACAGATTAGCAAAGAATGGCTAAGCTAGGGAATGAGGAGGGGCAAAACGGTGTTGTCAATTTGCTGACACTGCTCTATACAGATAATGAATGGTTCCAAAATCCAAAGGCACTTATTGAAGTTACAAGTCTCAATGATTTGTGTTACCCCAACACTTGGTTTCTCATCAGTCCAACAGGCTATTCTTGTTTCTTCTAAACTAGGTGGGGCAATAGTTCTTAAAAACAAGGACTATGTGGTTTCCATCTTTTTAATTCCTACACATGCAACAGTAAATGCTCCCTAAATGTCAGTTGACTCTTTTGTGATGCCTTAGATGATAACAAAAAGCCCTTAGCCTTTTAACTTAAATAAGTACCTTTGGATTTTGAAGCTATCCATTATCTATTTAGGGTGGTATCAGCAAATTAACAACACAGGGTGCCCCCCTCCACCTTCCCCAACTTAGCCATCCTTTACGAATCCTTGAAGGTTCCTCCTCAGACTCCTCTCAGTAAAGAGTTGACAGGATCAGCTCATTTCATAGTTTCAATCAAAAAATTGTCTAGACTAGTGGCTCTCAGTCCCAGTTCTCAACTCTGGCTATATGACAGAACCACCTACATATTACAAAGTGTTAAGGTCTCTATGCACAGAAACTGTGATGCAATTGTCAGGGATGGGATACAGACATACATTTGGTTTTGATTTTATAAGATTGCCAAGTGGCTCAAATAAACAGATTTGAGAACTTTTCTAGACTAACATTGGTTTCTAAAGACTATATCCTTCTCTTGGGGATTTATACTGTGTTAGCATATTAGGGACAACAGGAAGTTCTGCCAAATAAAATCTTGTTTAATTTAAGTTAGCATCACCCAAAATTGACCATGGAACCCCTTCCTCATGAACTCCTATTATAAATATAGTTTTATTGGAAGACAGCCAGGCCCATTCATTTGCATATTGTCTGTGGCTACTTTCAGACTACAAGGGGAGAATCAAGTTGTAACACAGATCCTATGGCTCATGAAGGCTTAAATATTTACTGTCTGGCCCTTTAAGTACATGTCTCCTGCTCTTGCGTTAGAGTGTTAAGAAATACACCAGAAAACACTAATCTAAGCCAGCAGGTTCTGGCTGGATCCAAATCACTAGGAAAGGCTTCATTAATTGGGGCCCCATTTCTACTTCAACCATGGCAATTTTGCCTCTACTGTTTCAAATTTCATTTGAAGAAAAAGCGTTCGTTTTGTTGCTAAGAGAAGTTTGAACACCACTGCCAGGAACTCAGAGATACGCATAGGCAAAGGCCATGCAAATTACTACAGCTCTTGCCATGGATGGCCTTAACTAACATTCCCTAAAATCAAAGCTATTACTCTTAACTTATTTAAACTGAATATCTGGTAAATAGCTATTGGGGCATTGTGCCCCCTACCAAGTTATGTGTATTATGTACATTAGTACTCATGAAAATGTTAGATAAAAGTTACATTTTAATATTATATTTGGGGGGAGTTTAAGTGTCAACAAGGAAAAAACCCTGTGGAGATCATATCTTTAATAGCTATATATTACTAGTCAAAAGCATTTTCATTATGTCTCTTTGGAAATGATGTATGAAAATAATTCTTAGTGTTCAGAGTCTTTATACATGCAGCCTTCTCATGACAAACTATATCCTTCCTTTTATATACTCAGATCAAATTATATAAATTATTTCCCTGTGCTTCTTAAGAACCAGGATTCATCTGCTGGTAAAATTACCTGCTCTCTTTCAAAACATAATACAGCATTTTACGCAGCTTTTATTTCCATGGTCTATTACGTACAATCATTCAGTACAAGCTACCTAAAATCCTTTTTGGAAGCAGACAATGTCTAACAAACATGTAAATGAACATCATTAATCCTATAGAAAACATAGATTTCTCAGTTTTATTTAAATATAGCACAAATGAAAAATAGAGGAATTAAAGAGACATTTAATTTCATTGCCACATAAATTAATAGAATATAGTTATTGGCTGCATTTTGATCTTGGATCAAAATCAATATATAGTACTCATCTCTAAAGTCAAAAGTGGCTTGATTTAAACCATATAACTGAACAATGTGAAGCTCAGGTAACTGAAAATCAAATATTGTTTACATTCTTTCCTACTTCTAAAAGGGCAGAAAGCTATGTTCTGCAGTTGTATTTCATTAATTAATCTTACATACAATAGGCAGTATCTTTGCAAGTCTTGAAATACATCAGAATTTATTGCTTTTAAAAGTTCCAACATTAATATTGAAATCACTAGGCATCAATTTTCTTCTTGTTCTGAATATTTCATCTTAATTTATTTTACCTTTCCACAGCCAGTTTATGCCACTTATTTTGCAGGGGCTTTTCAGATTTACGAAAGAGAAAAAAAGTAGCAAGACACAAATGAGATCTAGAAAAGCACACGAAAGCTATAAAAACAGCTCATCCATCATCTCTACATTTTGATTCCAGAGACAGCAGTGAAAGGTGTTGTTTCCACACCACTCACCCAGCACACTTAAAAAGGTTTGCTCCATCACTTATACAACTGAAACTGATTGATTAGCTGCTAGAGAAAAATCAATACAAATATCCTAGAAAACACTAGCTTGTAAATTCATTCTGGCCCCAACAAAGTACTGGTCACCTCTCGACGATGTTTTTCTAGATATCTAAAATGCAACCAGGTGACACCCAGCAACCCCAGCCTTCAAACACTGTTAATCCTAGGAATTTTTAAAATCTGAATCTCAGCACAGGTAAGTGGTAAAAAGGAAGGCCCCCAACAATCTGTAAGAACAATGAGATGACACCCACAAGCTGCCTGGTAAATTTTAAATTCATATGCAGAACTCACCACAAAAGTCAAAAACCTTTTACACTGAGAAAGTAAAAATACTCAGGGAAAATGTCAAAAGGGCTAGGTGAAGAAAGGAAAAAGGCTAGGAAACCAATTAAATACATATATTTTATGTATAAAAGATACTGAAGTATCTATTTAAAAATATAAATAATTTTTAGTTTAGTGCTATCCATTCAAAAGTTACCGAGCCCTCTTTCTCATTTTTTGGCAGCTGAATGCACATTCACCATATTTTTAGTACTTTGGAGGCCATTTTATATTCAGAATGATTTCGTGATTATTTCAGAACCTCTTCTGAATGCTGCCTTGCCTTGGAGTTAGCCCTTAGTTTCTTCATTCATTAGACTAATAGGAAATGAATTTTTAGGAATATAAAATGCCTGATAAATGTGCTATTCAGAATAAAATTATGATCTTATATACGCTACCAATAAGAGCTATCACATGACAGGCAATCTGGGCTTTAATTGGCCCAGAGTGGGAAAATCAATGTGTGCTTCCCACGGCCAGCTGACACTAAACATGGACAGAAGGAAGGAAACGCCACTGGCAGGACAGGAAATTTAACTCCCACTGATAGGGTGGCTTTACACATCATTCTAACGCTCACCGGCAGCATATTTAGATTTTTCAGCTTAGAGCAACTTCCCATACAACTATGTTGTTCATTACAGAACAGGCAATCTAATCACGGTAGAAAGTAGCATTTTAGGGTTGCTGGCCCAAAGAATATTCCTAACATCTGAATTCTTAAAGAACTAAATATGCACAAGTCACAGGAAGAAGAACATGGGTTATTTCTTGTGGCATGTTTACCTTTGTAATTATTCTTCATGATTTTAAAATTCAAACTTGGGATCTCTATAAGATCATCAAAATCTCAATGTTTTTTGTAGAAAAAAGATAGTGCTATTCACTCTTTAAAATGTGACCTTACAGACTGATATTTCCTTTGGGGAAAAGGAATTATAAGGCCATCCTTAGCACAAATCTGTATTTCTCAAATTTAGAAAATGAAAGATAACTGTTACACTAAATAATTTCTAGCTACACATTTTTCAGAAAACATTTAAAAATCAAAATTTAGATGGAATTAGAGACCATTATCCTGACATATCCAATAAATGGAAAAACAAACACACATTTACTACTCAATTGGAATTAACCGATAAGGATGCTCGTGCACAGCCAGAAGTAAAACTCCAAGGAAAGCAGGTGAGGGCGGGGGAGGTGGCGATGAGCGAAAACCTACACTTGTAACCCTGACTCAAGCATCATAAAAACGATCCATGTAACCAAAAATATTTGTGCCCCTATAACACTTTGAAATAAAACAAAAGAAAAGAAAAACTGTCATTTGATTGTAGTCATTAATATCTCTGTTATGGATGTTGCAATATTCTCAAAAGATTCACTTTAAATTCCTTAAAATAAAATGTTGTCTTTGAAATACTGACATAGCCAACTACTTCACATATGTTACCTCAAATTCTCATAACAAACAACACTAACATTACAGGGATAAGAAAGCCATAGTTTGGAGAGGTCAGATACCTTATTCCGATCGTGTGGCTAGTTGGCAATAGAAACAGAGCAGTGTTTCAAAGCCAGATTCTGCCTATAGCAAAGAGCACCAAATAATTCAGGACTTCAAATACTCCTGAACACACTGGCTCTAAAAACTAGCATTTCGTTTGAACTCTAATACACATAAAACAAGACAAGTGAAAAATTTTACTAGTGGTAATTAAAAGATGCTTACATATCTTACCAATGATAAGAGTAATCTTCTAATACTTTCTGTACAAACAGCAATTGAATCGCTGCTAATCCCTGATATATTCTTTGATTCACTTACCGTTACTGGCCCAAATCACTAGGATATGATGATGTTAACTAACTAAAGTCCAGCAGAGCCAATACTCTGTACCTCTGTGGCTCTGAGGGCATTTCTACAGGTAAATCAGAGAGCTAAGCTTGAAAACTTCAGAAAAATCCTATAATCAGTTTGTAAAAATTATGTGTCTGTTATTTTCTCGGGTCACATACTACATAAACGTGTCCATACAACATCACAAAGACATCGGATCAAAATGTTAGTGTCAGTTACAAGTGAGGATAGACGAGTGTAGTAAAGAGAATACTTTGACTTCTTATCTGATGAGTTTATGGTTTTAAATTTTTCAAATTAATTTTCAGTTAAAATGAAATACAAGATTTTTAAAAATTATATACAGTTGCATTTAGAAATGCATAATGTTGAAAAGGTACTAATTAGCACACCTTCTAATTTGAAATGTTTGGTAGATCGATCAGGTATATTTAGTATCCCCATTATCTGACAGACATATAGAAAAACAACCAATATAGAATGCCAGTAAAGATACAAAAATGGAAGAAAAAGTATCCAATGTACACAGCCCTAAATTATAAACTAATTTATAGCTTTCATAGGAATGTTATAACCTAATTATAGCCTTAGAATACGGGAAGGGAGGTGGGAGGGGGAGGGGAAGGGAGTGGATGGGAGGAGGGAGGGTGATTGATGGGGTCACCTCTATGGTTTATCCTACAAGGGTACAAATGAATCTTTCTAAAAGCCGAGTATGAATGTCTTAATAACTAAGAAAATGACATGAAGGCCACGTTAATCAGTTTGATGAGAGTATTTCAAAATGTATGTGAAAACACCACACTGTACCCTGTGATTGCATTAATGTACACAGCTATGATTTAATAAAAAAAAATCTAAAAAAAACAAGATATCATTTTCAAACAGATGAGGTTTCTGTGCAAATTTTCACCCTTTCTAAAACATCCTTAAAGTTAATAGTCATGTTGCAGAAACGATAACCACTCAGGTTTTTCCTCACATCAGACAATAACTTAGCTCTAAAAACAGAGCCCTGACAAGAGTCAATGAGTTTCCTTCATTTCTCTTTCAACACGAGTTGAATGTGAACATTGGAAGCGACTGAGCTAAGAATACAGAGAAACAAATTATTGGGCGGTGTCAATAAACCAACCATGGGTAAATTTATCTCTATTAAAAGGAACATTCCAAATTCATGTTGGTAAAAGCTTTACATAGACTAAATAAAGAAATGAGTTTGGAACTCAGACTTTCTGACATTCAGGGTTTGAAGTACTGAAAATAGCACTCTAAGTTATTTGCTAAAAGGAAAAGTATATTGCCAATAACTATTAACCCACAAGATTAGAAGACAAGAAATTATCTCATGTTGGGAGCAAAAACACAACACTATTACATACACACACTATAAATAAAGACAAAAGAGGAAGTTTATGGTTTAAGCAGTTATATGCCAACACAACTGTGACTCACGTTAAAGATAAATCTTAAGTATACGCTGAGAGATACCTAGATAATCACATTTTCCAGCAAGTGATGACTCAGAAGTAGCTGGTCACCCCAAACAAAGCATTATTCTCATTAGAAGTGTCCCCAGAACCACTCTTTACTGGTCCACCATTCCTGTAAATGAGGGGCGGGGGGCGAGCTTCTCTACTGACTGACAGGAAAGCCTACCAACTTCTCCTTCAACAACTCTGGGAAGCCTTAATGAGCACTATTTTCTAAATAGTCCAAAAATGCCACAGAGAGAAGAAAGAAATCTTCACTCAGTCCACAAAAATCTTAACAGATACCAAAGGTTCATGGATTTCATTTCATCAATTTACGTTTTGTCTATTTCATAACAAAGTCTGAAATATGTCACTCACCTTTGAGTGATAATAGAACAGTAAAAGAAGAGTAATTAATGTAAATATACCTGAGTGACTAAATCTGGTACAATCTTCTATTAGTTGAGCTAAAATATTTCTAAACTTTTAACAAAGCTAAAGAAGGTATCTAAATTAAAGGATGACTGAGAAGACCGATACAACTTATTAAGAACTTTGCATATAATTCTAGAAAATCTTACCTTGAAAAGATTGTTTGGCTCTATCTACTAATTCATCAATTGGATAACTGGCCAAATTTCCTCTGGCATGTTTAGTTTTGCAGTAGGTACAAGCGTTGAGACACCTGTTCAAATGATAGGAAAAAAATGAGGCTCAAATTTTTAAAGATAGTGTGTATTTAACATGGGGGGATCCCAAAACATAAAGCACTATTTTAATAACATTTGTTTAGATTATATAAGGGATTCAAGAACAAATATTTGCCATGTTTGGCATATTTATTTTATTTTCACCAGGCACCAAAATTTGAAATTCTTGTAAGTTTCAACTATTTCAGAATGGCTGTGCAAATCATGTAAGTTATCTAAAAATATACATATTCATGAAGAACAAAGTTTATAAATATTTGTGATGATTAACCAATCAAAAGAAGTTCAAGACCCGCAGCTGTTTTTTGTAAACCACCAACACACCCATCGTATAACCAGAAAAGTTTAATATCACGTGTACATATTACTCAGAAATGACAAAGCATACTTTTAACTTTTTACTAATGATGTAAGAATAAATAGACAACATAGCATTCTCATAAGAAAATACACCCTTGAAATTTTTCAGATAATACATTTTACTCCCTGAAATCAGAGAAGGATATTAAAGCATATCTAGTGAGTGTTCTCTGAGATCATATACGAAAGTAAAAAAGCAGAATGACATTATTAGCTTTAGAAAATCTAAAAACAGACTTACTTCTCAAAACTATTTTATTTTATTTTATTCTTGAGACAGAGTCATACTTTGTAGCTCCAGCTAGAGTGCAGTGGCATCACTCAGGGGGCAGCGGCAAGCTGCAGGTTGCAGTGAGCTATGATTATACCACTGCACTCCAGCCTGGGCAGCAAAGCAAGACCCAATCTCACTGCAACCTCAGATTCACTGCAATCTCAGATTCCTTTGACTTAAGCAATCCTCCTGCCTCAGCCTCCTGAGTAGCAGACACTACAAGCATGTACCACTGTCCCCAGCTAACTTTTCTATTTTTAGTATAGACAAGGTATCACTCTTGCTCAGGCGGGCCAATAGTCTCTAACATAATAAAGAATTATCTTTTTAAAACTAAAATGCTGGTTCTGGTCTTATAATTATAAAACATGATTTAAATAGATTTCTTATTACAAAACAAAAGAAACAGATACAAATACAAAATACTAAAATAGTCTTATGCCAAAAAGATACGGCTCAACAGCACTGAACAAAACAAAAAAGAACATCTGTTCAGTAATTCAATTGTTATAATGAGTAGCAAGATTTTCAGGGACCATCATTATATAAATACTTTAAAATTTCACTAGTGAGAAAAATGTAACTTTTAATAATGGAACCTGACCAACGTGTAATTCCATTCACAGATGCCTTTACAATACAGAAGAACCATACTACACTTAGCAAATATGCAGTACTTAACATCTGATAATTTTTGCATGAAACCCTTAAGTTAGGTAACACACATTCTGAAATGTGTTTTACTATTTATCTGACTACATAATTTAAACTGCTAAACTTCCTTCCTCCTAACAATTTACTTTTGCTTTCATAAGCACCCATTGTGGCCTCTTATGAGTGGAGGTTTTACTCTCCCAATTGTATATCTTCTCTTTATAATTTCTTTTTTAAAAATTTAGATTAATTTGAGGGCACAAACAATTAGGTTACAATGTTTACATTTGTTAGCTAAAGTCCCTGCTGTAGTTCTGTCCTGCGCCCAGCAGGTGTGTCATATACCCTTAAAGGTGCCCCTTAGGTGGGAGCACACCAAGCCCTCCCCACCTTCCCACCCTTCTCTTTGTAATTTCTATCCTTTCCATAACAAGAGGAGAAAACGATTCTGGTGTCCTCTTCTAGGGAGGGTAGCTCACTTCTGTTAATCCCTGACAGAGGACCAGACACTGTTATTGATGTCTCATTTGACCTTTCCAGACTCCGGTGCTCCTATCTCCATCTTAACAGGCAAGAATCTACCTTAAGAAACCAGATAACTAACTTGCTCAAGGTCATGTAACAGCTGAGATTCAAATCCAGGCTTGCCAGATTTCAAATTCTAAACCGTTTCCATACCAAGCTCCTCTTTCCCAGAATAAATGTGTGTCAAACATTCTAACTATGTACAAATGCAAATAATAAGACAAGCAAATCATCTGACATGAAAAAGTAATATAGCATATTTAAGCTACTTAGAAGGCGCAGGCCGGAGGATCACTTCAGAACAGAAGTTTGACATCAGCCTGGGGAATAGAGAGACACCATCACTATAAAAAAATTTAGAAATAAAAAAAATTACCTAGGCCTAGACTATGTGCCTATAGTCTCAGCTATTCAGAAGGCTGAGGTGGGAAGATCACTTGGGCCCAAAAGCTCTAGGTTGCAGTGAACTATGATTATACCACTGCACTCCAGCCTGGGCAGCAGAGCAAGACCCAATCTCTAATTAAAAAGTAAAGTTGGGTGGCGCCTGTGGCTCAAAGATGTAGGCCACCAGCCCCAGCCAAAAACTGAAAAGAAAAAGAAAAAAAAGAAAAGAAAAGTAAAGTGATATAGCATATATTCAGAGAGATGGCCAGTATTATCCTCTTGTATATGCATCTATTTATTTAAAATATGTATTTCTCTCCATTATTCTTTGGAAATCTAAAGCCAAACTTCTTGTCCATCCACCACTGGGCCAAACCATTCATCCTTATATGTTTACAAGTTCTATTTTTCATTCTCCTGCCGCTTTTATGGCAGAATGTGCCACTTCATGTGACTTGCCTGTTGTTTTGAATTCTCCAGCTCAGATTCTCAAGCTCTGTCTGCAGTGTTCTCTTGAAGCCCCATGTTCTCTCTGCCTGCTTCCTCAAGTGTCTCATGGTCCACTCACCGCAGCAGGCCCTGACATTTACCTATGATTTCCTCTGTGACAGGCACCAAGTTAAACCAGCATCCTTCCAAGCAATCCGCTATGTCTACCACTTAATACCACTTCAGGTCTCAGGATCTCTTTCTCTTATTTGCCCTATGACCAATGGAGAGCCCCATAAATTAAGTGGACAACGTTAATGGATGCTACTGCCTATCAAAATCCAGAGATCCTGAATCTGAAATGTTCTAAATTTTTTGAGTGCTGACCTGATGCCACAGGTGGAAATTCTACACCTCACGGTATGTGATAAATTGAGGTCAAAATGCATCAGAACTTGGCTTCATGCACAAAATCATTTTAAAATATAAATGAAATTACATTCAGGCTATGTGTATAAGATGTATATGAAATATAAGTAAATTTTGTGTTTAGACTTAGGTTCCATTCTCAAGATGTCTCATTGTATATATGCAAATATTTCAAAATCTAAAAAAAAACAGAAATGCCAAACGCTTCTGGTCCCAAGCTGTTAGGATAAGGGATATTCAACCTGTACTAATATTTTTGACTTGGACTGTTTCTTAAAAGCTACTATCTTAAGAAAAGCCAGCTGGGGCAAAAGGCAGGGAAGAAAAACAAGAGGAGGAAGGAAGGGAAATATATTTATAACATAAATGGATTGATAACATGTAAAACACTTAAAATAGTGTCTGTAAGCAGTAAGTCATTAGTGAGTGTTATACATTAGCTGTTTAATGTGACTGTTTTTAAACAATTCTGTAAGGAAATAATTATGCCTTATCATGTTCCAGGTGTACCCATGGAAAGGATGTGTTGCTGATAGGCTGGCTTAAAAGCCAACTGTGGAAACCAAATCATATTTTCCTGTCTTACTTAATGAAGGTGGAAATGTATATCCCTCATGGAAAATCACTAATGAAAATGAACTTTAAAAAGAAAGAAAGAAAGAAAGAAAGAAAGAAAGAAAGAAAGAAAGAAAGAAAGAAAGAAAGAAAGAAAATAAACTAAAAATTTTAAATTAAACAAGATGATGTTCTGAAAAATTTACAATACTCAAGCCAGTAAGTATAAATATTACACAAAGAATTCAAAATATTCTTCCTGAACTGTTCCCTTCAGTTTAATTATGGTTGGTGAGATATCTTTCAAGTTCCACATTCTTTATTGTATAAGATGGGTTCATCTTTCCCCACAATACGTGATACCATTTTGAAAACGTGATAATTTCTTAAGAGCACATTTCTTAAAGCATGCTGCAACAGCACCAATTCAAGCATTAAATCTGCTATATCTTACTTTTTAAAAAGAGAGAGATTTGTTATAAGACACAGGGGGGAAATGCAGAGCAAAATCAGAAATGAAAGAATGAGCTTTCCGATGCTTTTTGGTTTAAAAACCGCTTTTCCAGTCACCAGGAATTATGTTGGCCAATCATTTCCACATGATAAGCTTCCCATAAAATAAAGAAATTCATAATAGAAACCTTTAAAAGACAGTTTCAGTTATCTGTAAACAATTAAATAACTGTCTTCAGAGTAAGCACACTGAGCCAATTTCTTCAACTGTCAGAAAACAAAAGATCTTTGAAGGTTGACTGTTGAAAGCCAAAACCAAATGAAATGGCTGTTGAACTTCAAGGAAGATGCAAAAGCTTGAGTAGGCCTCGGGACAGCTGTGACGGAGGGCAGAGCTACCACGCCGTGCTGACTAATCTTTACACAGGTTGCCCGATGGCCACAGGCCAGGAAATAACTAAAAGTCTCAAAGGCAGAATGAGAGATTAAGTATTTAATTTAGCAGTATAACTCAGAAGTCTTAAAAAGCATCTGTGGCAGAAGGTTTTTAAATTACATAAGCTAAACAAATGAAATAACAGTGAATTTTCACATGTTAAAATATTTCAAAAGTTTTAAACATTCAAACATGCCCGTTCAATACTCAAACTACATAAAGAAATTTCAACATCAATTTTTTCTTTTTAGAAAGAGCATCTTTAGCTATCACAAGTTCTGAAATAATTTAAAAATCAGAGCTATAGTCTTAAGAAGTCAACCATACTCCCGCCTTTTTACATGAGAGCAAACTAAAGCGTATCCTGACTCAGCCTTCTGCTTCTCTCTGCTTCAGGTGGAAAATAAATTGAATATGCAAAAACTACTCCGACTGGCATATTGATACTTCAGACCAGTATGTTCCATTCCACTCACGTATTTTAGTCCTTACTTTTAATAAACTGATACAGTATAATAGCTCTCAATGCTTCCAACATTACAGAGCAATAAGCCTACATTCTTCTATACTGAAGCACCATCAAACGAAGGGGGGAAAAAAAAACTCCAAGAAACAAAGAAGTCACACAATGTAGGCTGTGTCAGACTTGATTATTAAATATAACCTATTGTGTACCCTCATCTGGATTTTAAATGTTTTTCCAGGAAAATTATAAACTTTTTGATCTTTCAAACAAATACAGGAGATACATGTACCAGCATAAAGTCAAATTAGATCTTCAAATGATAACCCAATACCTGTTTCCTAAGATCGGAATCCTTAACAAGCAAAGGAAAAATGACATATTTGAAAAACTAGCAGAATATACTTACAAAATTCCAAATTTAACTTCCTGAGGCCCGAACTCCTCTTACCTACAATGAATCTCCTGCACTAGGGTCACGGACTCCACCTTTTCTCCCAACTCCAGAGTCTTATCTCAGTACTTCGCATCTCTATCTTTAATGGTGCCCTTTCCAGTTATTTTCCTTCTGCACTAAAATATATGTTCAAAATCTGAAGACAACTGCAGCTATATTTTCTCATATTCTATCCGCATTAGCTCAATCTCTTGCTTCAAAAAGTTATTCCCATCTATTTTCACTCCCTACCTTGCTCATCATTCCTTCTATATGAAAGAGTTATCCTTATCACTATCACCCATCAATCCCCATGAAAATCATCGCAACCTTTAAAAGTGCTTTGGGGGAAGAATGGCTAATAATAATAGTAAAAGATGGTTGTTGGATGCTTACCTAAAATGCTTAACAATTATGTACTTCACATTAATTGTTTCATTGACCCTCACAGGCAATCTTGATATAACTATTGTTACCCCTAACTTTCGCAGAGGAAACGGAGGTTCAAAAAGATTGAGAAACTTGCTCAAAGTAACACAGATAGCCAAATCAAGGACCCATCCATTCTCATCTGAAATTCTTGTTTTAATAATTACACTCTGCGTTTCTCTTAATACACAATGACTCACTGTGTGTAGGAATACATCCCTGATTGTGTGCTTATCTCAATTCTCTTATTTAAATTACAGTTTACTTAAGAACAGGTATGTATCTCACTCAGTATTTAATATAGTGCCTTGGATGGCATTAGAACATCAATAAACACTGAAAGCTATTGGTGATTTCAGAGTGGAACAAAGTAGCTGTCAAGCCAATACCTGGCTACACAGCCAGGAGAAATGCTAAGTAGAAAGTTATCTACTAAGACACAACCAGGCAGGGAAAGGGGAGTCAGGAATGGAGAAGGCACAGGGCAATAACAAAGACCTTGCCAAGCAAAAGAATCAACACTTTAACAACATTAAGAATATGTGCTTATCTGTTGAACCCAAACGTGAGTAGAATTATAGAGAATTATGCCAGCACACTGAGTCAATTTGAGTTTTAGGGTCCCTTATTAGCCAGCACCAAGAGGGGTTCATACCCAAAGCACTCTAGCAGAGAGAAGTGGGGGAGCAGGGTTTTTATCTTGTGCTTTCAGTTGGGTGTGGTTTCTGTGAGCGAAGTGGTTACAGAAGCAAAAATCACCAGATTACAGTCTATAGGGAGGGGTGTAAGTGGGCACAAAAGGGCCTTTAAGAAGAGCGGGTATTGCATCCAGACTGGGAGTGTTCAAGGTTTTGCAACTCTAAACTTATTTTTTCTTCTTCCTGCAGGATGTATGTGCTCAGGGGCCTATAACAATAAGTGAGGGGAGGGGAAGTGGGGGCTGCAAAGGTTTAGACCATGTACAAGATGGAGTCAGCCAGTGCAAAATGGAGTCAGTCAGGCTCCACATATCAGCGCTTTCCAATCAATCTCGAAGGTGAAAACAGGAAAATAGAGCTTGGAAAGTGCAACTGTAAGACCAGGGACTATAGATAGGAAATAAATACACTATAATCTGCACCCCATGCCAAAAACACTGCCCAATAAGATAAATCAAAAGGCATTGGTGTCTATGAAAGACCATCCATTAGCCTGAGAACACAACAAGACCCCATCGCTACACACATGCACACACAAGGTAATTAAGCAGGTTGGAGTGCCGCATGCCTGTAGTCTGAGCTACTTTTGACCATCCATTTTCAATATTGAGTATCTTTTCAATAGAGCAACAGATTTAAAAAAACACACAAAACTGGACACCAAATAGAGTCTCAACTGTTGACTTTGCCAAGTGAAGATGTGTTCTTAAAAAGTAAAACTACCTTCTACCAGCACTACTATTTTATAAAAAACAGACTAATTTAACACCAAAACAGGAGAAATATCATAAGTAAGGCTCCCGTGTACTTTTATGAAAAACTATATTTTACTCATTGTACCATAGATCAGCAAAAATCCTTCAAGGTCTACGCAAACTATCACTGTAAGATGATTCTTTAGTATCTCCCTAGCTTTTACTTACATTTTGATGATAATCTATAGAATTAAAGATGAACAAGAAGAAAATAGCTTTCTTTAATGGAATATGATCCTAAATCAGCTAATATGTCAATTAATATACAATAAGCAAACTAAGTATCAGTGATAATTGCAGTAGATTTCCAACATGTTCTATTCGTAGCTAGTGGGTTATCCCCTGGAGACCAAGTCCCATACCCATATTAGCAGCAAATGTTTTCTGAATGTATTTAGTAAAATAGAATGGTGAAAGATGAGGAAATTCTGTCAACCACAGAGCACATACTTCCCCCAAATTTTCTTCTGTTCCATCTACAATGTTACTTTTAGTTTCACTGAAACAATGAGAACAGTCAAAAAATTAAGGCTAAAATTTTATAATGACTGTATCTTTCAGACATGGAACTGGAGATAGCTACAGTTGGCAAATAATATTTGCTGGTGAAATCAAAGACATCTGTGTGGATATTTGAGCTGGAGACCCCATAGAAAGTGGTTCTGCGCCACAGATTTGAATTAACTTATGAATGTCAAAGATGAAAAAGAAATAGGGATTACGGATATGTAACTGTATATCTCCTACAATAATAGGAGTTTTAGTTATACAATGTATGTATAAATCATATAGAAAAATATAATTTAACCTTTCAAAATAAAATTCTGCCAAGTAGTATGTATCTCTAATATACCATAAAGTTTAAAAAGCAGCAACAAAAAAAAAACCTTTAAAAGTTATATAACTAAGTAGATGTATACATATAAGTAAATCATAGATATACAAGTACGAAAACACAATTTCTTCCAACTTCTATCCCTGCTCTGCCTTGAGTTTGTTTGCTTTTTAGTTTCTGGTAAGATACCACCCCCTTACCAGACTTACTGAATCAGAATTTGCAAGAATGTAAACACTGCATGCACATTTGTAAAAAGGAGTACTATTATTATACACTGAGTTAAAGCCAAATTTATATGATGATAACATTAGAAATAACATTCCTGTTATTATTCCTGTGAATTAACAGTTAACATCTATCTGCTATCAAACTAAGCATAACTACCGCTATACCTTCAAATATTCAAAAGGTCAACACACGGAATGTGATCTCTCACAAAGGCTTACCAAAGGGTTAATATGAAGATTTGACTAAGCCACCTGCTAAATATACCAACCAAAAAATCTGAATAATGGACTGCAAAGTATAGTTTAAAAGAGTAACAGTGAGGAAACCTATTGTTTTTGCTTCCCCAGTGGCTCTGGAGGCTGACGTCTGCTGAGGTGAAATCTCACAGGAAACACTGGCTGAAGCTAATTCTATAACATGTAACAGGTACCATATTTTGGCGCCTGGGATAAACGGTATTGTTCTAACACTGGTCAAAACATCCTGTGGGGGAAAAAAGTCTTATATTTCAAGGGTGTTGAAACTAGAAAGCTAAATTCAAATAAATTTCTCTAACCTGTGTGGGAAAATAAATTGTGTGGACCAAATAATGGTGTGGGTAATTACATAAGGAAGAGAAATGAGGTGTTTTAAATTTAAATGGAAAAGTAATGCCTATGCATTTATGCAATTACCCACCACCTTAACTTCAACAAATGCTCTAACTTTGCGAGCTATAATTCTAATCAACACTGTAATAATTTCAGTAAAATTCAATTGCCCATCTCTACCTTCTGGAGATTACTACCTAAAGCATTACTAAAACAAAATATCATTTACTAGAGACTAGTGTAGTGTGCTGGGTTTTTCAAAAGAAAATATTTTGGGGGGCGGTGTCTGTGGCTCAAGGAGTAGGGTGCTGGCCCCATATGCCAGACGTGGCTGGTTCAAGCCCAGGCCTGGCCAAAAAAAAAAAAAAAAGTATTTTTGGAATATGCAAACTTAGCCAGGCATGGTGGCTCACCCCAGTAATCCTAGCGCTTTGGGAGGCCAAGGCAGGTGAACTTCTTGAACTCAGGAGTTTGAGATCAGCCTGAGCAAGAGTAAGACCCCATGTCCACTAAAAATAGAAAAATTAGCCAGCATTGTGGCAGGTACCTATGGTCACAACTACTCAGGAAGTTGAGGCAAGAGGATCACTTGAACTCAGAAGTTTGAGGCTGCTATGAGCTGTGATGCCACAGCACCCTACCCTGGGGCAAGAGAATGAGACTTTGTCTCAAAAAAAATATGCAAACTTGTATTTTTGGTAATATGAAGTCAGACAATTAAGTCCACAAACCCATCCTAGAAAAAGTGCTATATATCTCATTGCTAAACATCAATTGAGTCACCTTCCAGGTATATTCCCATTGGGAAGCTCTGCAGCAATGCCAGTGTCTAGTGTACCCTTTAAAGCAATTTTGGAACTCTTTTTCTGAAATGGCCATCAGAGCTGTCGTTGCATAGATTCTGACTATGAAGTTCATAAACTCATTCTAGAGTGAACAAGTGCTACATACCTCCCTGCTGAAGAGCACGACAGTCACTAAGAGATCTGCTACCTTTCTAGATAAGTTCCCAAACTTCACTGTCAGACCTCATAGGAGGAGTGAAACTCATCAAATCAACCAGCCTGTGTAAGGCAATCACTAGACTAATTTAATTCAAGGCTTTGGCTTTTCCCACTGCTAATTCTTGAGGGCACCTCGCAGTTAATGACACAGTTGCTCTACCAACTCACTACCAAAAGGCCCGGGAGCAGGCTGTCCATGTGAGATACACTCTCACTTTCTCTTTCTGTCTACATAAGAGGGAGTAAAAAAGGCCTGAGGGAACAGATACCCATGGGTACCTTTTCAACAATCAGGAGAAGGAAAGGGAGGAGAAAGTAGTTATCGATTCAAAGTGTGCACAAAGCAAGCCTCACTCATACATATCTCATCCTTGGTGCAGGTAAGAGAGTGGAAGCTCCGTTTGTCAGGTAAGAAAACTGATACAGAAAGGGGTTATCAGACACAGACTAATTAAGTGCTTGCATCCACCTCTTCCTACTTCTAAGAAATGACTCAAGAGGTTCTTTTTATTCAGGTTTGGGGGCAATGTTGTTTATTGCTTAATATGCATTATTTTAGAGAATGATTACATTAAGAATCTTAACATCTTTACTGACGTAAATCTGACAATACACTGCACATATTCAAAGTATGCAATCTGCCTTGTGATAGCATACAAATACACCTGTGAAACCATCCCACAACCATAAATTACATATCCATCACCCCCAAAGGTTTCCTTGAGCCTCCTTGTCATCCATCCCTGCAGTACATCTAGTACCCCAGTATAAGTTAATATTCATAATAAATCTGCTTCCAAGAATTTCACATCAGTGAAATCATAAGACTATGTGCTCTGTTTCTCTGGCTTTTTTCAAGCACACTGCAGAATGTTATCAGTGGCTCATTCCTTTTTATTAATGAATACGATTCCATGGATTCCTTGCTTTCCACTTGCTCCCTGTGAGGCCATGATAGCAGAGGGTGACAGAGAGAGACAGAAAAGCTGGACAAGAAAGAAGGGACTGGCTTTTTTCTCATTTGCTTCCTGTCCCTATTCATAACACTAGTTTCTAACTCTGACGAAGAAAGAATAACATCAGAACCTATGAGCAATGAACTAATGCCTTACACTTGATGATTACTCCAAGTATTTATTATAGCTACTTCAACTAAAAAAAGCTTCAATGTCAAAAAAAAAGAATAAAATGTGTTGCCTATTTCTTTTAGTCTACATAAAAATAAGCTTAGGTTGAAAGCAGAGAAGGGAGAAAAGATACCATTGATATGAAGGCCCTCTTTGCCTCTATATCACCCAAATTGGAAAAGTATGATAATGTGGACTCCAGCAGGGTTAAAACAAAAAGAAACCAACCAAACAAAAAGCCAAATTGCAGAAATCAAGCTTAGGTTTGTTAAAGCAGAGGGTGGGAAGTTAGAGATTCCACAAGAGATGAGATTGGAGCCCAGAGCACATCCAGTCCCCCACAGCTGTCCTTTCCCCAGCCAAGCATACCCTTACCTAACACAGACAAAGCAGTTCATTGTGAAAATGCAGCTGAGGTGTAGCCTAAAGGCAAGGGAGAGCAGCGGCCAAGATAGGGTAGTGCCCTTTCAATTAGGTCCTGGGGAATGAGTGGAAGTTTCCTGCTATCGCAGAGAAACTCCCAGGCTTAGTAAGAATGGCCAGGCAAGGTCCCTATCTATGGTTACTGCAAACAGAAGTGACCATTAGCAAAGAGATTAGGAGTCTATTTAATTTTTAAGGGAACTGATTTGCCAAAGAAACCATAAAAACCTGCTGAATGTCTATATCAATGGTTCTTAAACTAGAGAGTACATCAGGTACTCTGGGAATTCTTGTTGAAGCATAGATTACTAACCCCCACTGATTCAGGAGGTCTGACGTGATACCCCAAATCTGCCATCCAGGTGATGCCAATGCTGCTGCTCCTGGGAGCATGCTGAGAACCACTGTTCAAGGCACCCTGAGATCTCTCCCAGTCAAGCTCACATTAACAATAAGAGAGCTATTAAAAATTGCTGCCCCAAAATGAATGGTCCTTCCCAAAGGGCACCTCAGATGTGGCATGGAAAACAAAGAAAAAGGAGATACTCTTGAGGAAGGGGGGATCAGCTGTTATCAAATATACTAAGAAATTTAAAAAATTAACTTCGGCCAAGTACAGAGAGTACTCAGCACTCCCAGGTTACGAAAGTATAACCAGTGCAAGTTATTTGCTATTATCCTTGCAAAATGGGAATCTTTATTGCAATTATATAGCTCTTGCTCCAGCATTATGAATAGTCATACATGAGTTATTCTTTAGCTATAGGTTGCAAGATCACTAAGAGCTACGTCAGACTGCAGAGAAAACACTACATATCGCCCAGAGGTCCTATTCTTAGAACTGGATGAGACTTTGAGTGTTCCTGTTTAGGGAGGTGGTTTTAGAGCAAGTTTTAGTTAGGAATTTGTATGGAAGGAAGGATGTGTATGGATGTTTGGGAGTAAAGGGGTAAACTATACTGCCTACTGCTAAACACCTACCTCAGGACTTACCTCTACTCTTTCCTAAAAAACTGATTTTGCCTCGGAATCTATTCTTCTCCCATGCAGTCCACAAAGTGCAAAGAAAACTACCCCCAGCACCAGTTCTAGAATGGAGCATTATTAATCAAAGAGAAATCCCTTTTCTTTTTCCAATAAATGCTTAGTTCAGAAACACAGACTTAATTCACATGCAGCATTCTCATGGAAACGGGACATTTCTAGTTCTAAAATGTACATGATATAAAATTTCTATCAATGAAATATGCTGAGGATTCTGGAGAAAACACTGCTTTGCTCTTAAAACAGAGCCCTTTTCTTTTCAGCACTGTGACAAGTTTGCACTCAAAACCATTTGATTCTTAGACTAAAAGCCAAAAGAATTATCACCAAGGAAATCAAAGAAAAATGTGATCAAACTACTGGATTAAGGTGTACCTCTTATATTCAAGTCATATAAGTCATTTATCTCATTATCATTAGGTTGTAAACGACTTGAAGTTGAAATATATAAGTCTAGAACCCATTAGGAGATCCAAAGAACCAAATAAATGGTATTTACCATAATAGCTTTACTTCCTCCTGAACTTGAACAATTTTCTTCACATTTGCAATCTTTCTAGGTGCCAACTTTGAGAAATGCCTTTTATTGGGTCATATGAGATTTACAAGATGAATAGATAGTTGCTGTCTTCAAACTAGAAAAAGTACCATAGATATAGATACTCCATAAAATAGATTGCACTAGAAATTTGCTGGGTTTCTGAATTCTAGCTTATGCTAAGACTCAAAAATCCTAAAGAAAGTCAGAGCTACAAAGCACCTAAAACATAAATATTTATAGTTCAACCTTCTCATTTTACAAATAAGAAACAAAGACCAAGTGACATAGCTAATTAATCTGAAGACACAAAACCCAAGTTTTCTGAAATTTAACACTTCCACACCAGTGGGTCTCAACCTTTTACCCTGGTGAAACACAACAATAGATATAAGATATACCCTAGTCCCACCACCAACAGTAACTGTTAACAGGAAGAACAGAGAGAATGAGTGGAGGGGAGAACATTGCCAACACTCCTGGGGCAGACAACTGCTTTTCCTATGGCCTGAACACTTTAGATGCTATACCCAAGTTTCTATTAGTGTACATTGGATTTTAAAATTTGGTACTAAAGTATATGATTCTAAAATTTATTTAAAAATTTTTGTGAAACATATCATACAAATGCTGTTACCTTAGGAAACAAAGGATAATGAATGGAATCTTGAATAACAGATCATTGTTCTTAAATTCATATAATCACTGTAAAGTACTATAGAGATATAGGACAAAAGATACTGTTGCACTTTTGCTTATAATAGGGTTACTTCTGTTTGAAAAACATGAAAAGGGAGTCATGCCTCTACTATTTTTTGACAATCATCATTCTAAAGTTAAGGTTCAAAACAGACTCCAAAGCGATAATATAACTGATAGATAATAAGCCTTTTTAAGGTAAATAACAAACCTATTATAAAATGGTTACCTAAATTAATTCATTATCACATTCACATATTCACGTGGTTGATTAAAGTACTTAAAGGCACACCGTATTGTCTGCAGACTTTGTCTCTTCCCTGAGTCTGAGAAATCAAAATTATCAATGCTAGTCCACTTCCATAATCTCATTGGAGAAGTACCTTAGATAAAATACTTGATGCTGCTTTTTGTTCTGTGATTTCAATCTTCTGGAGAACTTGAAAAATAATACTATTTTACTATTAATAAATAAATAATTAATAATTAAATCATATTTAATGAATAGTATTTAATTATTTATATATTAATACTAAAATAGTATTATTTTTCAAGACTCCTGCACACAGGATTCTACCTAATCCTAGAGTTACCTATTTCGATGTTAACCTGTATGACTAAAGTTGAATGTCTTGCATTGAGTCTACCCAGGGAAGTTTTGGCAAAATAAGGAAACAAGCAGATAGGCCTAATATAATTAACATCTGTAAAATCCATTGTGTTAAGTACATAGGAATCAAAAGGAATCTGTTAAGGGCTCAATACCAGAACAACAGAGCATTCAAGGCTTTAATGAAATCTGATGAAGAATTCTAAAGGAAAATATACATAATCCAAGATTACACAGACAGTGGAAATGCAAAATAGTGTACAGCTGCTATGGAAAATAGTATGGCAGTCCCTTAAAAAATCTAACACAGAATTACCATCTGATTCAGCATTTCTACTTCTGGCTAAATACACAAAAGAACTGAAATTAAGGATTTAAACAAGTATTTGTATAGCAATGGTCATAGCTAACATTATTCACACGGTAGCCAAAATATGGAAGCAATCCAAAAATCAACTGACAGATATATGCATTAAAAAAAGTGATATATACAGTACTTACAATGAAATATTATCTAGCCAAAAAAAGTGAAAGTGACCAGGCACAGTGTCTCATGCCTAAAACCCTAGTACTTTGAAAGATCAAGGCAGGAGGAGGACATGAGGCCAATAGTTCAAGACCGACCTGAGCAAAAGCAAGATCCTGCCTCTACTAAAAGTAGAAAAAAATAGCTGGGCATGGCGCAGAGCCTGTGATCCCAGCCACTCCAGAAGCTGAGGCAGAAGGACCACTTGAGTCCAGGACAGAGTAGAATGGTGGCTGCCAGGGCTGAGGGAAGGAGGAAATAGAGAGTTCTTGTTTAATGAGTACACAGTTTTAGGTTGAGAAGATGCAAAAATTCTGGAGATAGATGGTATTGCTGGTTGTACAACAATATGAATGTATTTAACGCCATTTAACTGTATATTTCAAAATGGTTAAAATGATTAATTTTATGTAATGTGTATTAATTTTGTGTATTAATTTTGTGTATTAATTTTACACAATAAAAAAATAAGACTAATTAATAACACTACATCATGAAAGAATCAAAGAAAAATAGAATTCTACAATTTCAAAAGTTCAATGGTCACCTAAAGACTGTCAATGAAACCCAAGTTACAAATGTCTGGTAAATTTCAACACAAATATAATGAAACAGGCATCATAGTTCTTTTTATAGAAGTTAACTTTGTATTATCCCTCTAACAATTGGCAGCAAAATCCCATGCCTAAATATAATAAAAATTTATTAAAACAGCAGAAATTGTCCTCACTACTCTGAAGTTGTCTTTCCCACACTAAAATAGAGCAACAGCAATTCCACATTTGTTGTTTGTATTTCATCACTGTTTTCAGACAGAACAAGAGATCTGCTGCCTACACACCATTTCTCAGCATCAACACCCATCTTCTTATGCAATTTTAAGTTCTGTTGGCAGGTTAAAGACATTTTTCCAACCACAAACAAAAACTTCTTTTGATACTCTAAGTGAATGTTCAAGGAAATGTTCCCAATAAAAAAGGACTATTTAAAACAATAACATGAAAGTGTATCAACAGTCTTACGAAAATAAGAGGTAACTCAAGGAAAACTTCACATCTAAATATAAGACCTGTAAGACTTTGTAGTTACCTCACTGAAAAATCACCTCTCTTTCTATCTTCATTTAAGAACTTAGCAAATGTTCAAAGAACCCAGAATGCTAAAAAGGAGGGAGGGAGGAAAAACACCTCACCTAGTCCTCCATGCAACTCCAGGAACAACTGTTTTGGAATGTTTAACACACTACTTCACAAAAGCCCTTGATCATAGAAAATGTTTAGCTTCAATTATTCATTCCTGAAGAGATACAATAAACTAACTTCTATTAGAAATATTTAGCTTAAAAAACTTAAATCCAAACAAGTACTTTTAATATCTCCTAAATATGTATTATTGTTTGAAAAAAATCATTTGTAAAACGAGATGAACTGTGACAGTTAAGACTGACAGAGCGCGTACAGGGCAGTGCCAGGGACTGGTGGAAGCACGTTGATGTATTACTTAACTTAATCCTGAAACCATCCTATGAGGTAGGTATTACCATTATTCTGTATTTTACAGAGAAGCAACTGAGGCATGGAGACATTAAGTGATTTGACAAATATCACAAACATCACCCAGCCAGTTAAGTGGTATTACCCAGACAGTCTGGCTCCAACATCCAAGCTCTTAACCATTACACATACTACCTGTCATAACATATTGAAGAAATAAAGACGATTTTGATAATGCTGAGCAAGCTCCTTAATAATCATGTAATATAAACTATTTCATTTGTCTTTTTGGTCATAGTATTATTGGTTTTGTTTTTTAATTATAAGCCACCGTCCCAGAGAGTATAATTCATGGCATTAAATACACTAATACAATTTAGATTTTTGCTGTCCGTGACCAAAGAGAAAGTAAGCCACAGAGATTAAGGGTTAATTGTTTTCAATCTTTTGCTAATTTTACAACCAAAATACAAGTATAAAAACAAAGCCAACAGGACTGGTGGTTTGCTCAGCAAAAAAACAAATGTATCAACCAATAAGGAAATGAAAACTGCAAGGGACAAATCAGAACATTTATAAACAGACATATGGTTGAAATTTTCAACATATTAGATTCAAGATGTCGAGGTGTAGGTAAACTGTCCAAAATAATTAGAGGTTTGGAGGAAGGACAGAGTTCATGATAAGTATGACTCATCTGCATCTCACAGCAAAACAAAAACCACCAGACGTTTATCTCTTCAAAACAAAAGACACTGAGTCTGGCACCAGCCTGCAAAGCAAGAAATACCATGTGCGAGTCATACACTCATGTGCCATTTAAAAATAAAAACGAGAGATAGGCACATGATGAGTAATGACTTCTAAACCTGACCTTCTCTGAAACATCCAAGTCCATTTATAACTCCCTAAAAAATTTCAAAACACCTGAAAATAGCAAGTTTCACAAGATAAGTAAGAAAAAGTAAAAACACATTTTGTAAGTCAGAGGATAAAACATATTACAGCATGAAGTTACTATACTTAAAAAGGAAATGAAAAAGGTTTTTATCGCACAGACTATATTCATTAAGTGGGTTCCCTCCTCCCTGTATTAACATGAACTCAGTGAGGTCAACCATTGTCTTCTTAAGCTACCTAGATTGAGACCACTGTCTGAAGAACTGACTTCTGGTTAGAGTAATTGTTTCTCAAACTCCCAGTTTCTACCTCAAAGGAGAAAAGCTGCAGTTAGTCTAAGATTGCATTCTCTTTGAAGAGAACATGATATAATTACACGTAGCAAGAGCACTTCTTATGGGAGTAACTTTGGTCCTATCTGTGAGTAAAGAGAAAGTAGCTACTCTCCCCAAAGTAGAATATAATGTACAAATCTCCACAAGATGATTTCAAAAAGTTGAATGGAGAGGAGATACAAATCTAACAAAGAAATGCCATAACACTAAGACTGGGGCTTGGGGACCTATTTATGTGGCTTCCCATATTTAGAAGTTGGCGATATTTTATTAAATCATGACTAATAACTAACATGGGTTAATATCTGGAAACTGGGACCATTTAAAATTCATTAATTACACTCATGGTCAGCAACAGTTAAAGTATTTACAGTAAATACCACCTGCCACTAATGGATATGCTTTCATGTGACAAGCACTGCCAAGAAGAATCAAGACATACTTTAAAAGTTCATGAGAGCTGTTCTAAAAGCATAGTGGGATAGAATATTACTAACTTACAACTAAAGGGGGAAAAAATAAAATTCTACAAAAGTGTCTAAATACACTTTATTTCTGTCTGTATCTTGTCTTTGACCAGTAACAATCCTTCACAAACCAGTACCAGTCCATGTCTGGAACAGCACTGATTTATAGCTCTACCTATTTAGTTTCTCACTTCTAGCCTCTTGAGAATCCTGCAGTCTCAATGGAACCCAGTTTGAAAACCTGGAGCTTAGCCAGGTGCAGTGGCTCACGCCTGTAACCCTAGCACTCTGGCAGGCTGAGGTAGGTGGATTGCCTGAGCTCAGGAGTTTGAGACCAGCCTAAGCAAGAGTGAGACCCTGTCTCTGCTAAAAATAGACAAACTAGCCTAGCATCGTGGTGGGTGCCTGTAGTCCCAGCTATTTGGGAGATTCAAGCTTGAACCCAGGAGTTGGAGGTTGCTGTGAGCTGTGACACCATGGCTTTCAAGCCTGTGGCAACAGAGTGAAACTGTCT
>NW_003852421.1:16753869-16767934 GCF_000181295.1 Otolemur garnettii | reverse complement strand
AAAAAAAAAAAAAAAAAAAAAAAAAGAAAGAAAAGAAAAGAAAAGAAAAGGGCAAGGTTAAATAGAAATAACTGAGTGAACCATAGCACTCTTTCTAGATAGATGGCTCTAATAAAATAATAATAATATTATACTTGTATGTGCCTCTTGACAACAGACTGTAAAATGGCCTCCATAATCCCACCTCCTGGAATTCATGCCCTTATGAAATCCCTTCCCCTAAAATGTGGGCAGGATCTATAATTTGATTCAAAGCAATAAAATATGGCAAAGGTGATAAGATGTTACTTGTGTAATTATCATATAAAAATGTAACACTTGTCTAGCAAGGAAATCCTCCTTGCTGGCTTTGAAGAAGCAATCTGTCATGTACTGTCTGCCCTGTGGAGCAGGCCACACAGCAAGGAACATGGGGAGGGTGGCCTCCAAGTGAGGCCCTCTATCTAATAGCCGGTAAGAAAACCCTACAAGCAGCTGAGGCCCTCTATCTAATAGCCGGTAAGAAACTAGATGCTCCCAACACCCATGTGAGCCTGAAAAAGGTTCCTTCTCCAGTCTAGCCTTCAGATGAAACCCCAGCCCATGACTGCAGCCTGGTAGAGGACCCCACATGTGCCCAGACTCCTGACTCACAGACATGGTAGATAGTACATGTGAGCTGTTTCAAGCAGCTCTGATTACAGTAATACCATTGTATACATACAGCTATAGATAACTAATAGAGGGCCTTTAGATTTGTCCAACCATTTTACTTATATGGTTACTTGATGATTAAAGAAACATAGTCCTTTTAACAGAGATTCAAGAGGCATCACCTAATTTCAGCCACACTACAGACTAGACAACTTACAGCATTACTAGCAAGGGTAGTAGTAGCAGCAGCCCCAGTAATGGCACAATATCTTTGGTAGGCCTATCTCACACTGAATCCACCTCAGGATAGAGTCCCAGGAGATCTCCAAACTCACCATAGCAACCACCCACCTTGGCCAACTTTACCTTAAAGTAGTTTTCTTTTTTTGTGTGTGAGACAGAGTCTCACTATGTCACCCTGGGTAGAGTGCCATGACATCACAGCTCACAGCAACCTCAAATTCTGGGGCTTAAGCGATTCTCTTGCCTCAGCCTTCCGAGGAGATGGGACTATATGCATCCACCACAATGCCCTGCTATTTTTGGTTACAGCTGTCATTGTTGTTTAGCAGGCCCAGGTCAGGTTCAAACCCACCAGGCCCCATGTATGTGGCCGGCGTCCTAACCACTGAGCTACAGGCAGCTAGCCATAAAGTAGTTTTCTAAACTACTTTCCATAAAGTGAGTTATCAGTACTTTATTTTTTAACTATTAAAATAGACTAGAAAATATTAGACTGTATCACATGTAACATATCAATTCAATTTCTGTACAAAACAGTATGTCATCAGAAGAATCTAATGGGGTGGGATAAGGCAAGTGCACAGGTAACTCTATATAAGAAGATATGACAGGGACCATAGGAATGCCCAAATCAAATTGAGGAGGAAACAATAAGAACTGGAACCAGAAAAGCTCTCGTGAAGGAGGCAACACTTTAAACAGGCCTTGACTAAAAAGGCAGAATTTCACAAATAGATACCAGGAATGATGTTCTCTCTTCAAAAGAAAGACACACATTGTTGTGCGCGCGTGTGTGTGTGCGCGTGTGTGCGCGTGTGGGTTCGGGGGGGGGGAAAGACAGAGAAGTGTGTGGCGGGGGGAAGAGGAGAGAAAGAGAATTATGTATGTGAGTGTGAATATAAAAGGGAGTTGTTAAGATAAACTCAGGCTAAAGAAGAGATTGAACACCCAGCTGAGAAGTTTGTATTTAATTTATTATAGGTCCACAGCAAGATGTCAAACACACTGGGTTAGAAAAAATGATGCAGTTTGCCAGTTGGCCTGGTTTTGTATGATTCAAGAACTATTATCTGAGAAGCATCCCTTGGGCCAGACATATCTTGTAGCATGCTGTGATTGTGGAGCATGGAACTGAATAGAGGCCTAAAATATTTGGTGACATTTTGACTTAATTAATCGATTAAAGAACTTTCTTTACAATTTTCCCCTTCTGCTATTCATAACTAAATACATTCTTGTTGTTCGATATTGTCTTTCTTTTTTTTGAGACAAAGTCTCAAGCTGTCACCCTGGCTAGAGTACTGTGGTGTCATAGCTCACACAACCTCTAACTCTTGGGCTCAAGCAATCTCTTGGCTAGGTCTTTCTATTTTTAGTAGAGACAGGGTCTCGCTTTTTGCTCAGGCTGGTCATCAGCTTAGGCAATCCACACTCCTCGGCCTCCCAAAGTGCTAGGATTACAGGTGTGAGCCATCATGCCTGGCCAATATTGACTTTTGTTAATATTACTTCAGTATAACAACTTTTCAAATAGTATTATGACTTATACTGTAAAATATAAGGTGGATATAAAGTTCATGTGCAATTTAAATTGCTATTTAAATATGCTCTATATCAAGGGCCGGCATGCTCTGCCTGTAAAGAGCCAGACAGTCACTATTTCAGATTTTGAGAGCCATTTGTCTTTGTTGCACTTACCTAACTCTGATGTTGAAGAGCAAAAATAGTCACAGATAATATGTAAATGAGGCCCGGTGCCCACAGAACAGTGGTTATGGCGCCAGCCACATACACTGAGGGTGGCAGGTTCAAACCCGGCCCAGGCCAGCTAAACAACTACAACAAAAAAATAGCCAGGCATTGTGGAAGGCACCTGTAGTCCCAGCTACTCGGAGGCTGAGGCAAAAAAATCACTTAAGCCCAAGAGTTTGAGGTTGCTGTGAGCTGTGACACCACAGCACTCTACCAAGGGTGACATAGTGAGACTCTGTCTTTAAAAAAAAAAAAAAAAAGTAAACGAATGAACATGGTTATGCTGAAATTAAGCTTTATTTACAAAACCAGGCAACACACTGAGTCTGACCCCTGAGCCATAGTTGACTGACCTCTACTCTGTATTTTCTTCCATTAATTTACTTTCACATAAAATAGTAAAATCAAAATGTACCTTGTTCCTGCAGGTTGGCCTTTTAATGATATGATTACATCAAAATTTATTGAGGCTCTACTGTATCTCAGGTACCAAGTAAAGTTTATTATTTCTAGTCTATTAGAATAACTTCCAGAAATGGATGAGGACATCTAAAAGAAAATTCTATCAGCTTTGTCTTCAAAATCCATTCCAAACCCAACCTCTCCTCGCCCCTTCCATCAGCACCTGAGCCATCCAGTCAGTAGACACCTTCCAAGCACACACTCCATGTTCAAGGTGAATGGGACACATTACAGAGCAAACCAGAAAAAACCTTACCCTGGAGGAGCTTAACTTCTGGCAAGTTCTGGAGAGTGAAAAATGTCAAAGGACAATAAGCCTAATTAATAAGTGATAACAATATATATTAGAGAATGGTGAGTCCTATGAAAAAAAGAAACAGAGAGAAGTAACTGGGCTTGGGTCACCAGGGAATGAGGGGAGTAGCAATCTTAAATAGCGTGGCCTGGTTAGGCCTGGGACTTCTGACGGAGACTGTCCCAGGCAGCAATCCTCCAGAGGAGAGGCTTCCACGAGGATGCTGTTTCTATCATCTCTCACCTGTGCTATTACAGTAGCCTTTAATTCTCTCTTCTTTCATTCTGACTCCACTACAAGATTTTGGCTACATGGTAGCCAAATAATACTTCTAAAATATTCATCAGGTCATGCCAACCGTTCATACCAATTCCTATTGCCTGCTGGATGAAATCCAGGGTCTGAGATGAGTCCCGACTGCCCTCCAATCTCATTTCCCACCGTTTCCCTCGTAACACTCTATGCACAGAGGCTCCCTTGCTTTTCCATCCCAAGGCCTCTGGCCTTTGCCCAAGATACTCTTCTCCAGATAACCTCACAGCTCTCTCCCTCATTTCCTTCACAGCTCAGACCAAACACCAGTACCTCAAAGGACATCCCAAAATTGTCTCCATGCAAAACAGCACCACATATCCTCAGCCTGCTTCCCAAGATCATACAGTGGAAGAGTGGCTACTCCAGGACTTGAGCATGAGACTGGGGGACACCAGGGCTAGCCCCTCTCACTGAACACCTCCTAGGGCATGTCCTTGTAGAAGTGGAAGTAGAGGAGTCATGGATGAATCTACATGCATGGACAGGGCTAAGCCATTTTAACAGCAAGTCAGCCTGGTGGTGAAGAGTACCAGCCTGGTACTTTATTAGCTTTATGACCTTAAGCAAACAAGTTGCATGATCATCTTTTGCCTCATCTCTATATTCAGAAGGAGTCCCTAACCTCGCAGGGCTGGCAGAAGAATAAATAGTACCTGCAAATTACTTAGAAAAAGCCTCAAACAGTCTAAGTACTCAGTGAGTGTTTATTATTATCATCATTATGGCTTCCAGGCATAAAAACTTGACTCCAAGCAGACTGAATGTACTGACATAACCACAGGTAGCAAAAGAGGTGTGACGGTGTGATCGGAGTCAGAAATCTGTGCCCTCTTCCACCAGCACTATGGCAATCCTGGCATGGGAGCTGCAGGAGGTGACAAGGCTGCCTACACACTTTAGGCCTGTGACCCTGCATTTACTTTAGGGACTTCTGGGGAAGAAGAAGCACTGAGAAGAAGCAAGAACAAACTCTTGGAGAGAATCTAATAGTCCCAGTGGCAGGCTACACTCAAGACTCTGGCCATGGGAAGGGTCTCCTGATCCTACAGGAGTGCAGGCGGAGGAAGCCTCTTCTGGGCGGGGCAGTCTCAGTGTCTGTGAGGTGTCACTGAAGGGCCGGCACTGCTCTCCAGGGCCTCCAGATGAGGGTGTGGCCCACAAGAGAGCTTCTTAAGGATTTAACAAAAATAAGAAATAAAAATTTCTAGCATCATATTTACTGCTATCTCTATAATAAAAATCTCTATAGTAAAAATATTTTGTGAAGTAGGATACAAAAAAATTCATACATGTCTTCATTCTTTGTACTTATTTTCAAGTATAGAAAAGAACCCCATTGTATACTGATCAAAGCTCTCAATATGTCACAAGGGAAACGTTTGTCATGATTTTTAGATTACTTCTAGCCTAAATACCTGGTCACCTTAAGGTAACATCTACGTGGCTAAATGTTTTCTCTCACTAAAGGTGTGACACAAAGTTTAGTCATCCATTTACCACCACTCATCAAGGAGACCAAGTCCTAAATGAATAAAAGCAAAAATCACATTTTGCCAATAATAATTAATATAATGCTGCATCTTTTAAAATTGAAAATAACTTTATTCATGGGGGCTCAGAGTCAGAAGAAACCTACAAAGCACATCTTATAGATATTCTCCAAAAGTACACTCTAGGCTAGGTGTGGTGGTTCACACCTGTAATCCCAGGACTTTGGGAGGCTGACACGGGAGGATCATGTGGGGCAAAAAATCCCCACTGATTATGTCTACGAAAGTAAGAGAGATGTTTGTTTAAAAAAGAGCTAAAATTCTGTAGGATAGCCAGGAGACTGTCATCTTGTCCAAAACTATTCAGTAATACAGGTCAAAAAAAAAAAAATACTCTAGATAAGAATTTAAGCTCACAAGCATGGGAAAATAAAGCACCAGAAATTAAATCAAAGTTTTGCAATAATGTATGCTAGCTACATGAAAGGAGAAAAAATACCACATGAAAATGATATTCTTAGAAACTGTTCTAAACAACCTAAATCAAGTGACTACCCTGTGAAACATAAGTAACTCTAGCTCAACAAAATGACTATTTTAATTTAAAGCATAAATCAACCAAGCACTTGCATCATCCATGAGCTAAAGAAATAGTCAGTAATATACTGGGGAAAATTTTAAAGATTTTAAAGCATTCTGTGCAACCTAAATTCTACATAGAATCCAGACATCAAAATGTGTATCTCTCACCCTAGGGAATCACACCATTTCACTGTGACTTCATAGTAATAAAGGAATGTTTTCTAAAAACCTGTACCATGTTGGTATGGCTTAACATATTTATAAATATTTTTATTATGAATTCTTAAGTGTTTTCTTAAGTTTAATAAATCTGTTCTAATAAAACGTATTCTCTCATTATGAATAATGTCTAATAAATGTTATGCCTTGATTGGGCAATTAAATCACATTTCTTTATTTTTAGTGGTCATAACATAGATCTATAATTTTTTAAAGTATTTGATTTCGATTATAAGATATAAAAGTAATGTTAATTCAAATTTAATGAGAAAAATCTTAAAATCTCACTTTTCCTTAAGACAAAAAAGATAATTGGTTAATATGAGATTGCTATTTATAATAGCAATAGACAATCTGATAATATTATAATAATTTGAGTTTTTTGCTCTATAGTATGAGACTAATGACTGAACAGAAGATGTGAGGCATCTGGCATTATTATTGTTGAATAGTTCATAGAATTCAACCCCAAAACATACCTACTTCAAGTGAAAAAATTGCTAGCCCCAATTTAAGACATGTTATCAAAAGCCCATAATCTTGTCCTTGATTGTGACAGTTTGTCATTTGGTCCCATAAGACCAAACAAGAGATTGTGAAAGCCCTGAAATAAGTCATCATCATAGAAATGACTCACTGTTTGGAAAAGAGCACCTTTGGGAGCAGCTGACACCTCACTGTGAAGCATAACTGAGTAAGTACTTGGTAAAGAGGACAGACAGGGCCTGAGAAGAAAGGCTTGGAAGAGGAAAGCCTCTTTCTTCCAGAACCAGAGGCTTCTGAGAGCCAAGCACTTCCTGTTACAGTCATGGTCATGCAGGCTGTCAATACTAACATAAAGCATTCCATAAGATTGAGCCATTTTTCTCCCCACAAAAACCCTATGATAAAAGTTCCTTGTTGATGTAAACCATAAAACCCCTTAGTAGGGCGGCGCTGGTGGCTCAATGAGTAGAGCACTGGCGCCACATACTGAAGGTGGCAGGTTCAAACCCGGGCCCAGGCCAAACTGCAACAACAACAACCAAAAAAAAAAATAGCTGGGCATTGTGGTGGGCGCCTGTAGTCCCAGCTACTTAAGAGGCTGAGGCAAGAGAATCGCCTAAGCCCAAAAGCTGGAGGTTGCTGTGAGCTGTGACGCCACAACACTCTACCAAGGGCAACAAAGTGAGACTCTGACTCTTTAAAAAAAAAAAAAAAAAAACCTTAGTAAATAGGAGTAAATCTGTGCTTTCTTGATTCACACTAATTTGTTTAGATAAATGGTATGTTTGTATATTTGCTAGAGGTGAAGGACAACTTTATATCATTATTTTACCACTTAAAATTTTCCACATCTTTTAATACAGTAACATAAAGATTCAGTAGCATAAAAACATGACCCTGACCTCTGATAGAGAACTTTTCTTGACCTATAATTTGCTATGAAGAGATCGTGCATGAATGAGAATTTAAATAATTAAAAGGAAACAATGAAGCAAAATTATACTTCAACTTTTAAAAATAGGTGGTTTTATAGAGGATGTGTATATATATTCCCTGTATTTACACTAGCGCCTATATGTATACATATTAGTTAAAGAAAAAAAAAATAAGTGCTGCAGGTAAAATATATGGTATCCCAAAAGCTGCCCCTAAGGAAGCCATACATATGGAAAATGGGAATTTGTAGATAAATGTGGCTTTCTTTACAAAATTTTACAAAGATGTGGCAAGCACACAAATGAAATTTTGTAAATACAAGTATTTTGTAATATCTCATATTGAATATTTTATAAATAAAGGTACATTTACTTACAATTTCCCATTTTCCCTATGCATGGCCTCTTTATGGGCAACGAGATACCTTGTACTAGAAATTAAGGCCTCAGTTCTAGTTCCAATGATATCAATAACTAGTGATATGATTTTGCTTTAATTTTTATAATATTAAAATGGGTATAATGCCTACCTTTCAGATAGTTTCAGGAGTTAACGAAAAATAATATGAGTAACACACCACAGTGTCCTCAAAGAATTTGGGTCTTTTTCCAACACCCTGCCCCCAACAATTCACTGTGTAGAACTGATTAAAATGAAAAATGTTAAACACAGCATACTTATTCACCACAATACTGAACAGCTAAGACTCTTGAGATAACAAAAATAGCAAATGAGGTGGTAGATAAAATATTTGTTCAAGAAATGAAGAAGATAACTAAAGAGTGTTGTAGGCTATGTAAGTACCAGGATGAATATGACCACGGGGGAAAAGGCCAGGAATGGCTTGTTATATCACACCAAACAAAAACACTCAAGCTGCCATTATTTTTGTGTTTTCTGACCCAATTTGATTACTTCTATTGCTTTTTTTATGATTCTTAACTTGGGTCTGAAAAAAACACTACATACATTCAACCTATTCACTTAAGATATAATGCAATTAAATTATTTTAATGTAAGAAAGAAAATTCTCATTTAAAATTATTCAAGATACAAGTTCTAAGTAAATTTTACAAGCTCTGATTTTCTTTCCTATGATGATGCATTTTTAGGTTATAATGAAAAAATGTATATGGGTGAACTGTAAGTTTAACTAGCTGTGAACACATCACAATGCTGATCTACTCTAGTATTGATTTTGCCTCATAGCAGATCCTAAAACTCACATATAGAAATAAAAGTACAAAAGAAGCTCTGAAATCAATACCAGGGGAAATAACAATAGACCACTGTTCTAGGTTGAATAGTAAGTATCCCTCCTAAATTCCTATCTACTGGGAGCCTGTGAATGCAAACTCATTTGGAAACAAGGTCTTGTAGATATAACCAAGTTAAGATGAGGTCAAATGGGAACAGAGTAGACCCTAATCCAATGATTCCTATCCTTAATAGAATAGGGAAATTTAGACATAGAAAGAAAAGGCAGCCATGTGAGTATGGACACAGAGAACAGACTTAGACTGCCAAAAACCAAAGATCACCCAGGATTGCCAGCTACCGACAGAAGCTAGAAAGGGCTAGGAAGAATTCTTTTCTAGAGCTTTTGGAGGGAATACAGCACTACCTACACCTTGATTATTAAGTTTCTGGCCTTTGAAATTATGAGAGGGAAAAAAAATTCTATTACTTCAATTCACCTACCTTGTGTATTTTGTTATGATAGCCTTAAGAAACCAATAAAAGTATGTGCAAAGAAAACTGATTTCATTTGCATTAAAATTAACATACAATTATATGTATACCAAGATATGAGAAGTTACCAAACTGTTAACAATGGTTACCTCTGGGTGATACTTCAAATGATTTTTATCCTACTATGTGTGCTTTTCTCAAATTTTCTAAACTTTTTTTTTCAATAAACATGTTTACTTTCATAATCAGAACAAAAGCCAATGAAGATCACTCCATAAAAAAAAAAATAATAATAAAGCCAAATCAATCTGGAAGCTAGGCATAAAGGGAAAAACATGTAAAATTTTAGAAAGGGCAAAGAACAAATAACCATCAAAATAGAGGATTTTTTTATATAAGAGTACATAAATTTATGTAAATAATTTTGAAATTTCCAGTTAAAATGCATAATTTTCTAGAAAAATACAATTTACCATAACTGATTCCAGAAAAGACAGGCCTAAGAAGTTCAATTACTAAACAGAAATAGAAAAATCTAAAACTCTTCTTCATCTCAAGTCTTAGAGACAGGATGTAGCAAATGCTGCATAAACTATTCCTAAAAACTGAAAAACAAAATATCTAATACTTTTCTTATGAAACAAACATAATAATAATCTTGAAATCTGACAAAGTAACCCAAAAAGAAAATTGCAATCAGTCTTAGGAATACCAATATGAAACTGCTAAATAAAACATGGGCAAAACACTTTGGCTTCCAGCCAAGATGAAGTGACAGGAACTAGATTGACCCCCTCCGCATATTAAATAATTAAAAAATGAGACAAATTATATTTTTTAAAAAAACACCTTCATGCCGGGGGCAGTAGCTCACACCTATAATCCTAGCATTCTGGAAAGCTAACATGGGTGGATTGCCTGAGCTCACAGGTTCGCAACCAGCCTGAGCGAGTCCCTAAAAATAGCCAGGCATTGTGGTGGGGACCTGTAGTCCCAGCAACTCGAGGGGCTGAGGCAAGACAATTGTTTAAGCCCAATAGTTTGAGGTTGCTGTGAGGTATGATGCCAAAGCACTCCACCAAGGGTGACAAAGTGAGACTCTTCCCCCACCCCCAAAAAAACAGCTTCAGACAATGAATAAAAGACAGGGTAAAACAGTGATAATTTAGATAAGGGAAACAAACTAGATGAGACTTTTGATTCTCCAAAATACTCTCTAGATCACAGCAGACAGATGGGGAACTCACACAAAAACTGGCAGCCTTAGAGAAGAGAAGAGTTTAGATGTCAGTAACACTACATCTGCCAAGAATTGTAGGTCAGGTAAATAGGTACACAAGCCTTGAAGACCTCTGGAGAACTACAGAAAAGGTCACCTTAAGTACTGACCATCCTGAGCATGTGAAGAAACTACAGAGGACAGGACAAGAAACACTGGAAAGAAACAAGCAGAACAATTCCTTACCAGGCAGAGAAAAACTATTTCCTAACACACAGGGCATTGAGTATGGTCATCAAAAGGATATTGCCTTAATAGTGAAGAAAAAGTAGCCCTAGACTAAAAGCTGTTCTGTACCTGCATAACAAATATTAAAAGCAAACTGAAGGGTGGCACCTGTGGCTCAAAGGAGTAGGGCACTGACCCCATATGCTGAAGGTGGTGGGTTTAAACCCAGCCCTGGCCAAAAAACTGCAAAAAAATAAAAATAAAATAAAAGCAAACTGAGAAGAAACCTAACTGTTCCCAAGTAACCTAACTGTGCCCAAGAATACAGTCCCAAAATATTTAGGGAAATGAAAATTAAGCCAATGCTGACAACATTGAATTTATGAAGTCTTAAATTTAATTAAAAACTGACAGGAATGCAAAGAAGTAGGAAAATATGACCCCTCGTGAGGAAAAAGATAAGTCAGTAGTAACAGAATGAGAACTGATACACAAGACAGAAGTAGTAGACAGGAGTTTACACAATGATACATATACTCTACATGTTCCAAAAGGCAGTGGAAACTACAAGCATAAGGAGAGGAACAGATAGAAAAAATGTATTAAAAAAGCCAAAATCAAACTTCTAGAGATTAAAAACGCAATGAAGAAATATACTTGACTGAGATTAACAGCATACAAAACAGTGCACAAACTTCAGTAAATATGAATAAGAAAAACTATCTGTGGGCAGTGCCTGTGGCTCAAAGGAGTAGGGTGCTGGCCCCATATGCTAGAAGTGGCAGGTTCAAACCCAGCCCCAGCCAAAAACCACAAAAAAAAAAAAAAAAAAAGAAAGAAAAAGAAAAACTATCTGCAATATAATGCAGGAATAAAAGATGAAGAAATGATCACTAGTGAGCTGTGTGACACCATCAAGCTGACAAAATAGTAACAAACAACAGGACTCCTAAAAAGGGATATTTGAAGAAATATGGCCCAAACTTTTGATATCTGATAAAAACCTCTAAACCCAGAGAGATATAAGAAACTAATATGAACACAAAGTAGAAAATAGTATGAAATAGCAAGCCACATCACAATTAAATTGATAAACCATTGATAAAAAGTCTTAAAAACCCAGAAGAAAAAAAAAAAACAGAAGAAAATTAAAAATAAAAAAAAATCCCCAAACATTATATTTATAGTAACTAAAATTAAAGGGACAGCTGACTTTTGCTCAGAAACAATGCAAGGTAGTAAAAAGTGGTACAACACCCTTAAAGAAGAGAAAAGAAAAAATCTAGCAACTTAGAATCCTAAGCTCACTGAAAATATCATTCAAAAATGAAAGTGATAGAAATATTTTTTCATACTTAAAAAAGCTAAGGAAATTCATCAAGAGCAGACCAGCACTAAAAGAAAAGGCTAACAGCAGAAAATAATACCAGACAGAAACACAGATCTACAGAAAGGAAGGGAAAGTATCAGAAATGATACTGAATGTAAATATATAAAGTCAACATAAAAGATTTACATTTATTTGACAAATCATTTCAAAAGCTATTTTTCTATTGAAAGCAAAAATTACATGTGTCATATGGATAAACAGAAAACAGAAAAACAGAAGAATTAAATCTAACATATCTATAACTATATTAATTGCAAATGGTCTAAACATACCAATAAAAAACTGATGCTGTCATATGAGATTAAAAAATAAGATCAGAGTGTATGTTTTCTGAAAGAATCCATCTACTATAAATATAAAAACATAAGCTGCTGGTGGCTCACACCTATGATGCCAGAACTTTAGAAGGCCAACACAGGAGGATTGCTTGAGGACAAGAGTTCAAAACCAGCCAGAGAAACATAGTAAGACCCTGTTCTCTACAAAATATAGAAAAATTAGGAGTGTAGTAGTGTGCACCTGGACCTCCCACATACTCAAAAGGCTGAAGCAAGAGGATCGCCTGAGCCTAAGAGTCTGAAGTTTCAGTAAACTCAAATAACACTACTGCAGTCTAACTGGGGCAAGAGAGAGAAACCCTGTCTCAATAGGTAAAATAAAGGCAAAGATAGGTTAGAAGCAAAAGTATAGCAAAAGGTATGCCATACTAACATTAAGCAAAAGAAAACAACAAATATAATCAGACATGAAAGGTGAAATTTCATAGTAAGAAAGGGTAAATTTATCAAGAGAAATTAAAATATATAAAATAGAAATAGATAAAATTCAAAGAAAAAAAGGACAAACCCATAATTATAGTTGGGGATTTCAACACTCATCTCTCAATAATGAGAGACACAGAGAACCTGAACAATAGTAAGGACACATTAGTAAGGACACAGAGAACCTGAACAATACTATTAAACAACTTGATGTAATTGATATATGTAGAATACTCCTTCCCCAAACAGCAAAGTACACATTAATTTTTCAAGTATCATGAAACATTAAGACAAACTACACTCAGAGCCAAAAAAAAAAAATCTTCATAAAGTTAAATATATTGAAATCTTAAACACAAGAAAATAGAAATCAATAACAAAAAGATATCTAAATAATTCCTTAAAGGTCTAAGACTTTTAAAAAAGGACTTCTTTTCATTAATAACAAGAGTTAAATATAAAATCACAAAGGATATTAGAAGAAAAATGTTTTGGTTTTTTTTTTGAGACAGAGTCTCACTATGTCACCCTCAGTAGAGAGCAGTGGAGTAGCAGCTCGCAGCAAGCTCAAACTCTTAGGCTTAAGCAATTCTCTTGCCTCAGCCTCTCAAGTAGCTAAGACTACAGGCACGCAACACCCAGCTATTTTTTTTTGTAATTGCCGTTGTTGTTTGGCAGGCCCAGGCTAGGTTCCAATCCACCAGCTCCGGTGTATGTGGCTGGCATCATCACCACTGAACTACAGGAGCTGAGCCTAGAAAATATTTTTAACTGAATAAAAATGAACACACACTTCAATATTTACAGAATGCTCTAAAATAATGCTTAAAGGGAAATCAACCACCTAAGATGCTTGCATTAGAAAACAAGTCTCAAATGAATAACTTCAACTTCAACCTTAAAAAACTAGATCTAAAAAGAGCAAAAGAAAATAAATGAGAGAGCAGAAGTCAGGGAAATAGGAAATAAAAAGAAAAAAAGTAAAACTAAAAGCTATTGAAGACCAATAAATTGATAACTCTGTAGTTGGGGAAGATATAAATGGCTAACTTCTGCAATGCAAGCATTCACACAACTACAAATCCTACAGAAGCTATGAAGAAAATATTATCAATAACTGTCTGCCAATAAATTTCACAATTGAATGTTTCAAATAATTTGAATAAATCAGATCTATTACTAAAAAAATTGAAATTTCAGTTAATGAAATCTCTAATTACAGAATGCTCTATAGGTGAAGAAGAAATAAGACTAATTTTATGCAAATTCTTCCAGAAAATTGTAGAGGAACCATTTCCAAATCCATCCTAAGAGATTACCTTTTCCCTCATGTCAAAACCGGACTTTTTTTTTTTTTTTTTT
>NW_003852421.1:16729702-16753818 GCF_000181295.1 Otolemur garnettii | reverse complement strand
CAACTCCTGGGCTCAAGCGAGTCTCCTGTCTCCGCCTCCCAAGTAGCTGGGACCACAGGCGCCCGCCACAACGCCCGGCTATTTTTTTTTTTTTTTTGGTTGCAGCCATTATTGTTGTTTGGCGGGTCCAGGCTGGATTCAAACCTGCCACCTTAGGTGTACGTGGCTGGTGCCTTAAAAACTGGACTTTAAGAAAACTACAGACCAATGTCTATAGGAAATATAGATTTTAAAATTCTCTGTAAAACTTTTGCAAATTACATTAAGAATATATGAAATGATAATACATCATGGCCAAATGGGGTATGGGATTTATATCAGTCAAGGAGAGTTGGCTTAACATTCAAAAATCTATCAATGTACTTCACCATATTAACAGAGTAAAAAAGAAAAAATGGAAGTTATTACCTCAATAAATGCAAAAAAAGCATATGACAAAAGTAAACATTCATTCATGATTAAAAACCTTAGAAAATGAAAGTAGAAGCAAGCTTCCTCAGTCACATATACCCCACAATTAACATTCATATGTAAACATGGAAGACTAATACTTTCCACCTGAGATCAGGAAGAATGCTAGGATATCTGTTCTTACACTTCCTTTCCACATTAAGTTGGTTGTCTTAGCTGGACCAATAAGATAAGAAAAAGAATCCAGAGGCATAGAGCACAAAGAGGATGAAGTATAGACACTCCTTGAATTATAAACATCTGACTTACACACAATTCCACTTACGAATGAAGCCTTAATTATATTAAGTCTCCAAGGTACAAACATCCAACTGATGTACAATTTGCACTTATGAATGAACAGAGGTTCATTGAAATAGGTAAATGTACCCGTTCCAACTTCCATACAGATTCAACATAGGAACAAACCTACAGAACCTATCTCATTCAAAACTTGAGGACTATCTATACAATTATCTTTATTCACAGAGAACATGATTATCAATACAGAAATTAAAGAAAATCTACAAAAAACTGCTAGACACAATAAGTTTATCAAGGTAGCAGGGTACAATGTTAACATATATATAAAAATAAATTTTTAAATACCACTTAAAATAACCGGCCAATATGCAATGGTCTGAAGCACATCAAAACTACTTTTCAAAAGTCTATCCATAAGCATATAATGATTTTGGTTAAAAATTGAAACAACAAAGAATACTTATGTACCTTTTGAAAATGCTAGAGAACCAATTCATTTTTTGAATACCATAAAAATTTTCTTTCAGAGGAACTCCAACTTACAAAAAAAAAAAAATGCGATAGAATTAAAATATCATTATTTTGCAATCCTTAACAAAATAACAGATCCAAGCCAGAGGTCAGCAAACTACAGGCAACTGACCAAATCTGGGGCATGCTCTGTCTGTTTATGACCAGGGAGCGAAGAATGGTTTTGAATTTGTAAAGGGAACTAAAAAAAATTGTATGATGGACATTTATGTGACCAGCAAAGCCTAAAATACTTATGGTATGGCCCATTACAGAATAGGTTTCTCTGCTTCTCATCTAGCCAATGGTCTAGTCTTTTTTTTTTTTTTTTTGTTACCATTAAGTGAAAGGGTTGATAAAACTGTATAAAAGCTAGGTCAAATAAACAACACAAATTAACAAAACACAATCAACATGAGCCTCCTGCTATGATGTAATATGCATAAAGCATTCTTGCCAAAAAGCTGAATTCTGATCAAGTATCTAGATCTAATTTCTAGTTTACAGCAAAAATTGGAGATAAAGAAACAAATTAAATAACATTGTGAGAATGCAATCAACAAAATCCAGAATGCAGGAAACAGGATAAATCACAGAAAAGAAAAAAATAGAGAAAATTAAAAATAAAACAACAGATGATAAGATACTTAACAATGTGAGTAAAGGGTTAACACTGATCTAGGCTGATGCTGACTTTCCTGGGAATGACCTCAATGTCCCTCTTCTGACATTTGTTTCCATGGAAACAACAGTTAAGATAAATGCAGAATGTTATGTCTGCTTCCTCTGCTCCATGGAACTGCCCCTGGACTGAGGAAGCTGTGACATGCTTGCAGGCCCTGGGTATACTTAGCTACAACAGTATAAAAAAATCAGTGAAAATTGAGGCTGGGTCTTCACCGTGTCATGGTGACATCTACACACTTTGGCCCTTTTTCCTGACAATTAAAACACTTAATTCAGGTGAGGGACTAAAAAGAGCTGTATGTTAAGGTAATTGCTAGGTTTCTTAATGACATAAAGGTGCCATATCTACTGTGTCTCCTACTCGAGTCTTTATATCAATCTAAATAAAAGTACTATTAGATCAAAACCATTTGAGTCATATGAGTGTGATGGCTAACCTGGAGATAAAGCCAGAGATGAGTGGGAGGTGGAGGGGGGAGGCGGGAGACATATCATACCAATCAAAGTGTTGCATGGATATTGTTGGGTCCTGATTTAAAACAACTAACTGAAAAAACTGGAGGGGGGGATGGTAAGAAGAAAAGGGAAAAAGGGAATGAACAAGAAGAAAAGGGAGAAGGGGGATGAACAAGAAGAAAAGGGAGAAGGGGGATGAACAAGAAGAAAAGGGAGAAGGGGGATGAACAGGAAGAAAAGGGAGAAGGGGGATGAACAGGAAGAAAAGGGAGAAGGGGGATGAACAGGAAGAAAAGGGAGAAGGGGGATGAACAGGAGCACCAACTGAAAGTCTGAAGACTGGGTATTTGCTGATATTAAAGAAATCTAGTCAATTTTATTTTAGGTGTGACAATGGTGTTGGTTATTTTGTCTTCCAGAGGGAAACAGAGACAAAGAATAAACAAGTTTTCTTTTTTATAATCTATATATTTACCATTTATAAATGATATAATGTCTGGAATTTGCTCCAAAATGATCTGGTTGTGTTATGGCAGGAGAAGTGGCAGGGGAGGTAGAAGACAAGAAATTATACTGACTGCCCATGACTAGGTCTACTACCTTTTCTATGTTTGATGTTTTTCATAGTTAAAAAAATAAATGATTAAAAAATGTAGACAAGCAGAGGGTAGAAAAATGGGACACAAAACGAAAGATCACCATCCGTCTGTAGGCCCATCCATCTAAAATGTCTGTGCCTAGCTTTAAACCAACTTCCTGCTTCTCGCTCCATTTTATATCTATTAAAATTTTTTCCTATCATAAAATTAATATGATGAATACTAAATATAGTGACTAAAGATAATGAATACTTCTGAATAATCTACATTCATAAGAACTCATAAATATCTTTCTTCCAAAAGTCAATATAACTTGAAAGGGACAGAAATCAACAAGAATACAACAAAAAGGATGAGTTAAACCAGTTTCTGATTTTCTGTCACTTAATGGAAGAAAAAGTATTCAGTGTACTCAGCGAAACCAATTTAGAGCTTTCATATGAAAGCTAAAACCCAATTATAGCCCAAGAAGATGGGGAAAGGGGAGAGACAGAGAGGGGAGGAGAAAGATGGGTGGAGGGAGAGTAGTTGGTGGGACCACACGTGCAGTGCATCTTACAAGGGCAGATGTGAAATTTACTAGGTGTAGAATATAAATGTCTTAACACAATAACTAAGAAAATGCCATGGGCTTGGCGCCTGTGGCTCAAGTGGCTAAGGTGCCAGCCACATACACCTAAGGTGGCAGGTTCGAATCCAGCCCGGACTTGCCAAAACAACAATGACAGCTGCAACCAAAAAATAGCCAGGTGTTGTGGCAGGCACCTGTGGTCCCAGCTACTTGGAAGGCTGAGGCAGGAGACTCACTTGAGCCCAGGAATTGGAGGTTGTTGTGAGCTGTGATGTCACAGCACTCTACCCAGGGGGATAGCCTGAGGCTCTGTCTCAAAAAAAAAGAAAAGAAAAGAAAAGAAAATGCCATGAAGGCTATGTTGACCAGTTTGATGAGAGCATTTCAAGTTGCATGTAAAACCAGCACATGGTACCCCATGGTTGCATTAATGTACGCAGCTATGATTTAATAATAATAATAATAACAAACTAGAGCAGCAGATTTCAACCTGTGGGTCATGACCCACAGGAACTGTATTAAAGGGTCGCAGTATTAGGAAGGTTGAGAACCACTGAACTAGAGCACATCAGTGTCTCCTTTCTTCCTGTGTGTTCTTCAATTGTTAGCCTTCTAATCTGATTTTATCCCATTCAAATGAACCAATATTTACTGAGTATTCGCTAGAATGATGCTGCATTCTGAGGATAACAAATAAAAACAGAAAAAAAAAAGGAGAAAAGTAAGCTGTCTCCTCAGAGGCCAAGGAAAAAGAGCTTCATCCTCACCAACTCCAGATCCAAAAACCATTCCTGATATACTAAAAAAAAAATTTTCTAACAAAAAGAAATAACCTATTTGACATGTTGCACATCTGAATTTGGTTTTAGAAAAAGGCACCCAAAAAAGTGAAAAATTATTAGTGATAGAAAGCAAAACAAAATTCCTCATCATGTTATTTTAAACTAAAAAAAGTATGGCCACTGGATGCTGACTAATAACTTGAAATACACACTGCACTGAGGAAGGAACGGCCCTGTGACTGAGGCTGGGGCTGGGAGCTCCAGATGAGCATTCTTAATTAGGAAACACTGACCTTGGATGTCTGTTATAGTAAGTTGTTTTGGAAAGAGTCCTCAGGCAAAAAGATCACAGATTTTGTTATGCTTTCCACTGTAAACAAGATTTTGCTTTCCCTCTGATAAAAACACTGTGGTTTCTGTAAGCAATATTAGTGGAGCCAAAATGCATGTATGCTCTGCCTTCTAAAAAGGTAGTATGTATCTTTGATACTACAAGTATTATACCTGAGAATTAAAATTATAATAAAAAAGAATTCTGTCACGTAGTCAAGAAGAGGATGTAAAACATCCCCCTCAGTACAAAAAAAATCAAAGGACAGTAGTTACTTAGGGAGAAGAGCCTATTTTAGCAGCTCAATGAAAAATTAGCCACGTTTTAAAATAGAAAATATAATAAAAGATTTATTTTCCAAAGGAGTATCAAATAAAAACCACATCCATAGTTTTTTACCATCTTATATTAATAACAACCCATCCTGCCCCAATTTCTTTCCTGAAATCCAGACCCAATTTTTCAACTGACTGCTGAAAATCACCCATAGGCACCTCAAACACTGGGCCAAAGTCCAACTAACTCACCTTTTTCCCACCAAACCTCCTACATGCCCTAAACTCCCTGTCTGCAAGAATAGTGCCCTGATGTTCCAGCCAGAAAACATCTTGGGTACCACCACCTCCTTATTTCCATCACCCACCCCTACCACATCCAATCAACTAACAAAGGGATGGCAAAAATTTTCTATAAAGAACCAGATAGTTTTGATGTACTCCATACTAATATGAAATCAATATATAAACAATTACATGTTCCTAAGAACAATTAAACACTATTATAGTCCCATTTGGGGGTAGAGGGAAATGAGAGGGGGGAGAGGGAGGACAACAGGGAAGGAGGGAAGGCAGGAGATGGACTCTCACCTAATGTGCATATTGTGAGGGTGTATAACACGTCCCCTGGGTAAGGGACTCTTCTACAAATGGAACTTTACCCTGGAAGTAAGAACAACATAACATAAATATTGTACCCTCATATTAATTTGAATAAAGTTAAAAAAAAATAGAGAGCCAGATAGTAAATATTTTTCCAGGCCACGCTTTTCAGGAAAAAAGCAATATGTAGTTATTATACACATACATGTATAACAAGAATGAAAATCTATTTTCTCAAGCTTTTATTGACAATAATCAAGACATAATAAAAATATAACTTTTGGTAATACAAGTCTATTAAAGACTAAAATGGAATTTTTCTTTGTAGGAGAAAAATATTTTGATTTATTTGGGTTCAAAAGTAAAGCTCCCTGTCAACAAAATTAATTACAAGTGTTCATCTGTTAATATTGACACATGAAGAGATTTTGCTTATTTCATCTTTAAAAATGTCTTTCACATAGGTAATGGCAAATACCAATAACAAACAACAAGCATGTGATTTTAATAGAGCAAATTAATCACTCAGAAGGCATTTCTGCCTATTCTGCAATTCTATTCTGCATATTTACCTTTTAGCTTGTCATTTACAATGCAGATCAATCTCCTCCAATGAAGGTTAGATGAGAGTTGCTCACTATACACTCAAACGGATTTCAAAGTATGGAAATTCACTTTGCTTTTGTATTGAGGTCCAAACAAATGCTGCTAGTAGTGTAGTTTAAGCTTAGAATATTTATCAGCTACAAATTTGGGAAGGAAATAAAGAGCTTGCTTCTTGGCTTAACTTTTGACAGCACAAGAAATGTAGAAAGCAGCTTGACATAACGTTTGATGAAAACATTGGTGGCTATCAAAATGACTTTACAGTAATCTATATTTTACATTAAGTGCCATTTTGCCTATTAATTCCAGATAAATTTCATTAGGAAGTATTATCAAGTCTTCAGCAAAACCTAATCTCAAAACCATTTCATTTAGTGTTCAGAAACAGTGACAGCAGTTCTTATTCAGAAAAAGTTCAATTTCAGCGCTAACCTCAAAATTAAAAAATCACAACTAAACTTTGCCATCCCTAAGAAATACAACTGCTATGTGTAGTAGGGCAGATCAAGATATTCAGTTTAAGTTTTTGATAGTAATTCATGGAACTAACAAAGACTAAGTCTGAAAGAGTAAATGAAGTTTACCAATGACACTCTTGCTTGAACAGATGACAGACACAAATATTTTCATCAGTATCTGCTGATGAACGCTATAATGAATACAAATATAATACAATACCATGAAAAACTATAAAATACAAAGAATACAAATACAGATGATAGCTGCCTGCTTTAAACATCCTATTATTTTCACAGAATTGTAAATCTAAGGCTTTTTCTGCTCTACCTATATTTTTACCCTATCAGATGCACTACATCTTAGCAGATTCCACTTCAGCTTGTGTTAAATTTCTTTACAAATTCTCTTACCTGCAGTTGTCCCACACAGGCTATTCAGATATGGTAATCTTCCACCTGCTTCAAATTAGTTATTGACTACTCTAACAAGCAATCAAAAAGTTTTGGAAACATCTGTTGACTAATCACAACCCAAAGAAAACCATTTGCTCCGTTTTAAAATTAATGATTAATGTATCTTCCGATATCCTCAATTCTTTGAGCAACTACTCCGACCTAATAGCTAATAATTGTACATCTACTTCACTGGAAACATTTCTTCAGCTGCTATGATCAAAAATAATTTAATAAAATCACTATTAATAAATGGCTTTCTTTGCTTGTCTAATAAATGTACCAATTAAAAACTTACTTTGGTTGCAGCCTCATTTTAATTTTTACTTTTGGGGAAATTGTGCTGTCAATAGATTTTCCATTTTAAGGAATTTTTCTGACTTATTCCTTTCCTGTGGGAATTGGGAATATCGTGATACATGCTTAGTCTTCTAAAATGTTGAAGCATATTGTATTCTTTTACCATACCCATTGAGTCACTGCATAATAAACGCAATGCTTTGCTATCTAACTTTATATCTAAGTAATCCTCATTCCACTGTACCTTAAAAATGGGAGATTCAAAGTACTCTTTTGTCATAATGGGTATATCCAGCTAATAATGAAACATAGAATTTAAAACAGTGATACACATCCACTTAAAACACAACGCCAACACTGAAAGCTCCTGTTTTAGGGGAGCCAAGACACACATTCTGTAACTCACTAGAAGGACTCACAGACTCAGGAGATGGCTGCACTCATAACTATAGGTTACTATGACAATCAGTAAGAAAAAAAGACATCAGGTGAATTTATGAACAAACTTCCTATGTGTTCTCTGTCAGGAGGCGTACAGAACACCCACCTTCCTCCAACAACGAAATGCAATAACATCCCATGTAATATTTCTGTCTTGGACATCTAATTAAAAATCTAGGGTTTTTATTTTGGGCCAGTCACTAAGGCATAACTAGTCACAACTGTCAAAAAAGCAGACTCCAAGAAGAAAGCAGGTGTTCAGTACACCAGAAGGCAAAATGATTTTATAAACTTGGGGAAAATCCTAAAAGCCAGGTTCCCAGATGCCACCAGTCAGCTCCAAGTCCTGCACCCCCAATCCCAAGCAGATTCTTCTAAAGATAACAGCCCCACACCTGCTCTATTAACTCTTTCCTGAATGTAATATATGATCTCTGCTGCAACTATTCAACTTTGCCACTATAGCATGAAACTAAAGGCAATTAACGAGAGAGTAACTATGGCTGTTTCCCAATAAAATAAAAAATATTTATAAATAGTTACAGATTTTGAAATTGAAATTTCATGTAATCTTTATATGGCACAAATTATTATTGTTCTTTTGAATTTTTCTCCAGCTGTTTAAAAATTTAAAGACTATTCTAGGATCATAAGCTGTATTAACAAAGGCAGCGACAGTCTTTGGCCTGTAGGCTATAGTTTGCCAACCCTTGCACTAACCCACCATCTGTGTTCTCAACCCCAGAGATTGAGGTTATTCTTGCCTCTCTTCTAGGGCCTCTCCTTGAGTTCATATTACTATTTTTTTCTTTTCTGAATTTTTACAATTCAGTCACAACTATTTCTTTATTTCATCATTACATCCTTACACCTACCACTATAGGTGGCTCAGAGTAAGCACGTGAGGTATTTCTACTGAATCTACACTGCAATTCTTAAACCTTTAAAGATATTTTTCAAATGTGTAGATAGTCACTATAAAATTGTACAGTGTAATTATAGCCAAAGATTTAACAGAATACCATAGATATCAATGACAAAGAAAATGATAAAAAATATAATCTTGGAAATGTTTTCTAACAATGATCTATCATATTTTCGTTTTTCCATTTCCCTCAACAGGACCAAAAAATTAAAATTCATCCATCCTTTTTCTAGTATATCTTCCTACCTTAGAATTCAAAGTACTACGTTATCCTAAGTACATTCTTTTCAATTGTTTGTCTCTCTCAGTCCTTTGAGAATTTGTCATGACATAAAAATTGCACAAAACTGGGAGATGAACAACTCCCCCCCAAAGGTGATCTCTGGGCAAGTGCTGAAAGATAAGTAGAGTTGGCCTATCAGATGACAGCAGGCCTAGCAGAAATTGCAGCGTACACCAGGGCATCAACACATGTTGTAGAACAGTGGCTGAGACAGGCAGTCTGGCACTGATGAGCATTAAGTATAAGTCGAGGAAAAAAAGGGAAGGCTCAAAGAAGGCATAGGGCTTCTACAACAACCTACCACGTGTGCAGGCTTACCAACACTTTTTCTCTAACTCCTTTGGAAACTCTGGAACTCCATCACAAATGCATACCCACACACAATCAAATGTTAAGTAATAAATTATTCATGGTTTCAATACATACTTGAGAAATAGCAAAAAGTGTGGATTCAGGTTGTTTAATATAATTTCAGATTAGGTTTAGACATTTCATCAATTCCTTGGAGGTCAAGTCCCAAAATTAATTGTGGCCCTCTGACAGGAGAACATGTTGGGATGCCTGCCCTGCCTTTTAGAAATGCACCTTCTTTCAGATGTGCAAGAACTTTCAGCAGTACTTTCCTCCTATCCAATTTTTTTTTTGCAGTTTTTGGCTGGGGCTGGGTTTGAACCCACCACCTCCAGCATATAGGGCCAGTGCCCTACTCCTTTGAGCCACCAGTGCCACCTCTTCTATCAAATTAAACAAACCTTCTACAGACACAAAGTCCAAGATACCTAAGGCATCTAAGCCCCAGCTATTCACTGGCCTGCAACATTCAGATTTCTTTACAAGGACACTTTCTGCTCTGAGAAACACAGCTGGTGGCTATCGCCTGTAATCCCAGTTACTGGTGAGGCTGAGGTAGGAGGATCACTTGAGTCCAGTGTGACAATAGCCTGGGACTATAGGCACCTGCCACAATGCCTGGTTATTCTATTTTTACTAGAGACAAGGTCTCCCTTTACTCAAGCTGACCTCAAACTCCTTAGCTTAAGCAGTCCACCTGCCTTAGACACCAAGAGTTCCAAAATTACAGGTACGTGCCTGGTGACTCAAGGTATTTTAAATCAATTTACTGTAAGTCCTATTTTGTGGTATCCCTTTGCAAACACCAAACTAGACAGAATGGTTAATTTTTAGGACATATATATCATATAGACTATAAGGAGCTTTTTATTTGTCTAAAATAATACATATAAAAGTTGAGAACATTTCAGAAAGTATTTTCTTCTTTTTCTTTTTGGAGATTATAGGGTGAAGACATGAGTATGTATTTAGTATTTCAGAAAGTAACATGAAGAAATTATTTGCTAAAGAAAAGTAACTCATTCACACTTTTTAAGGGTTAACAGCAAATACTACAAGTGGTAAAGAAACATATCTTTAAAGAAAATATTTTATCAAGTATATTGCATAATAGCACACTTAGAAATACTTAACGCATTTATGAAGAACGCAACAAAAACTGGCTGAAGTAATCTATTATGTGTATTTCCATAGTACGGGGGGGAAGAGAGAGGTAGAGAGAGGATTGATTACAGCATTTTCTTAACACAGAAAATACAGAATATTTGCCAATACTTCCTGATAAATCAGGTGTTACTATATTCCTATTGTAGATATTACAAATTATAGTAATATTATGGTAAATAACACTAAGTAGTATGTAACCTATAGTTTTTAAAAAATAGAGATGTGAGTTACATAGGTATATGCATTTGTCAAAACACAGCAATCTACTCTGAAGATGCATGTATTCCATTGTTTCTAAATTTTACACAAAAACAAACAAGGATTGAACTCTCATTAATAATGTCATGTCTGGTGAAATATTTATAGAAAATTGTTCTAACATTTGCAATTTGAAATGTATTTTAAGAAATAAAGGACTGATGGATGGATAGAAATGGATGAAGAGAAATTTGATATAGGAGAGTAAAATGTTGATAGAATCTTCATGGTGGGTATACAAATGTTCACTTAAAATTCTTTTAACATTGCTGTCTATTTCAAATTTTGCAGAATAAAACTCAGGGGAAAAAACGTAAGTAAGTCTGTGGTGGTACCATCTGCAGATCATTTCTGCAAGCCTAAACGCTTACCTTGCAGAATGTGGTACATACTCTACTCCTTGCCTGGAAACAAAGATCTGGACACCCAATAATATCAGCAGGATGGTGCCTCTCACAATTACACCTAATGATTACCCACTTTAATGGTTTTTATTAAAACTCCCTGTGATTCTGAATTAATTTGGAGGAGTTAATACCCATGGAGGATCACTCCACTAGGAGTCTTGATAATATTTCCACTACACTGAAAGCTGAGACTGACACACCTGGTAATTCCAGGGAAGTGGAAAGGGGATATGTGTTGGCGGAGAGAGACGGAGCCTTCCCACCAAATGGCTAGCATTGTTATGTCTCTCCCACACCTTTCTGTATTGCTATGCATTCAGGAGCATTAACGGATTATGAATAAAGTCTGTGAGAAGAGTCAGTTAAATGTATACAGCTAGGTGAGTCAGGATGAATATTCGCAGATAGCTTAGCCCTAAGTGTCTGACACATGCCAATAACTGCTTAAAAAGCCTAGATACAAACACCTGAAGAGTGTGCGCACATGCACATACACACGCACATGCACATATACACAAACATACACACACGCACATGCACATATACACGCACATACACACATGCACATGCACATACACATGTACACATGCACATATACCAGGGGTCCTCAAACTTTTTAAACAGGGGGCCAGTTCACTGTCCCTCAGACCGTTGGAGGGCCAGACTGTGGGCCCCGGGACGAGTTGGCTGCTAAGCAGGACAGGCAGCAGCGGCAAAAACACCCGGCGGGCTGGATACATGTCCTAGGCAGGCTGCATGAGGCCCATGGGCCATAGTTTGAGCACGCCTGACACATACACATTCACACATACATACAGGCACATACACATGTACACACACGCACATATCCATATGCACATGTACACACACGTGTACACATGCACACATACACAGACACACACACATGCACACGCATGTGGCACATAAAAGTGTTCACTGGTGGCTGTTAACTGGCAAAATGAGATGTAGCTCACACCTTCTTGCTTTCTTCCCTTATTCTCTCTTCTGACTTTTCTTTATATGCTAACGAAGATACTAGGGTGGTGAATGAAGATAGGAAATGTTTTAGGGAAAGAGTTAAGAGGAAACGTTTAACAACTCCTTCTAAGTATGAAAAGAATCAAAGAAACTGCATATGACAATTTAGAAGTGTCTCATATATGTGCAATCATCACGGTAACAGAGACAAGGAGCAGACAAGTCAAGTCTCTCTGTGCATCCTGGTAATCCGTCCGTGATCCCTCAGGTAACCGCAGATCAGCTTTAACTAGAGATTTGTTTGCATTTTCTATAATTTTATGTAGATAACGTAGTGTATCATCATTTTGTCTAGTTCCTCTATCTGCATGATTATTTTGAGTTTCATTTGTGCTTGTCCGTGCATCAGGGGGCAGTTCCTTTATTTTGCTGGATAGTATTCCATTGTGTGTAGTATTCTCACAGTTCCTGGGTCCTTTCTTGTGGTGAGAGATGGTGAGTCGTTTCCTGTTTTTGGCTATTGCAAATAAAGCTTCTATGAGCATTTGCTTTACAAAAAGAAAAAGGGCAGCTGGGAAGGCATATGCTGGTCTGGCAGCTCCGGCAGGGCCGCATGCTCTGAGATGCTGTAGGGAATCCAGGCTGTTGCTTTATCACCATGCACATTTTTATAGGCAGCCCCTGCAAAAGGGGAATTTGCAATTTTCCAAATATATGGTTGAAATGATTAAATGGTAAATATGAGGACCTGATTAAGTTTCTTATAGCATCTACTCAGATGGAAAAAGATAAAATTTAAATAAATCACTATGAATACTAAAGTGGCCATATACTTTTAGACTATTACAGTTTTTATAGGCTCAATTTCCAAAGCAATAATTATTTCTCTATGCAAAAAATAGCAGGAAAAATCACAAAGTTAGGGCATGTGTATGCATAAAATAGGGGCAGGACACACACGTCAGCTCATTTAGAAGCCAAACCCTTCCTTCTGAGTGTGACCCTTTCTTTTAATCAGGTTCTCCCTTGCCAGTCCCACCTCTAGCAGCAATGGAAGTCTTCTAGAAGATGTCTTATGATTAACAAATGGGGACTGGCAAGAATTGCCAAAATGAAAGCGTTTTCTCTAATGGGAAATGACACCAACTAATTAAAAAGTTTTATTTAATAAATCAAATCATGACATAATCATGCCATTTAACTGTCTTATTACTATTCTCATATTACCTAGAGGTGACAATATTCCACTCACTACTGAGGAATAAATTCAGGAATGCTTCATTTACCCTTAGTAACAGTTCCAAAGCTCAGCTCTGTTCAAATATACAGAGGCAAATTTATCTTCTTCACTGTCCAGAAGACTTTGCTTCCCATTTAGATGAGATGCAAACCTTCTAAACATAATTTTCAATCTACCCTGGTTCTCCATCTAAACATTTCTTTTTAACTAATAAACTATACATGAGACTTAATAAATATTTCTTAATATGTATTATTTTTCTTCATAGAATCAATTACTTTTTAAATAAACTGTAAATAACTTTAAAGGATAAAGTTAATTCTTTTGGAGGGTGTACAGTTCTATGAATTAGGCATTATGGATAGATACGTGTAACCCCCAACAAAATAAGGACATGGAAAAGCCCTATCACCCCGAAATACTCCCTCCTGCCCCTCTTTTCCATCACTGTAGTTTTGTCTTTTTGAGAATGTCATATAAACAAATCATATTGGTACATAGTACATACCTTTTTATGATTGGTTTCTTTCACTCAGCATCAGGCTTTTGAGATTCATCCAAGATGCTGAGGGCATCAAACATTTAGTACTTTTTATGGTTCACTAGTATAAGGTCTGACAATTAAGTTCACACATTATCCTAGAAAAAGTCCTACCTACCTCATTGCTGAATATCACTAAGGTCACCTTGGAAGTACTCCCCTTGGGAAGTTGTGCAAATCAGAGTCACTTAATAGAAAGATAATTGCACCATTTTCCTTTGTTTATTCACCAAACATTACTGGCTACAGTGATACCATTTTCTGGTGTTTTGACCTAGACATACTTCACTCCTAGCTAACATAAAATACATTTTTTTTTTTTTGGAGACAGAGTCCCAATTTGTTGCCCCTGGTAGAGTGCCTTGACGTTGTAGTTCATAGCAACCTCAAACTCTTGGGCTCACGCAATCCTCTTGCCTCAGCCTTCTGAGTAGCTGAGCTCCAGGCACCTGCCAAAATGCCCAGCTATTTTTAGAAATGGGGTCTCACTCTTGCTCAGGCTGGTCTTGAACTCGTGAGCTTGATCAATCCACCGGTGTTGGCTTTCCCAAATGCTAGGATTACAGGTGTGAGCCACCGCACCCGGCCCTGAAATATCATTTTTATGTAACCTCTTTTGTTTGTCATGAACCTTATTCTCCTAAAAGTGAGTGTAATATAAGCACCACCAAACAGTGGGACTTTAGGACCTCCATTTTATCATCTAAGAAAAGAAGATTTTAGATCTCTCAATTCCTTTCAGCTGTAACAATCTATGAATATATGAACCTGCCGAAAAGATTTTTAATTATCCAAGAACAGATTTGTATTAAGAAGGTATGTGGGCAGTTGGTATTTGGCCATAGGTCTACAAATATTAAAGGAACTTATTAAACATTTTGCAAAGTCTATACCTAATTAAAAGATTTCTTTCTATCCTTTATTTTAACAAAAAAGCCTGAGACCATTCTCATTAGTTGGCAAAAGATCTTAAGCCGGTATAACCTATTAATAAGTAGCTTAAATCTGCTGCTTACTATGCAAACTATCATGCTATTCTATTATCTTCCCAAATGCTTGGCAAGGAAATGTTACAAAGGACAAATCCATATATCTACAGAAGATGTGTTTAAATTCAACTAGTTCATTCTCATCTACTAAATCAAAACAAAGAGACCTTTAATAAAACATCATAATGGTGCATGGATCTTCAGTGGTAGAATTCTCATCCACCACAGGGGAGGCCTGGGTTGGACTCCTGGCCCATGCAGACCGCTGTCCCCTTTTGGCCTGGCACAGTGACTCATGTCTGTAATCCTAGCACTCTGGAAGGCTGAGGTGGGTGGACTGCTTGAGCTTATGAGTTCAAGGCTAGCCTGAGCATGACCAAGACACCATCTCTAAAAAAATAGTCAGACATTGTGGCAGACACCTATAGTCCCAGCTACTTGGGAGGCTGAGGCAAGAAAATCACTTGACTCTGAGAGTTTCAGGTTGCTGTGAGCTGTGACACCACAGCACTCTGTACCTAGGGCAACAAAGTGAGACTCTGTCTCAAAAAGGAAAAAAAATCATAATTATATAAAAGTCCAAAGTATGAGTTCAAAAGGAAAAGACAGAAGATACAGAAAATGAAAAATTAGGAAGAGAACAAAGCAATAATTTGACTCAGATACCAAGAGACTACATGATACAGGAACAGAAAATTTAGAGATTAAAGGGTGACTCACTTAAATTTCTACAGGATCTATAAAATTCTAAATTTAGAAACCTTTAAGATATAACAAGCAAAGCAGTATTGCGATAAAGAAAAGAAACTAACAAATTAGACAGGCCATATTGATGCTGCTTCAAACAAGCATTTGTGAAGTGTGTTGGAAAATATTTTATGTATGAGTTCCAGTTATAGTTGCATTCCTAATTAGGGCAAATATAAGTGTAGGATAATCATATTAAAAAAAGAACAGAACCTAAAACAACTGCATTATTCTTTCTTCTATCACTCATCCTTGAAAATCCATCATTAGGATTTAAAGTTAATGGAGTATTAAAGTATGTTAGTTACATTACAAATAGGGTACTTGGTTGACAAATTTCCAGTAAAATTAAGAAAATTAATCATCAGGTAAATAACTGTAAAAAGCAAACTACATGAGTACAAATCAACTCAGTTACACAGAAGACTCTCATAATGCCACACATCACGTGGCCACTATTATGCACCACAGAAACATCAGTAAATTTGCTTTCAGCAGAAGCAGAATCTCAGCTCCACTCTTTCCTCATGGGCATTTGACACAGACACCTCTTTTTCCAAGATGCATTAAATCTGTCAACATCAGGATGGCTACAGACACCTTGTCATTATTTTTGTTGCTTTGCCTCTTCCTTTGCATATAATGGAGAATTAAGATAGGAAAATGAAAAAAATAAACCCCAGAGAGAAATAAGAATGGAAAAGAAGGTGAAGTAGGCAGAAATGGCTTTAACAATTCCATTTTTTAAAAGTGAAATTGGAGGTGTAATTTTGAGAGAGTAAGCATAAAATCAGTATTCAAAGGATCACAGATTGCCTGAATCCCAGAATGAGAATAGTTAAGTGATGGTGGTGACTGAGTCTCAACAGTGGCCAATTACCAGAGAAGTAGCTAACATGATACACATGCCGTACGCTGTTACTGTACAAGCCCATTCTCAGCCATCACTGTTACACAAGTCTCATTTTATACATTCTCTACACTGGTGGTAATTTCTAGGGATACAACTCTAAGTCCCACACATATAAAAAGAACTGTAACTGTATCCCATGAAGACTAAAACAAAATTATCGACCAGTTCACCAAACCACACTAGACTGTAAGACTCTCAGGAGCAGTGACACACTAGATAGGTACTGTTTCTTTTATTGCACTTAATACAGTTTCTGGTAGACGTAGATGTGGTGCATATGTTTGTTGAATAAATGAGTGAATGAGTAAAGACTAAACATATAAACAAATCAATAAATAAAACAGACTACCAATCTCGATTGGGGATATCTTCCAGTGGCAAAGGGCTACTGGTCCTAAATAACTAAATGCATCTTTGCATACCTTGTTCCCATAAACTTACAGAGGAGTATGAGGAGAAGTAACAGACCAGAAAAGTCGGGGAGAAGAACAGACTAAAAATCCCATTTCAGATAGTTTATGTTTTCCTCAAGAGCAGTAACAGAACAAAAACATAAAAGAGATTTATTTACAAAAGAGAAAGAGCTTCTTAAACCCGTATTATCTCACAATTAATACTTATTTTAAATTTACCCTAAGAAATACCACAAAAAATGTACATTAGAAATCACAAAGCTATATACATTGTTTAAAAATTGAAGCCAGGATTTTTTTAAATGACCTTGTTTTAAACCCGGTTTCCTTAGTGTATTTACAGAAAAATAGACACTCCTCAGAGACTATTTCATCAGATAAAGTAAATGAGGTCTTGACTACATGCACTATTGCCTTTTTAAAAAGCCAAACAAAACATTCTGCTTTGTCAGGGATAGAAAAAATAAAACAACTGGAGCTACCATACTGAGATGTAGGAAAATAAAACCACAGTGGTTTCAAAAATAAATATGAGATATATATTATTCTTGTATTGGAAAATACTGACAGGCCTTCACCCACAATCACATGTGTATCCAATTATAGGTAATTAAAGTTAGGCTACAAAAGTTTTAGGACTTTTTTTTCCTCTCCTGATAGGGCTGGAAAACAAGTTTTCTTAAAGCAACAGGGAAACTGTCAGCTGGTAGTTTTTTGGGTACGTACAATCATTTAGTCCTACTGTGCCCTTCCAAGTGCAGCTCATTTCCATTCATCTTAAGTAGAGTAAGAAAAAAAAAAAAAAACAGACCACAAGAAAGGAGGGTATAATAGTCATATATCTAATCCTATAGGATTAAGCAGTCCCATCCTTTAAAATCATAATAGGAAATTCAAGTTCCATTCCAGTGGACAAAAGGAATGCATCGAAAGAGGCATCTGACAACACACAAAACAAATATGCAGCAGAAATCTCCTAGCCCACCTCTACTGGCCTGACCCACCACATTAACTCATGTTCTCCATTCTCTCTGTAAAAGTCTGGTGCCCAGCATTTTTCTCAGATTTAATAGGCCATCCTCTAGATCAAACTTTGGCTCTCGGTGGCTTTCCCTTTAATTAACTAAACAACTACAGTACCAAGCCAACGATAGAGCACAGGACTAGAAGCTGCTGATCTTGTGGTTTACTGGAAAAGGACTGGTCAGATGATGTGGTTCAAGTCATGGCTCTGTGACTTACTAGCTCTGTTGTCTTAAGTAAATTGCTATCTAAGTAGGACTGAAGCTTGTCTTTCTACAGTTGCCACTGTAATAAAGTTAATAATGACACTACATATTGATTGAGTGGCTACCGTGTGACAGGCACTGAGTTAAGTTCATTATCACAACGCTATTATTAGCCCCATTTTATAGATGAGGAAACTGAAATCTACAGAGGGGTTGATACCTTATGCCAGTCTGAACCCGAGCAATCTCGAGCTACCTTTGTAACCTTCCTTCTATTATTCCCTTATTCAAAACACTGCCACATCGACTCACTCCTCATTTTCTGTGCAAGACATGCCTTTCTACAATTCAATACCATTGTTCATGGGTTGGGTTGGGTTTTCTTTTTTCCACTCTGTTTGATGTGCCTTGACCCCACCTATAAGATAATTTTAAGACACAACTTACCGATTACTTTTCATGGAAGCCTTATCCAACTCATGCAAACAATCTGTCCTGTTTATAAGATAACTTTGTTCACTCCTGTACTACTGCACTTCTAATGTTGGATTATAACTTAATTGTTTTGTGCATGTTTTACTTCTTGTTATGTAGGATGCTCAAGGGAAGACACCAAATGAAGTCATCTTTTTGTTCTCAGGACTTAATAAATGATCAACTACATTCATTGAGTAAAATAATGCCCAGAAGTAGGACCCTTCCATTTTGTTAAAGAACAAACACACAAATTTTTTACATATGAAAAAATAAGCCAATTTTTTAAAATCATGAATATAATAAACTGTCTAAACTGTAAAACCATCTCTAAGTTCCCTATTAAAGTACGGCCACACTGTACAGTCCATTGACTAACCTGAAGAAAATGCCAGCCATCCCACTCAATTAACTTCAAAGTTTATGGTACACCTAAAGTTGAGAATTTTTTGCTTTTTGCTTTTTATCCAAATTCTAAGTTATTCTCCCTTCTTCAAATGAAATAGTTGTGTTTGTCGAAATATGTTAAGATGCAATTGTTTGATAGGACAAGAGAATCTATAACACGATAGAACGTGAAATGATTTTTAAAAATCAACCATTTCTCTATGCTGAAAGTTATACATTCATTTCAAAGTTTAAATAAAATGATGATTAGTGAAGAGTTTACAAACTTTAACATAAAATCTAAACTTTCTGACTGAGTCACTCACTCTAAAGACATTTATTAAGCCCACATCTGAAAATTCTGCAACTTAAGAATAATTACTTCACAGGTATGAGCCAATAGTGCCATCCACTGTTCCTACAAATAATCTTTCCCAAATACAGTCTTATGTACATAAATAAGCAATATTTTAAAATTTTATTTGTACAATATTTAAGTGAAAATAAGGTAATTTGGATGTCCACTGAAGACATGCAAAAGGCTGAAAATTTCAGGACTACTCATTTTTGGATAAAAGAGTAAAAATGTTGAAACAAGTTCAGAATTGCCATAAATACTTCAGTTTCACACATTTAATTGTTTGAGATAAGTTTCTCTTCATTCATAGTCCAAATTAACATATTCTTTTTTCTACAAAACAATCATCTATAGTAAGAGAAGCAATTAGACCTATATTCCAGCTCAGCCGGAAAATTTTCTCTGCATTTAAGTAACACTGCTGTCAACCGAAATACTTTCAAATATTTATGTAGTGAATACTATAAAAAAAAAAAAAAACTGTACTAAAAGCTACAGGAGAAAATAAAGTGAATTTTTTTTAAGTTTGCTTAATAAGCATTCACTTACAACTGAACACGTGAAATAGGAAACTGAAGAACTGATAATGAATAGGATATATTCTAACCTTAGCCCCAGCAAATTTCTTTCCTAAACAGTAAAAAGAATGAAAAGAAATGAAGGTGAGCAGAGGACTTGGAGAATTCCAGTAGAATATAAGATACAGCAGCATTGACATTCTAAAAAATATACCTATTAATGTGTCAGGCTACACATAGTAAGTAGAACTGAATCCATGTGAGAAAAGAGATCAATTTTAAAATCTTAGCTAATTTACTTGCATCATGCAGCTAGAATAACTTGGAGTTTGACTCCAAACTCCAAGTACAGTACTCTTTCCAAAGTACTATAGACTTCACTACCTTCTCCAGGATAGACTAGTGTCACATTGAAGGCTCATGACTGAGAGATAAGGACCCTGACCTCCATAAGCTCTAAAAGAACATGAATTAAAGTAACTCTTTAATACTCATTTAAGGATGTGCCAGTAAATCTAGCTATAATGCCTAGATTTTAAGTTTTACAAAGAGCACGTTATGATATTTATAAATTTCCTTTTGAGAGAATATTACGTAGAAAGCATAATCTAAATTGCATGAGTTGGCTTAAGCGACTCTTAGCTAGTACTTAATCAGAATGCCAACCTTCCAAAGAGACCGCTGTGTATGTTTTAGCTATCTTTTAACTTTGGTCAATACTAGAGGCTTCAAACTTTTTTTTGAGACACAGTCTCACTCAGTCACCCTGGGGTTGAGTGCTGTGGCATCATACCTCACGGCAACTTCAAATGCTTGGTCTCAAGTGATCTTTTTGCCTCAGCCTTCCTAGTAGCTGGGACTATAGGTGACCACTATTAGAGACAGAGTTTCACTGTTGCTCAGGCTGGTCTCAAACTCCTAAGCTCAGGCAATCTATCCGTCTCAGCCTCTCAGAGTGCTAGGGTTACCAGCATGAGCCACCACGCCCTGCTCAACTTCAAACTTTTAACAGGATTTCTCTGAAACTTCAATTCAAGTTGGGTTTTTTAATATATATATTTCCAATTAAACACTGCAAAAATAGTTCTTCCACCAAATATAATTTTCTGAAAGCTACAATTTAAGATTAACAGAAAAATGATAGTATTTTAAGATTTATATTTTCCACATGTAGACTGATGATGGTTTGATGACAGAGGTCAAGGAGAAGCAGCCCTTTTCACTATGTTGCTGCCACTGTATCTCAAACAGAGAGCAGACAGAGGACATCTGAACACCTAACAACTCTTACATTGAGAGGTCTAAGGAATCACTGCCGAGTATCCTCACTCCTGGAAAGACAGTCATGCAGGGACCTAAAAAGCATTCCTCCAAACACAGGAACAGAATAAGATCCACTCTTCCCCACACAGGGGCTCCAGTTAACCCTGCGTTTATAGCTGTATGCTGTGATTATTTCAACCATGACAGTTACCTGTTGATTTGGGAAAATTCATTTAGCTTTATATGCATAAAAACACCTAACACAATACTTCATAATGTGGTAAACACATAATAATTATATTTTCAAGTGTACTGTTTAATACTGTTTCATATTTTCATCATTAGTACTAAAAAGCTAACAAGATGGTATTTGTAGCAATTATATTTCTCTATAAACAACATCACTTACGTGAAATAAATTTACATTCTTGTGCTTTCATTTATTCATTCATTCAACTATCTATAGAAAGCCTATGTACCTAGGACTGGAACAGAGACTAATAAATTCTGGATATTACAAAAAGAAAATGAAAACATCCAAGTTGGTTTTCCCAAAGCTAGGATGTTACAGAGAGGAGAAAAGTAATTACTTCTAAAAAATTCTAATTCATTCAAGTACATAATATAAAAAAAAAAACCCAACTAGATTCCCCTTAAAGGTTCCCTATCATTTTGTGTGTGATTGATGGTAAATAACAAGAAAAAATAAAAGTTAGAAAATAAAGTATCAATAAAGTATTACAGGGTCAGACAGTATTTTCTAAGATGTGTGTAGCCCAAGGGAGGATTTCAAACCTTCAAACTAGAGATAATCTGATAGGAGTATCTACAAAATCACTTAACTTATGTAACATCTGCTAAGCAGGATCCAACTCTCGTTTGGAAAGATGAAAATTGCCAAAAGATTGACTTTAATAATGACAGAAAAAGCAAACTAAAAGGTTTGGCACAGGTTTTCTTTCTGTGCCAATTTCCAATGGGTTGTTTTGTCTCTCCATTATCCCCTACCTTTCTGTCTCCACGCTCCAGTCCCACTGCTACAAAACGTAAGGGACCACACAAATGGGGACACCGTCAGTACTCAGCTTTTCAAACTCACCTCACTTCTTTCGCTCATGTACGTGTTCAATCCCTATTACACCAACCACTTGTTTGACAGTTTATCGTTGTACCTCTACGTAAATATTCATACGTAACTCATCCTGCTGCGCCCACCCAAAATGCAGCACGATATGAAATTTTCAGCTTCTTCTTAGCTAAACCAACTACTGTACTCCTTTTATGTTTTAAGTTAGAAATGTAAGAAACCATAAAACCTTGCTGAGTCTGTTGGTAACAATACTAAAACATACAAGGTCTGACAATTAAATTCAGAACTCGTCCTAGAAAAAGTGCTAGATCCCTCATCACTGAACATCACTACAGTCATCCCCTGGGGAAGCTATGTATTGACACCAGAGCCTAGTCCACCCTTCAAAGCAATTTTGTAACTCTTTTCTGGAATGGCTATCAAAGCTGTTGTCATATTACCCTTGATGTCCTCAATGTCATCAAAATGTCTTCCTTTCAATATTTCCTTTATCTTTCGGTGAAAAGAAAGTCACTGGGGACCAGATTTGGTGAGGAAGGAGAGTATACCAACAGTTATTTATTTAATGGCTAAAAACTCCTTTACAGACAGTGCCATGGAAGCTGGTGAGCTGTCATAATACATGAGCTATGACTTTCTTATGTCAAAATCTTCAGTTAAGATTTTCCAACAGATGCCATCTTTGGCTCTGCCCAGGCAGGTCTCTGTCCCTTCCATTATACTTGTCCTGAACCGCTCCAAAAAAAATAAATAAATAAAGATTTTCCTGTTTCTCTATAGATGTTTACCTGGTCTGCTATGCTCTCACAGTTAGCTGATGACTTTGGTGCACAATTCAACTAATTTTCACAATGTTTTCATCAGTTCTTCTTGTTACTGGCCACCCTGACCTCTCTTCATCAGTGGCACTTTCTCTCCCCTCAGAAAAATGTTGAATCCATTTGTACACTGCCATTTTCTTTATGGCACTATCTCCATAAACTTGGACTAACGTGTCCCGAACTTCACTTTCACTCTTGCCAAGTTTAACAAGAAATTAACATGTCTGTTCATTGCTCTAATTAAAAAGCTCCTATAGTCTCACAACAGCACACAAAAACATGCCACAACAATAGTGAATGCCATTCAGCAAGACACTGGCACGCGTTGACATGAACACAACCATGAAACACTGATATACCAAGGTTGTAAAACCTTACCAAGCTGTGTGTAGAATGCTGCCAATGAGCACAGGTAGCAAGTTTGTGAACTTAACTATCAGACATTGTATAATAAACCTTGCTGCAAATGGTACCCTTTTCCTGAATGAAAAGTGGAAAATTTATTCAAACTTATCCTACATTTAATTTGAAAGCAACAGAATATGGAAATGTATTAGGATTTTAGTGATAAGAATAATTTTCTGCCAAAAAATAATAACTATTTTAAAACACTCAGAAGTAAACCAAAAAAGCAAAGAGCTCTACCAGCAATTAAAAAAAGGGAAAGAGAATTCCAAGCTACAATGTGATAGAAAGACAGAACAACCAAATACTCACACGGATGCTTTCATTCCAGCATAAGGGACAAGGATGCAACCAATTCAAGAAAATAATTAATAGTCTGAGGATAGAAATTCATATCTTAATTCAGAGAACATAAATTTAAAAGCTTAAATTATAAATATTTGAAAAATAACTCTAAAAATAATTTTAATGAAGTATAGCAATAAAAATAGTAATAGTTTTTTGTTTTTTTTTTTTTTTTTTGAGACGGAGCCTCAAGCTGTCCCCCTGGGTAGAGTGCCATGGCATCGCACT
>NW_003852421.1:16726998-16729682 GCF_000181295.1 Otolemur garnettii | reverse complement strand
GGAATGCTTCTCCCCAGATGTCCCAAGGGTCACTCCATCCCTCATTTAGGTCTCCTTTCAGTTCTTGGCATATCTAGGAGGCCTTCCCTGACCATCATCATCACTTCTTGTTTTCTTATCCAGATTTACTCTCTCTGTAAAGTTTATCATTCTATTCTAGCATGTCTCTTTTTTTTTTTCTTTTTTTTTGAGACGGAGCCTCAAGCTGTCCCCCTGGGTAGAGTGCCATGGCATCGCACTCACAGCAACTTCCAACTCCTGGGCTCAAGCGAGTCTCCAGCCTCCGCCTCCCAAGTAGCTGGGACCACAGGCGCCCACCACAACACCTGGCCATTTTTGGTTGCAGTCATCATTGTTGTTTGGCGGGCCCGGGCTGGGGATTTGAACCCACCACCTTAGGTGTATGTGGCTGGCGCCCCAGCCGCTTGAGCCACAGGTGCCGAGCCAAAAATAGTAATAGTTTTAAAATAAAACATTTATTCAACTAATATTTATTGAATAAAGTCAGCCCTCTGTATCCATGGGTTCTACATCCACAGATTCAACTAACAACTGATCAAAAAGATCAAATGGTATGTAAATAAATAAATAAAACAATAGAAATACCTATTTTAAAAATACAGTATAACAATTCTAACATTTACATCATATGAGTTGTTGAAAGTAACCTAGAGATGATTTAAAGTCTGTATGCAGGAGCTGCCCGGGGAGGGTCGCACCATCCCACCAGCAGCGCCCCCGCCTCCGGGGCTTTGGCGGCTGGTGAGGGCAAGTGACTTCTGCTGGGGCAGGTCATAACCACGTGCCCGCCTCCTGGGGCCTTGGCAGCCTGAGATCGACATTGACTCCTGCAGAGGTGGGCTGCATCACCCCACCTGCCGGCCCCACCTCCCGGGGTGTGCTGGGTTGTGCCCAGGAGAAAACTAGAAGAAGCCACTGGCAGAACAGTTTTAGGGATGGTTTCTGAAAGGTGCAATTCAACATGAGGTGGCATCAGCAGAAAAACTCTAGCAACCAGAATAACCAGAGTAGATTAACCCCCCCCAAAGAAGGATGGGGCAGACAAAACTGAAGACTCACTACATAAACCGATATCTGAAATGTCAGAAATTGAGTTCAGAATCTGGATAGGGAGTAAGATCAACAGGTTGGAGGAAAAGAGGGAGCTGGAATTTCAAATCATTCAAAAGCTGTCCCAGGAATTCAATGATTTCAAAGATAAAATGATCAAGGATTACAATACACTGAAACAAGAGGTTGCAGATTTGAAGAGTACGGTTGAATCCCTCAGTCAGAGGATGGACCAGGCAGAAGATAGGATCTGAAGACAAAGACTTTGACCGCACCCAGACTTACAAAGATTATGACAAATGGAGGGCAAAAACAGATCTCTCACTCAAAGAGATCTTGGATAATTCGAAGAAAACTAATACTCGCCTCATAGGAATCCCTGAAGGTGATGAAGTTGCTTCACAAAACACAGAGGCTCTTCTTAATGAAATTATGAAAGAGAACTTTCCAGACATGCCAAGGGATCCTGAAATTCAGATAGCAGACAGCTTCAGAATCCCAGCGTGACTCAACCAAAACAAGACATCCCCCAGGCATATCATAATCAATTTCACTAAAGTTAAAATGAAAGAGAAAATCCTGAAAGCAGCTAGACAGCTAGAAAACATTAACTTACAAGGGGAAGAATATTAGAATGACTAGAGATCTCTCTGCTAAAACCTTTCAGGCTAGAAGAGGGTGGTCATCGCCCTTTAACCTCCTAAAACAAAACAACTTTCAACCCAGAATCCTCTATCCAGCTAAACTGAGTTTCATTTATGATGGAGAAATTAAATACTTTAATGATATGCACATGTTGAAGAAATTTGCCATTACTAAACCAACCCTCCAGGATATACTCAAACCTATCCTCCATAATGACCAGCGCAATCCTCTACCGCATAAATAAACTCACCCAGAAAATTTTGACCAAATTCCAATCTCCACAGCGACAAAAGGATCAAAGATGTCCAATGAACCTTCAAAAAACTCGATACCCAAAATTATGCCAGGATTATCGATAGTCTCAATCAATATAAATGGCTTAAACTGCCCTCTAAAGAGGCACAAGCTTGGTGACTGGATATAAAAACTCAAGCCAGATATCTGTTGCATCCAAGAAACTCACCTTATTTTAAAAGACAAGCATAGACTGAGGGTGAAGGGATGGTCATCTATATTCCAGGCTAATGGAAAGCAGAAAAAAGAAGGTGTTGCAATTTTATTTGCAGATACAATAGGTATTAAACCAACAAAAGTGAGCAAGGACAATGATGGTTACTTTATATTTGTTAAGGGTAGTACTCAATATGACAAGATTTCAATTATCAGTATTTATGCAACCAATCAGAATGCGCCTCAATTTTTAAGAGACACTCTTAACAGACATGAGCAACCTGATTACTCCTAGCTCCATCATAGTCGGAGATTTTAATACCCCTTTGGCAATGCTGGACAGATCATCCAACAAGAAGCTTAGCAAAGAAATTCTAGATTTAAACCTAACCATTCAGCATCTGGACTTAACGGACATCTATAGAACATTTCACCTTAATAAAACTGAGTACACATTTTATTCATCAGCCCATGGAACATACTCCAAAATAGATCACATCCTAGGTCACGAGTCTAAC
>NW_003852421.1:16633525-16724343 GCF_000181295.1 Otolemur garnettii | reverse complement strand
TGTGGAGAAAAGGGAACACTACTACACTGCTGGTGGGAATGCAAACTAATACGTCCCTTTTGGAAAACCATATGGAAAACACTCAGAGATCTAAATAGAGATCTACCATTTGATCCTGTAATTCTTCTGTTAGGTATATACCGAGAAGACCATAAATCACGCTATAATACAGATATCTGTACCAGCATGTTCACTGCAGCCCAATTCACAATCGCTAGGTCATGGAAGAAGCCCAAGTGCCCATCAACCCATGAATGGATCAATAAATTGTGGTATATGTACACCATAGAATACTATACAGCCACAAAGAAAGATGGAGACTTTGCCTCCTTCATGTTTACATGGATGGAGCTGGAAAATGTCCTCCTTAGCAAAGTAGCTCAAGAATGGAAGAAAAAGTATCCAATGTACTCAACACTATTATGAAACTAATTGTTAGCTATCTTAGGAAAGCTATAATCCAAATATATAGTCCAAGACTACGGGGAAAGAGGAGGAAGGGGAGGGGAGGGAGGAGGATACGTAAAGAGAATGATAATGTGGGGATCACGCCTATGATTTATCCTATTAGGGTACATGTGAATTTGTCTAAAGGTCGAATATAAATGTTTTAACACAACAATTATGAGAAAGACATGATGGCTATGTTAGCCAGTTGGATGAGAGTTTTTCAAACTGTATATGGAAGCAACACACTGTATCCTATGATAGAATTAATGTACACAATTATAATCTAATAAAAAATTTAAAAAAACACTGGTGGAGGGAGTTCCAGAAGTGAAGCACTGTAATTTGCCTGAGCTATATAGATGTACCCTACTACCCCACGGGTCATTCGGAACTCCCCTACCCCCACAGGGGGGCAGATATGAATGCAGGATGAAGGGCAAGCAGGGCCTTCCTGCTTCTCACCCTGGGAAGGTGCCGTGAGGACTCCCCGGTGCCCCAGGATGACAGTAAAAAAAAAAAAAAGGTCTCTGTATGCAGGAGAATATGAGTACCTTAGATGCAAATATCACCCCACTTCATATAAGGGGGTTGGCATGCACAGATTCTGCATCCACAGAGGTCATGGCAGCAATCCCTTATGCAGATGGGGGCATAACTATATTCTGTACTGAGCACTGAACTCGAAGAATAATGTAATGATAACTGAAAAGTGTTCAGTACCCAGGACTTCACAATTTAGTGGGAAATATAAATGATACAGTCTGAGAAGTACCATAACCAAGGAATGCTATAGATGCACACTGGAGAGAGAGATGGATTTAGCCAAGCTGTGGAGGCAGAAACAAACAGCCAACCAAAGACAGGCGCATGCAGCTGAGTACAGGATGGCTGATAAGGCCCAGGAGGAAAGGACTGACACTCAGGGAACCCCTTCAGCACACAGGAGGGCCTTGAATCAAGATACAGAAGACCCTGGAGTCTGAGATTCCAAGTAACTCAAGATGAGGTGACTGGAGCGTGAGGTGGAGAACAGCAAAATGGAGAAGCACATAGGGACTGGAAAAGAAAACAGTTACAACAAATGCTTACTGGGTCAAAAATACCTGGAAAGTCACCTTGAAGAAACCAAATGCATCCTAATGTAATAGGGTTCAACAAATCCTGAAATATTAACATTTTAAACCAATGTATGTAGCCAGAAGAGGGTTGATCGGTCTTGCACATACAAAAAACAAAACAACAAAAAAAGGCATTGTTCAAGAGAAAATTATGCTTAGCCAGCAAACTCTAAGTATTATTGCCCGTGGCAAGGCAATCTGTCCGGTAAAAAGAATTTAGCATAGTCTCATTAAACTTTCAAATCTGTAATTCAATCATTCATTTAATTAAGTAAATATTATTAAATCCTACTGTGAATAAATTCTGGGTGTATACTGAGGATATACTGGTAAGCGAAATAATCAAAAGTCCTTGTCTTCATGGAGTGTGCAAGCAAGTGAGGAGAGACAATTAAAATATACATGACCATAAATACATATTTTTTAATGGTCATGAAAGTTACATGGGAAAATAAGGCATATATGAAAGAGAGGAAATGTGGGAGTGCTGCAATTTTAAATAGGATCATCAGAAATTGGAGGGGAAGTATACAATGCCTGCAGAAAGGGGACAGAGTAACTGAGACAGAGGAGAAAGCAAATGGCCCCATGGCCTTGTGTTTATAATCTGGCTCAGGATAGAAAGAATATGTTAGGTATTCCAATCAAGTGACAACTACACTTCTTACTGCTAACTTCTGGTTAATCACTAGTCTCTGTGCTTAATGAGGCCAAGTTTCTGAATCTTCAATATTGAAGGCCAGACACTAGTGCACAACAAACCCATCGAGCAATTGAACGCCATCCCATGGGGCTTTTTGAGAAAACCAATGACTTCTTAAACCTTCCTCTAGTCATTTGCAGCAGTATGAGAAAATGAACCAGAAGGTGGTGAGACTAGAAAAAAGACCATGGCTGAAACACAGCTGTCATCACTACAGAGGAAAAGAAGGCACTGAGTTGGAGAGAGGCGGGCTGATACTGGACAAGGAAGCTAAGTTTACCAGCACTCAATGGGAAGGAGCACGAAGAAAGAGAAGGACAGAAAGAGAAATAAGAGGGAAGCTCAAGTCAAAAAAAAGCAGAACAGCTTGAATTTCATGAAAGGTACGGGCTAAGTAGGTACTCCTAGTGATTTAAGGAACGGAAGCCCTTAAGCCAGTCAATTTCTCAAGAAAAAGTGACTTTTTCAGATGGAGTTATAATTTAAAGAACTCAAATTCAATGAAAATCAAAGTATGAATATGTATAATATTAATAAATACAAAACACTTCAGCCCAAGGTGTGGAAATTCAAAGAGTACTGAACATTCAGTCATAGTGTTTTTTTCAGTTCAACACTCATAAGAATAACTTTTTAAAATACACATTTTATATAGTTAGTAATCAAAGCATGGTTAGCATCTTGGGCAACATTTACTATAACCCTGTTCAAAGCACTCAAAGATGATCAGTCCGCTGACTATTTCACAGAATAAAATGCTCTTTATCCAAAGATTTTAACCAAGGGCACAGCTGAAAAATGAAATCCATGTTTATTACTAAAATAAGAGTAATGTTAGTCAAAGCATAAAACCCTGCAACAAATACAAGTGTAATTTGCATATAAGGAACATCCCAGAAGAAACAATATTCAGTTCTTTGGAGCTTTTTGTGATTTTTCTTTCCCAAGAAAATATTCAAATACTCTTCTATGTCACCTGTTCAGGAAAAAAATTGAATTCATAGAGTACACTGAATGTTTTATGAGCAAGTTTGAGAAACACTTACCCAGTATTGATGGAAATGATTTCTATCAGTGGATTCTTCCTAATCTTGGGCAAATCCAGTCGTGCTCCCCCCAACCGCTTTCCATTATCCTTCTTCTGACCCAGCAGTCTCACAGAGTGACCTTCAAATCAAGCACATAAACAGCATGAGTCACACACTTCCCTTTAATTTAATGCTTTCAAAATATGTGTTAATGTTTGCATTTAACTTTTTTCTTTTATACATTAAAAAATCCAATTTAGACAACATGTGATTATATAAACCTAAAAAATACTGTCAAACGAAAAAACAGCCATATTTGAGGCCTACGAGCAAAACTGCTTTGCTTATATTATTTGCACTTTTATATTGAACAGATGAGACAGAGAAACAGGGACCATAGACCGGACGTGCATGTGCAGCAGGAGGGGAGTATCTGTTCAAAGCAAACAAATCAAAGTCGTAAAGAATCAAAAAAGCTACAATAAAATGGCACTTTGAGGCTGGATATTTTTAAAACAAACAAAACTTTTAAACTTATTTTTACAAAATGTTACATGAAGAAATCAGACCACTCCTAAGAGCAATAGAATTTTTGAAATTTTGAAGCTCTGAAATGATTTCAGATTGTACAAAGAATTCCCATAACCCTTCAGATTCCCTAATTATTATTCTACCATATTTACTTGTTATTTTCTCTTTATAGAGAGATATTATTTTTATACCTTTATTGAGGCATAGTCTATCAAATTTACCCATTGTCAGAGTACAAATCAATGCTTCTAAATAAATTTATACAGTTTTGCAAACCCATTATCCAGTTTTTGAACATTTCTATCACCACAAGAAATTCCTTCAAGCTTATTACAGTTCCTTTCTATTTTCATGCCAAATACTGCACTTTGTTACTCCATTGACCAGTTAACAGAAAGTTGGATTTTCTTCCAATTAATAGTTCTTAAAGTAATATTTTTATCAATATTTGTGTAAAAGTCTTTGTATGCACATCTATTCTCATTTCTCTTGGATTAATTCCTAGGAATGGAACTGCCAGGTCATATAGTGAATTTATATTTAACTTTTTTCAAATAACATAAAATAGTAAAAAGTGGTGGTACCACTTTATATTACCACCAGCAAAGTATAAGATTTTTAATTTCTTCATATCCTTGCCAACGTGCCATGACTTTTTTTGATAAGTTATTCTAATGAGTGTATATTGGTATATTATTTTGGTTTGAATATGCATTTACCTAATAACTAATAAATTTGACCATCTTCTCACGTGATTATTAACCAAATGTATTTCTTATTCAATAAAATGTGGTAAAGGTTAATTTTATGTTTGAACTTAACTGTGCCATTGGATGTCCAGACATTTTGACCAAACGCTGCTCTGGGAACATCTGTGCGAGTGTTTCCAGACCAGATTAACATCTGAAGTGCCAGAATGGGTAATGCAGACTGCCCTCCCAATGTGGATGGGCCTCATCCAAACAAATAAAGGAAGGCCAAATAGAACAAAAAGGTGAGCGAGCATGACTGACCATATGAACTGACCATATGAACCAGAAAACCAGGGATTCAGACCTTCAGACCCCTACTAAGATATTGGCTCTTTGGGGGTCTCAAGCCCACCAGTGTATGGATGAGCACTCACACACTGGCTCTCCTGGTTCCCAGGCCGTGGACTGAGACTGGACTTACATATTGGCTCTCTCGGGTCTCTAGCTTGTCCCCTGCAGATCTTGAGACTTCTCAGTCTCATAACTCTGTGTGCTAATTCCTTAAAATGCACCTCTTTCTGGATACACATCACATTGGTCCTGACTAACACAAATGTTCATGTCAGTAGTTTGTCAAATATTTAAATTATGGTATATCTTACTAGGTTGTGAGAATTCTTTATATATTATGGGTACAGGACCTTCATCAGATATGATTCACAAATATTTTCTCTCAGTCTGTGGCTTATATTTGTACTTTCATAATGGTGTCTCTCCAAAAGTAAATGTCTTTTAATTTAATGAAGTTTAATTTATCAATTTTATTCTTTTATGGCTCATGTTTTTGGTGACACATCTAAGAACTCTGCCTATCATGATGTCACAAAGATTTCTCCTGTGTCTTTTTCTACGTTTTGTTGTTTTAGCTCGTATATTTAAGTCTAAGATCTACTTTGTAACTTTCTGCATATAGTAGGGCCTAAGTTCATTTTTATATGAATATTCAACATCCCAGCGCTGCCTCGTTCCCTTTTCCCTCTTTTATGCTGCTGTTTTCACACGTATTAACATCTTTAGTTGTATGTGGTAGTCCCCCACTTATCTGTGGTTTTACTTTCTACAGTTTTGGTCACCCATGGTACAATAAGATATTCTGAAGAAAAAAGGGACAGACCATGTTCACATCACTTTTATTATAGTATATGGTTATAACTGTTCTATTACTGCTATTGTTAATCTCGTATTGTGCCTAGTTTATAAATGTAACTTTATCATACATATTTACATACAGGATAAAACACAGTAAAAACCACCTAGCTGTGATTTCAGGTAGCCTCTGAATGTATCCCTAATAGTTAAAGGGGGACTAATATAAAGACAAAAATATAGTGCTATAATTATTATTTTAGATATAACTGCATGCTTTTTTAAATAAGGAAAAAATGTAAAAACATATATTTATGCTTTATATTTACCCATCCATATAAGTACCATTTCTAGTACTTTCCATTGTTCCTTGCAATTCGAGTTATCCTTTAGTCCTTCTTCTTTTCTACCTGAAGAACTTTAGTATTTCTCATAAAGCCTGCTCCAGTTGCTGCCATACATGTGCACAACCCTCAGTCAACTCTAGGTAAATGGAGAGCTGCTCAGGCCTCCTGTCCCTGCCTCATCTCCAGAATCCCCTGTTAAATCTCTGGCTAGTCCACCTATCCACTGCTTCCACTAAACAGATCAGCAGAGCTGCAGACCTTCCCTGTCACTTGTCATCAAAATCGCCACTGTACCTGACAGTTCTCCAATCAACTGAGCTGCCTTGGGAATAGCAACAGAGCTGCTGGTTTGCACAGCCTAGTTGAACAACCTTGCCTATAGAGTTGAGGATAAAAATCAGTAGCAGTCTCAGCACCAACATCACAGATTCACACTCTTCTTACCCAAAATTCAGTTGTTCTGGTGAATAACACACATCTCACTTCACTGAATGTGGTTGGTAGATTTCAAGAGTACTGACAAGATTTGGTTTTGCCCATTTGTCCAGTTTTGTCATACTTTGGGGAGATTTGTTGACCTCGTCATGCAATCATGCCAGAGGCAAATGAAATGCAACTTTGTTAAACCAATTAAGATAATTCCAAGTACATAATTAGTATAGATGTGAAGATACAAAGTAATTATATGCATGTTTTATCACCCCTAATTTCAGAAAGTTATATTGCTTAAGCATCTCCTGTACAGACAGCTTTTCATGACTAGAAGTGATAAAACCATCAGTCATAGCCTTTTTGCACTAATCACTTTAGTAAGAAACATTAAGTACTTCGTTCATTCTGAAAATTTTTGTACTGACACAGAAACATGCTTGAGTCAAGCAAGCATTTGGCAGAACAGATTCCACAGATTTTTAAGATAAGTTAAACTCTTCAATCAAAAGTCCAGTTAATGAAGAGGTGAGCAAGATTGGCATGATAACATAATAGTTCTCTGAGAGATGCCAAAAGTTCAATAATGACTATGCAAAGGCATGCTATTTTCATACTAGCATGACACAAATTTCATTATATCCTGCTGTGACTTCAGTAATATGCAGGCTGCCCTAATAACATTTGATAAATTATTCATCTTCACTATCTACATTCAAATAAAGGAACCTATCTCTGCCTGATGGTATAATGAGTTATTTTTCAATCCAATGATTCATTAAAGAGCGGCAGATCTAACAATAGTCAGGGTTTTTTTTTTTTTAATTGAAATATATAGTACACTAAAGACAAAGTAGGAAATAACATAAAAGTTGCTTGTTATATCTGGCCAAAGATGAAAGGAAGGAAATTCAACCATAGAACAATTACTTCTTTAAAAACAGATTAGTGAAATAAAACTTTTATTTGTGATATACCATCTCTTTTAGAAATCCTCTTTCAAACAGAACTGCTGTTTCAAATTAACTCCTTAAGTCCATAGACCACAGAATAAAAAAATATATTTGAATCATTACCTATTTTATGTGCAGCTGTCTATAGTGCAGCCATCTAAAACTGAAATTTGACAGACTACAGAATAAAGTGAATGAGTTATCTTAAAGAGACCATGTTTGTAGAAAGAAAAGAGAGGAAACAAGGAGTCTGGCTCAGAGAAACATTCTGAAAGGTAAAAATGAAATTTCTAGAGCCAATTTACCCTGAAAATGAGCATGGTACACTCATGAAGGGACCATGCAGCAAAGACCATAACTATACACTCACATGTCCCTTCTTTTCTGATTCCTTCTCGTTAGCCACTGATGCCCAGTGCTGTGATGGAAAAATAATGATTGCTCAATGAAAACTGATTTATTTCGTGACTCCTGTGAATCACTCTTTTGGCTGAGTAAAGGAAAAGAGAGAAAGGAAAGAAACCAGGACAATAGAGTTGAAAAGATAAAAAGAGGAAGGTTTTTTTTTTCCTTTATATCATTTCAATCCCATGTAATAAAAAAGTAAATGAGGAAGTATTAACAGGAACAGATGGGAACAATGATGCACAGTATGACCAGATCAACTTGATAATGACACGAGACCACTGAGGAGATGGTGATAAAGATGTAAAGTAATTAAAATAGAGATGTGCAATTTTAATGCAGGGGTGCAAAAAGTAGACTGTCGTATATAGAGAGCGAGACAAAATCAAACATTCCATTTCTGAAATCTTTCATCTTTCCATTTTAAATGTAAATTCACATTCATCTCCTCTAAATAATGGTCAAATGTGTCTCAGTAGGTTTATTAGCCATCTTTATTAAGTATCTCTCTAAGTTGTTACTTTGGATGTCACATAAAATTCAACCCTGTTAAAATCAAATTAAATTTTAAGCCTTGAGCTTCAGCAGTTATTTATAAATCAGCTACAAAACCCTGATTCCATGTTGGTTTTTATGTTTGATTTAATGAGCAAAAGAATATTACCATTTTATCAGCTAAAATTATTACATACAGTATTATGAAATTTTGAATCAAAAATCTTTTTATAAAATGCACTGTTTTGGGCACATTTCTGAATTCATTATGCTGTGAAAAACCAAAGCAGTCCACATTACTTGTACAATAATTACTACTATACTAGGTGAATCAATATTTAACATTGCCTATCAATCTTTAAGAGCAAAAATTTTTCTAAATCCCACAGTGCCAACTGTGTTGCATATTATGAGAGCTGAGGAAAATATCCCACCCCCATATACTAGGAAACCTCTATCAAGAAACCAATTATAATGGTCATGCACAAACAAAAAAGAACCAATTCCTGGAACATTCGCACATAAATTAATTGGGTGATAGAAATATGACTACCCTATAAAACATATTTATTAACTAAATTATGCTCCTATACACAAGCCTTCCCTCCTTGAGTTCTCACAAGCTAAAATGGGTGGTACAGATGAACTTTTTAAAATATTGTATAGTACAGAAATATCAATGATCTGGCAACTTGGACTCATACTGTTTATTTTTTCCCTTTAATTTCTTTTTCTTTTAAAGGCTTTATAAACACCTAGACTTGTCTTCAATAGTTTATGCAACCCATCTAACTTTAAAAGCCAATCACTGTTTCCTGAATATGTGACCACCCACCTCTACGACCACCACCACCTAGGGCTCATGCCAAGTTTTCTTGATCTCTTGCTGATTGCTCTTACTTCACACAAATTCAGTTCTGTTACATACACATTGAGAAGACTTGTCTGAACCCTAAACTCTAGGTCAGCCTGCTGGATATCTTCCTAACAAAGCAATCCAACACAATAGTAGGGGCTGAGGGCAGAAGACTGACAGAATAATCAAGCAAAAAGAAAAAAAAGACAAGTAAATGGACCAGAGACATCAATTCTGATTTAAGTAAATTTATCGCATCAATTTGAACATTTAATGATATTAGACAAAAGTTTTCAATTTAATCTGTTTTTCTATAAAAATCTTTAGACTTATCACTTGCCATGTCCCAAACAGGCGTTTTTAACTACTCAAATACAAAGAAAAAAGTATAGTCAAAAGTGTGTCTCTGCTCCATTCCATATCATTCCTCATATGTAGGCACTTCCCAGTAAAAAAAGAAAGAAAAAAATAACTTTCTGATATTGATACCAAAGTGGGACCCTTCCTTGAAATATTTTCATCTTGAAACAAGAAAGAAATGTAAAACAAGGAAAATGGGTTAAATGGAAGAAGCAGCTTTATTACAAGTCTAAGTTAGAAAACTTTATATATAATGCTAGAATTAACTCAAAAACACCATATCATTACAACTTAAAGCTCTACATCTTAGTTACTTAATTCCCTTTCTTTGGGCAAGTATGAAGAGTTTAAATGCTAACAGAACAATGACACCTAGAAAAAGATATTTAAATGAGAAAAAAGTAGGAAACAATTGTCCAAAAAAAGAAAGAAGAAAGAAACTCAAATTATAGATCATTGTAAGTGAAGGGAGCCTACTAAGATAGAGATGTTTCCTCGTTACATTTCCAGAGTTTAATAAAGCATGGAGAAAAATAGTTCTCTGTTTCATATGGAACCAGAAAAAAACCCAAATAGCCAATGCAATTCTAAGAAACAAAAACAAATCTGAAGGCATCATGTTATCAAACATCAAATTATACTATAAATCTACAGTGATCAAAACAGCATGGTACTGGCACAAAAATAAAGACATAGACATGTGGAACAGAATAGATAACCTAGAGATGAAACTAACTTCATATCACCATCTGATCTTCAATAAACCAAACAAAAGCATACACTGGGGAAAAGAATCCCTAGTCAATAAATGGTGCTAGGAGAACTTATTAGCCACGTGTAAAATACTAAAACTGGGCCCACACCACTCACTACTTAGAAAAATTGACTCGTGCTGGATAAAATATTTAAATCTAAGACATGAAACAATAAAAACTCTAGAAGAAAGTATAGGAAAAACTCTTGATGATATCAGCCTGGGAAAAGATTTTATGAAGAGAACCCCATTGGCAATTGCAGCAATACCAAAAATAAATACATGTGACCTGCTCAAGCTAAAAGGCTTTTGCACAGCTAAGGGTACAACAACTAAAGCAAACAGACAACCTTCATTATCAGAGAAGATATTTGCATATTATAAATCTCACAAAAGCCTAATACCTAGAATCTACAGAGAACTCAAACTAAGCAACAAGAAAAGAGCAAACAACTAGATTTATCACTGGCCAAGAGGCCTAAACAGAACCTTCTCCCAAGAGAGATGAATGGCCAACAAACCCATAAAAAATGCTCATTGTCCCTAATCATCAGAGAAATGTAAATCAAAACCACCTTGAGAAATCATCTAACCCCACTAAGATTAGCCCACATCAAAAAGTCCCAAAGCTCTAATCACTGACATGTAGGAGAAGCACCAGGCTTATAGAAGCAGCCACTGGTTCTTGAAGGAGGCACTCAGAGGGGGACAATCTCCTGGCCAGCATGAAGATGTTTTGCAGCCCTGAGACAAGCCCTCAAACAACTGCACACGTTAATGAGATAAGACCAGTCCCCTGTTAGCAAGCAGGTGTTAAATCTTGGACATATGTGGTACAACAGGGTGGGAGTCAAGCCCCTGGGAAAAGAGCATGTAGCAATCCTTTAGCACGTAGAACCAGTGCATGGGCTCCTCACACCTGTTGTATAATACTTCAATAAAAGGCCACGACAGAAGTTACATGGGGCTCTCCCCGGAATGTTGGGAAGCCCACTTCTTTTGCAGGCTTGTACCTTCCATCTGTGTCCTAGCTGTTTTTATTCACGTGGAGGTGTGGTGCCACAGTAGGCACCGACACTGGCATGGGTGTGGTGAAAAGGGAACACTTATAAACTGTTGGTGGGACTGCAAATTAATACAGCCCTTGTAGAAAGAAGTGTGGAGAATCCTCAAAGACTGCAAGCAGACCAGGCATTTGTTCCTATAATCCCATTACTAGGTATCTACCCAGAAGAACAAAAATCATTTTACCATCAGGATATTTGCAATTGAATGTGTATAACATTCACAATTGCTAAGATATGAAATAACCCAAGTGCCAATCAATTTATGAACAGATTAATTATGGTATATATATACCGTGTTTCCCTGAAAATAAGACACTGTCTCATATTTATTTTTTCTCAATAAGACACAATAGGGCTTATTTTCAGGGGATGTCTTGTTTTTATTAAGTATAATACAACAATCTACATTTATTCAAATACAGTTAAGTCATGTTTTTCTGGAACCTGACAGGGGGAGCTGACCTTGTTGGTGGGGCTGGCACTAGTGATGCATGAACTCCTTTCCCCAGCCATTCACGAGTGCAACAGGATGCCTGCTACCGCAGTTACCACACGCACACCTGCGCAAGTGCCAACAGCTCGGAGAAAGGAGCTGTGGCAAATAAAAGGTATTCCAGTCTTCCTTACCACTCCACGCTGAAATGCACAGCATGGCATATCACGGTATATGCACAGTATATCTGCATAGCCATGCCCATCACTAGGTCTTATTATCGAGGTAGGGCTTATATTTAACAAATGCATAGAAATCCTGCTAGAGCTTATTTTGGGGGTAGGTCTTATTTTCAGGGAAACACGGTACCATTGAATACCATTCAACCAAAAATCTCCTGTAAGAAAGGAGACTTTACATCTTTTCAATTACCTGGATGGATTTGGAAAATAGACTCCTAAGTATCACCTAGGTATATATCAATGAGATATATATATATATATATATATATATATACCATCAAATACCACTCAGCCTTAAAGTCTTCTGTAAGAAAGGAGACTTTACATCTTTTACATTTACCTAGATGGATTTGGAGAACAGCCTCCTAAGTATCACAAGAATGGCAAAGCAAGGATCCCATCCATGTACTTAATACTAATATGAAACTAGCAGGTGAACACCTACGTACCTACACAAGAAGTAAAAACACAAATTCTAGTAGGAGGGGAGGAGGAGAAAGGGGTTTGGTCTCATCTGATGGGTACAATGTAGGGGTATATGTATGCCTCATTGTTAAAGGGCTCAACTACAACTTTCATTTGGACTATATATTAATCTGAAATAAATAAATAAATAAATGTCAGAGTAAGTTAAAAAAAATAATAAAGCATGAAGTATTCAACACCTTATTTGGTAGGTGAGTGGATTGGGGAAAAGGCTAAGGTAGTATTACAACACACAGTTTAAATCCCCAGAAATCTGAGAAATATTTAATATTAAAAATCCTGTTACACACAAAAAACTACACTATAATATTAATAATATCAAATTTACCTACAGATAGGACCTATGAAGGAAAATATGGAAAAATGAAAACATTCATTGGAATAAAATTTTCTTAGGTAATTTCTTTTTCTATTTGTACATTGTTGCTGGTATAGCTAGCTAATAATACTCATAAATTATATTAAACCAAGGGTACAAATAATAAATAATCCACATTACTTAAATAGAGACACAGTCTAGGGGCAAATTATAATAAGTGTTTATTTTTATGTTTCAATTATTATATCTTTTGCAAGAAGATATGCTTTTTATGACAGTGGAAGATGTGTGATGCTAATTTATTTTTCACAATCTAAATCAAGCACACATCGAAACAGTCAAAAGTCAAAGCAGACCCATATTGATAACTTAGTATCAGTACTGATCCATAATTGAACTCCTCAGATCTTTCCTTATCTTGCTACAAGAGACTCTCCTGAATTCTAAATTGGTTAGATGGTTCCAAAGCTTTTGTATCTACAAAAACAAAGCTATGAATGCTTCTGTTTCAGTATGTAAAGCATTGATGGCAGCAAAGAACACAATCATTTCTCAAGTTCAGACCTGCATTCCCAAAGTCACGGTACCCAGTGATAAAAGCAGAGATAACAGACCTCATAATAGATGACATTCAAGCTGCTGCAGAATGAGAACTGTAAAATACAAGACAGAAGGAAATTGTAATCCACATTTAACCTTTAAAATTGGAGCTCACATCCCCACTTTGGATCATGAATGAAAATTTCACATCTCCTCCAGTTGTTACTCAACTTAAGCCACCAAAAAGTGTGACAGAAGATATGGGAAGCAAAGAAAGTTGGAGACTTGTCCCATCTACGCATCTTTAAAAATGGTTGTCTGGCCTTACTGCCATTCATTCCATTCAGCAGTACGGAGGCAATCTAAATAGGAAGAGACATCTGGACCTTTAAATTCATACTCTCCTATCCTCAACCCTGTGAGAGAAGTATTACTGCTGCCTTTCTATACAAATAGCAACAGTGAAATAAAGCTTCAAAAGGTAAGAAAACAAAGAGGAAGTACATTTTATATTTCAACACAATACATTAATGCATATGTATTACTAAAACAAATTTCCACAATACTGTAGATGAATGTAGAAAAGGAACTATGTGTACCAGATTATCTTATCAATATTTAAATGTAGAATAAAGACTCCCAAAATACATCCCTCCCTCTCAAAAACCATTCTCTGTCCTGAGGCACCACATTGAGTTCTAACTTAAAGGGACTTAAGATTTTGAGGAAAGTAGACTCATAAACAAATAACTGGAATGAAGTGTCAAAGAAAGTCCCATCAACGTTTCCAAGTACAGAGGGACCCCATGAGAAAGTGGTCAAGTTTCCTAAGGAAAATCAGGAAAGGCTTCAAGGCTAAGCTGGGAGAATACAACTTATATACATGATTATATATATTTCACAGTACATTTTGTTAAAATTCCTGCTTTGGTTTATTTTTCACTTCTTAAAACCAATCTATTAAAAGCCTATCACTAAAACCAGATTCCATCGAAAAGATTTATTGAAACTTGGGCATGAAAGGGCCCCACCACAAAAATCCACACCTTCAAAAGTGAGAATGCTTCTAAATATAATCTACAAAGTAGAAATTGTGTAGGCTTGAGATTCTTAGTTCTAGAAAAAAGGACTAATCAAACATTATTCTAAAATTTAATTTTAAGACATGACAGTGTTGGTTGTGATATATTAAAAATGAAAAGTTATATATTAAAATACTTCTGCCTACAGCTGTGATACTCAGCTGGCACAAATAGATAACTATTATTTAGAATATAGGAGTTAAAACATATCCTTAAAAAATTTGGAAGGATTCTTTTGATATAACCACTTGACAATAAAAATTGCAAAAAGTGCGTTTCACATTAAACTTTCAAAAATCATCCTTAAAACACACCAACTCAAGAGAATTTTCTCTTGTAGAATCTCTGTAGAATTCTCTCTGTAGAATCTCTTCCTTAGCTTTTTATTGGTTAGACTACTTTTTTATTCGTTGCTTTCAGTGAAGCAATACTTCTATTCACTCGTTTCATAATTTAAGCACCTTGACAGTAAGACTAAAATATTCTACTCAGAATTATCTTTTAAAAATTGACAAATTTTTATTAAGTCCTTTACAAAAAAGTTTTTATGTGACCACAAAATAAAATGGCAAAGCAGAAAAAAAAAGAGTGAAAAGAGATCAAAGAGGAAACAAAACATGTGAAGGAACAAAATATATGAGATAGGATCTGAAGGTAACTAGAAAAAAGTGAGCAATGCTCTTAAAGATCAGGCACGAGGAAAGGAAATAATAAATGGTCTTCATTTTCTCATTTCCCTCCTTTCAATACAAAAAGCAGCATAGAACAGAAAGAACAGAGTATTTGGGACAAGAGGACTAGGTTTCAAATTACATATAGTACACTGCTGTCTGGCTGCATAATCAGTAATGCCAGGCTTCCTGTGGAGTATAAATGAATTAACGTATAAGAAAAAAAGCTACAAAGAGTTGAACAGAAGTTAATTACAGTTGTGACTATAATTAATGCAACTGTACTCCTATCAAAACCTACAGTGCTAATGACATTCCACAAAAGCAAGATGGCAAGGAAGTTTTCAAATTTTTTAAACAAGGCCGGGTGCGGTAGCTCATGCCTGTAATCCCAGCATTCTGGGAGGCCAGGACCAGTGGACTGCTTGAGCTCAGGCGTTCAAGATCAGACTGGGTAAGAGGGAGACCCACCTCTAAAAATAGCCAGCATTGTGGCAGGTGCCTATCGTTCCAACTATGTGGAAGCCTGAGGCAAGAGAATCATTTGAGCCCAAGAGTTTGAGGTTGCGGTATGATGCTACGGCGCTCTACTGAGGGTGACAAAGTGAGATGCTGTTTCAAAAAAAAAACAAAAATAAAACTTTTAAACACTAGAAGATCCAATTCCTTTCTTTTCAAAGCTCTGGAGGGCTAGCAAATAGTTTACAAATGAATTGTATTGATAATGATAATCAAGTATACATTAAAATAGATTCAAGGTAATACCTCTGGAATAACTCGCTTGCACTGTGCCGTACTGTAGTGAACTTGGGACTGTACATGATTATGGAAACACAGTGAAGAATCATGGCTGTTTTTCCTTCCGGTGACACCTGAGTAGTATGATCATCACCTACTGAAACACTGGATCACAATGGCAATGAATCTAGGTGAGGGGTAGCTTCACCGGGTTTGCATCAACCAGCCTGTCATCTCCCTTCTCTGGCTAGGGTCCTGCTCGGCCACCATGCCTCTGCCAGCAAACACCTTTGAGAATCACTGCTCTGGGTGATATTTCTTGCCTTTTATTAAATCCTCTCAAACTTCTTTTTTCCTAAGCAATCCAAGTCATCCACCAAGTTTAAAACTACCTGTCTCAAGAGTCCTGATGATAAACATGCCTCTGGGTAGAAAGGAAAGTTGCTTCCAAGATGGACAAAGTTCTTGAGCACACAAGTACCCTGCCTATCACTGCTCAGAACTGCAACACAACTGAAAGGTGTAAAGGCAGAGAGTCCGCCAGCTGGGCTGTACTCAAGACCCTCTTCACTACAGAATACAGGTACACCAAAGAGAAACACACGGCATGTCTGCCTCAAACAACTGCAGCTTCATTTTGTACAGTAGGAAGACATAGAGAAAAGAAAGTGAAACTTGACATGTAGAGACTAGGATGCCAGAAAAAGATGAGTCGAATTCTAATAACTTTTGCTGGAGATCACTGTCTAAAATGCCAACATCTCACTCTTAGAACAGACTCGGAAACTCAGTTTTATATTACAGATGCATACTCATACAGTCCAAGAATTTCAGCATGAAAAGAATCTTATATATCATACAATTTCCAACTTAGGAAACTGAGAACCACTGAGATGGCATGGGTTGTTAAACATGACATTGCTGAAACTATTACGTACCCATAATAATTAACTTTTTTTTTTTTTGAAGGTGACCTTGTTAGTAGTAGAAACAAGCTCTTCAACACAGCTCCTCAGAGCCACATTCCAGGACTCTCACCCATCACAGCAGCCAACTTTGCAGGGCAGCTTAAGGAAACGGTGCACTTGAATTTTCACAGTTACAATACAGATTTAATGTGTTAGAAACCATCCTTGATAAGGACATCTCAATTACTATTTCTTTATCACTCCATAAAATGTATACTTTGTTATAAAATGGTAGTAGTGAGATAAACGTCTACCTAAAATTCATCCCGAGTTGATATCGTAACCGGAGATGCTGCAAATGAGATTTTTCCCTCAAACTAGGCAAACGAAATTGGTACTTATTCTCTCAGCCTCAGAAGTACTTCCTACATACCTGCTGCATGCTTTTTGTAGCATATTACAAAATGAACATTTAAAAGAAAACGTGCAAATTGCCAAACATTAGATAAAAAATGTTAAAATCAACTGAACATTCTTAAGCTGTGCCAATTAATATCAATATTAGGTTTTCTAAGAAAGATTCATTACATCATTAAAGAAAGATCATAAACTCAGAAACTACTCTAATGGTCAAATAAAAATTTTCAAGAAAAAGAGAAAGTAAGATTTAAATTCCTTATCTACCCATACCTCAGCTGTAAAATTACTCTATATTGCCAATTTTTTTAACTTGGCAGTTGATATAATAAATTATTTCCCTGAAAATAAAATTTTTGGTTTTTACAAAATTAAAGATAATTGTAAATTTTATGTACATTTTCCTATGCCTTTTTAACATGACCTGGTTTCCACTTTATATTTCTATTTTTAGGGAACTCAGCTATAAAGAAGAACTACCAATGCAATTTACTATTGTGCTAAGAACAGTCAAAACAAAATAGAAAATACCACAATTAACCTACAACTTCACCCTCCAATTTAAAATGCAATGAAGTGGCCAGTAATTTTTTCACTAAGTTTATAGTCTGATTTATTTTCATTACATTTTACTAGTCAAAAACGTCAATTCTCTAAACAAAGAATAAAATTTCTCAAGTCACATAATAAAGCACATATGTGTTAAGTACAGAAAAGCAGTGTACCAAATGCCAATTCTCTTAAAAGTTGGTTGTAACCAAGGAAATATATGAAAACATTCTCTATCTTCAAAGGATATTAAAATTCTTAAAAATATATACATTAAGAGAACATTTTGTACGGGAAGCTTCAAAATATGATTAATTGATCTATTTGGTGTTTTTTACTAAAAAACTCCTACTCGAGTAAATAGTATAAAGTTTAGGTATAATACAAATTATTTCTAGGCCTGATGCTTTATATTAGTTATGAATTAGGGAAAATTACTATGACTGAGAAATTAGAACGTTGGGACCCCAATATTGCCATATGTAAAAATACATAATACCTGAAGTGAAAACAACTAATATGTAGACTTAAAGGCAAAGATGTTCAGACATAAACTGGTTTATATTAACAGTTTTCACAAAAGCTTAGACAAAGATATTTCTAAAGAATTAACAATACTTGTAAGTCTCACCTTCATGCAATCTATAAGACACCATCATAATTCGTAAGAGTTAATGTTTTAGCCCAATTTAACAGTAAGCTGGTCCTTGTTAATATTTAAACAAAGAAAGATGGGGCTACTGTACTGGACAGTTTAGTGAGGCTATTAACAGAAGGCCCACAGGAGAGGAAAACACAATTAAATAGTTTAGGGAAGAGGGGAAGTGGTTCAGTGGGTATAACGTAGGGGTATCTGGCACATCTCTTGGGTAAAGGACTCAACCACAACTGGGACTATACCTTACAAACACAGACAATGTAACCAAATCCTATATACCTTAAAGTTGATCCACAGGAAATAAATTAAAATTAAAAAAAAAGAAAAGAGAACCCTTGGAAAGTCTGTGATATTCAAGCCTCAAACAATTGCATGTCCTTGTTTATAACAACCAAATCCAGGGAGCCATTAGGACAAACTGTTATATAAAAATGTCAATGAGACTATCAGAGCACCTCTCTGGCCGGGCGCCGTGGCTCACCTCTATAATTCTAGCACTTTGAGAAGAGGGGAGGATTGCTTGAGCTCAGGAGTTTGAGACCACCCTGAGCAATATTTACTTACACCAGTAAGACTGGAAAGGATTCCTGACATATTAAACCAGTACACAAACTTTTCCTCTATGTCCAGACTAAAGCAACTATATCTGAGGTTACACATAATGACAGGTTGCATAAAGGAGTCCTTTCAAAGTATATATTTAAAAAATCATTAAAAATAATTCTGTTGAAAAGCAAATACTGAAGAAGCAGGTGTGCTTTTGTGGTCCAATGTCGCCCTAGATGCACTACGCTACACATCCAAGCTCAATCACTTACTCATTAAGTCAGGAAAACATCCTCAAGTCAATCCGCATTGGACTCTCAGGGTGATTACTCGGTCATTAACACTGATATAACCATACTTGATATCGTTCTCCCTCCACTTTCAATTTATAGGGTGTATGCTCTGAATAAACACCACATGCAAAGCACAAAACCTGACACAGCGAAGATTAATAGCAATGCCTTAAATCAGAAAGCTGCTTTGGTGAAGGACCCTGGGAATTTAGGTTGGTCTAATCCAAGATGGCATCAATTACTCACAAGTCAGGGGAAACAGAAAATCAATTAAACTTGCAGATTATACCATATTGGGATAGGAAAACACTGAATTACCAGCACTTGAGGCATTTATTATTAGATTGAATGAAAACATACTAATAATAGGGATCTCTTCTAACAACGGTTCAATGGGGAAAAATTATGACTTAATGGTAGAAAAAGTTTTTCTAATTTCAATAGAAAATATGTACTTGCAATCATTTGTCATAAACTTCCTAACCAGATTATCCTTCTACAAAAACAAAATTATTTTTAATGAATTTGTTTGTTTAGAGGACTTCATGTACATTTGTTGGAAGAAAAGCAATTTTTACACCTTTCAGATCTTTCATACAGAAATGTTTTTAATGATCATATAAGCCAAGACTAAAGTACACATGAATTTTTTTTTTTTTTTTTGCAGTTTTTGGCCGGGGCTGGGTTTGAACCCACCACCTCCGGCATATGGGGCTATAGCCCCACTCCTCTGAGCCACAGGAGCCACTCATGACTATTTTTAAAAGAAAGAAATGAATGTGAATCCTTTAGATATTATATTTCTTCCCTTAGATTCAATTACATATCTTATTAAATTATCAACATGATACAGGGAAAAATCCTAAATTGATGTCATCTCCTAAAGCAAAAATTATAAATGGATAGAATTTTCAGGCTAATGTTGAAACAATGAGTATTCATTCAGAATAACTTAGAATTGGCTATTCTGATGCAACCAAGACAGATAACAAATGAAAACATGCTTTGTGTGGTTTTATGTTAATTACAACAGATTTAAATGCTTCCAATATCAATGTAGCTTATTTAAAAATATGAAAGTATTTTAAAATATCCCTTGCTATAATGTGGAATAACAGGAATAAGAAGAATGCAAACAGGCTGCAGCAGAGGCCATATGCCCAAAGCCGCTTCAAGGAAGAAATGTGCAATGGGCCCAAAAGGCATCAAACACTGAAACAAGACAGTTGTAGCAACATCTTCTTGTAAGGCTATACTTCCATCTGGCCCTCTGGGCAGAGCCTCGCTTCTTCACGGCTAACTTCTTATCAATTAGGGTACCAGCACAGCAGATGGTACGCTGCATAGCTTAAGAGAGTTTCATAAAGGGACTATTTACTCAAGTTTGGGCAGGGATAGGAAAACCAACAAAAGACAATGCAATGCAACATAATACTCTTAAGGCAAAGAACAATGGGGTGCTGTTTCCATCCCAGAGGCAAAGGAAGGGTAGGCTGTAGGAACCTGGAGAAAAGAGATGAATAGACAGGGTTACAGACAAGAGCTGTGGCTTTCAGGTGAGGAAAGCAGCCAACCCAAAACAAGCAGTTGGGAAGGACAGAAGAGAATGGATATTCCATCTCAAACTCTTGCCCCACCCTCCAATCTCCAATTGGCTGAATCTAACTATAGAAATTACATTTCTCTGAACCATTTGGGAAACTCCTAAGCACACTGTTGACTACCATTAATTTTATTGAGTTTTTTTTTTTTTTTTTTTTTTTGATGACAGAGTCGCATTCTACCATGCAGGGTAGAGCTCTGTGGCATCACAGCTCATAGCAACCTCAAACTCCTAGACTCAAACCATCCTCTTCTCTCGGCTCCTGAGTACTGAAGACTAAAGGGACCCACCAGCACACTCAGTTATTATTATTATTATTATTTTAGTAGAGACAGGGTCTTGCTCTCAGGCTGGTCTCAAACTCCTGAGCTCAGGCTATCCACTCACCTCAGCCTCCCAGAGTGCTGGGAGCCACCACGCCAGACCCATTACTTTTTTCAAAATAGATTTTATTTTTTAGAGCAGCTTTGGGTTTATAGCAAAACTGAGAAGAACAGAGCTTCCACATGCTACTACCAGCCCCCCTGTAACAAACACAGTGTCTCCCACTATCAACATCCTGCACCATAGTAAAACAATTATTATAACCAATGAACCTGCACTGACACACCATTATCATCCAGAGCGCACAGTTTACATTCGGGTGCACTCTTGGTGTTCTGCATTCTTTTTTTTTTTTTTTTGTAGAGACAGAGTCTCACTTTTTTATCCTCAGTAGAGTGCAGTGGAGTCACAGCTCACAGCAACCTCCAACTCCTGGGCTTAGGCGATTCTTCTGCCTCAGCCTCCCAAGTAGCTGGGACTATAGGTGCCTGCCGCAACGCCCAGCTATTTTTTGTTGCAGTTTGGCTGGGGCTGGGTTTGAACCTGCCACCCTTGGTATATAGGGCCGGCAACCTACTCATTGAGCCACAGGCACCTCCCGGTGTTCTGCATTCTAAGGGTTTGGACAAACATATAAATGACACATATTTGCCACTATACTATCATACAGAATAGCATCATTGCTGTAAATACCTTCTGTGCTCTGCCTATTCATCATTGTCTCAATGCACTACAGTGTATTTATCCACTCATTTAAGGAAGGACACAGCTGCTTCTAGGCATTGGCTATTATGAATAAAGCTACTAAAACATCATATGCAGGGTTTTGGGTAGACATCAGTTTTCAGCTCAATTGGGTAAACATCAAGAAGCACAAGTGCTGTACTACTTGCTAAGATGATGCTTAGTATAGTGAGAAACTACTCAGCAGTTTTCCAAAGTGGCTGTACCATTTTGCACTCCGATCAACAATGAATGACAGTTTCTGCTGCTCCACATCCTTGCTGGCATTTGGTGCCATTGATGTTTTGGACTTTGGGTTTTATACTAAGAGCATACAGTGGGACATCACTGTTGCTTTCATTTATCTTTTTTTATGCTTATTTGCCATCTTATATCTTCTCTGGTAAAATGTGTGTTCAGGTCTTTTGTCTATTTATTAAACGAACTATCCATTTTCTTATTGTTGAGTTTTAAGAGTTCTTCATGTATTTTGGATAATAGTCCTTTATCAGATGTCTTTCACAAATATCACTTTCCACTTTGCGGCTTGTCTGTTTATTCTCTTAACAGAGTCATTTGAACAAAAGCTTTTCATTTTTATGACATCTGACTTTTCAACTATTTCTTTCAAAGATCCTATTTGTGATGTTCTATCTAAAATGTTATCGCTATACCAATGGTCTCCTAAATTTTCTCCTATATTATCTTCATTATCATTAATTTATTTAAAAAATTATTCAGGCCAGGCATGGTGGCTCAGGCAAGTAATGCTGGCTCACTGGGAGGCAAAGGTGGGTGGATCAATTGAGCTCAGGAGTTCAAGACCAGCCTGAACAAGAGTGAGTCCCTGTCTACTAAAAAATAGCTAGGCATTGTGGCGGGCACTTGTAGTCCCAGCTACTCAGGAGACTGAGCCACAAGGATCGCTTGTGCCCAAGAGTTTGAGGTTACTATGAGCCATGACACCATGGCACTCTACTTTGTACAACAGAGTGAGACTCTAGGTCTCAAGAAAAAAAAGAGAAAAAGATTATTGAGTGGCCAGTACATGCCTGATACTCAAAACACAAGATGAGTAAAGCACCAATACCCTGAAGCATCTTGAAGTACTGCTTAAGAACCTCAATCAGACACAACCTTTCAGGCTGTGAATCCCAACTGGAAGGGAACAGAGAAGTCATAGTATGGTGTGAGTTGTAGTATACCAGACATACAGTCTTTGAAGACAGACTATATGGATTCAAATCCCAACTATGTAACTTATTAGCTATATGCCCTTGTGTCCCAACCTCCTCATCTGCAAAATGAGAAAAATACTTATACTCATTTGACTTACCCAAGTGAAGTACTTAGCACAGTGCCTTTCACTTGCCAAGTATATAATAAATGATAGTACACTAGATTCTATAAGATAGAGCTGAAATATAGTTTCAAAAAACATTCTAAATTATCACTGCTATAAATTTTTAAACCTGATATTTTATTTTTGAATTTCAAAAGAAGATTAAGGTATACTCCCATTCTCCTAGCCTGTGATAATCAATTCTTAGTATAAATGAAAGATTCAAGAATAATGAGTAAAAGCATGTGAAAAGTAGTAAACACAAGATAGCAGGAAAAGTATGAAGTTAAAAATTTCAATTTGATAGATGTAGGCTTTTCATAACATAAATTTCTCATTTATAACAAAATAATAATTTTAAGTGGGATTTACAATTTATTTCACACATTATTTCAATACCATATTACTGGTTTTCATTTGTGCTGATCTAACACAGGAAAATAGTCTACAAATATTTAAAGTTCAACCACAAAATTGAGAATATTTTATCTCTCAGTGGCTTCAATAAGAATCTGTTTGAATGAGCATCAGTTAATAAAAATCCAAGCATAATTCTATTTTCTAGCCTAACTTTAAAAATTAAACCTCAAGGCTATCAAAATTAACTACTATGTTTAAAAGTACTTTTAAAAAACAAAACTATAACTAATTATGTGATGATATGAAAATGTGCAGATACAAAATGATCTGAGATTCAAACTAAATCCATTTTATATAAGATTTTTAAAACTTGACCACTGTCTGATTCATTTATAAGTCAAATGTACAGTAGAGTTTCTGCCTCCTGTATTAGATTAGTGAGTACTTGAAGCCAAAACAAAAACATATGTTTTCGTTTGTTTGTTTTGAGAAAGTCTCATTATGTTCTCCTGGGCACAGTACCATGGCATCATCATAGTTCATAGCAACCTGAAGTCCTTGGGCTGGAGCAATCCTCTTGCCTCAGCCTCCCAAGTAGCTGGGTCTACAGCTGTGTGCCACAATGCATGGCTAGTTTTTCGAATTTTTAGTAGAGATGGGGTCTCCCTCTTGCTCAGGCTGGGCTTAAACTCCTGAGCTCAAGTGAACTACCTGCTTCAGAGTCCTAAAGTGTTAGGATTACAGGCATGAGTCATGATACTTGGCAAAAAATAGTATTATTTTTTATCTAAAACTATAACTTAAAAAAAATTTTTTTTTCATTTCAGGTTAATGTGAGTATACAAACAACGAGGTTACAAAATTTGCATTTGTTAGGTGGTGTCCCTCTTGTAGTTGTGTACTGCACCCAAAAAGCGTGCCATAACTCTTACATTGTGCCCATTAAGTGGGAACATACTGAACCCCCTTTCCACCTCCCCCAAACTTGAATTGAGATTTTCTATTATGTGGGTATATTCTAGATCATCTTCTGGTTTCATATTAGTATTGAGTACACTGGATATTTGATTTTTCCATCCTTGTGATACTTCACAAAGAAGAGTGTATAAAGATGTAAAGTATTCATCTTCTTATGGCTGAATAGTATCCCATGGTATATATATACCACAGTTTGTTAATCCATTCCTAAGTTGATAGGCACTTAGGTTATTTCCGTATCTTGGTAACTGTAAACTGAGTTGCCATAAACAATCTAGTACAAATGTCTTTACCATAGAATGATTGTTTTTTTCTGGGCAAATGCCTAGTAAGGGAGTGAAGGATCAAATGGGAGGTCTAAGTTGAGTTCCTTGAGGATTCTCCACACTTCTTTCCAAAGAGGCTGTTATTAGTTTACAGTCCCACCAACAATGTAAAAGTATTCCCCTCCCTCCACATCCTCACCAGCACCTGCAACCTTAGGACTTCCTAGGTATTGCATTTTCTTTAAAACTACTATGAAGGGAATTATATCCTTGATTAGCGTCTCAACTTGGCTGTTATTGGCATATACAAAGTCCAATAATTTGGAGACACTGATTTTATACCCTGAGAAGTTACTGTATTTCTTAATCACTTCCAAGAGTTTTGTGGTTGAATTTCTGGCGTTCTCTAAATAGAAAATCATATCATTGGCAAAGAGCAAGAGTTTGACCTCCTCTGCCCCCACTTGGATGCCCTTTATATCCTTCTCTTGCCCAAACACATTGGCTATAACTTCAAGAACTACCATGTTTCCCCAAAAATAAGACCTACCCCAAAATTAAGCCCTATAAGGATTTCTATGCACTTGTTAAATATAAGCCCTACCCAGATAATAAGACCTAGTGATAGACATGGCTACACTGCATAGCCACGCCATGTATTTCAGCGCCAAGCAGTAAGGAAGACCAGAATACCTTTCTCCAAGTCATTCGCACTTGTACGGGTGCATGTGTGGTAACAGCCGTCACAGGCATCCTATTGCACATGTGCAAACGGCTAGGAGAAAGGAGTTCACACATCACTAGAGCCAGCCCCACCAACAAGGTCGGCTCCCCTCCCCCTGCAGAAGAAGATGACTTAACTGTATTTGAATAAATGTAGATTGTTATATTATACTTAATAAAAAATAAGACATCCCCTAAAAATAAGCCCTAGTGTGTCTTCTTGAGAAAAAATAAATATAAGACGGTGTCTTATTTTCGGGGAAACATGTTATGTTGAATAGTAGTGGCAATAGAGGACACTCTTTCTATTTCCATTTCTAGGTGGAAAATCTTTCAGTTTTACTCCAATATTAGCTGTGGGTCTGTTGTAAATGGTTTCAATCCGTTTAAGAAATGTGCCACCTATGCCTATATTCTTAAGTGTTCTTCTTAGAAAATGATGCTGAATTTTGTCAAATGCTTTTTCTGTATCTACTGAGAAAATCATACGGGCTTTGTTTTTGCTTCTATTGATATGGTGAGTTACCAATTTGCATATGTTAAACTTTCCTTGTATGCCAGGAATGAAGCCTACTTGATCATGATATATAATTTTTTTAATGTATAGTATAATCTTATTGGCTAAGATTTTACTGAGTATTTTTGCATCTACATTCATTAGTGAAATTGGTCTGAAGTTTTGGTATCAGAGTGATGTTTACTTCCCAGACTGTGTTGGGGAAAGATTCCTTCCTTCTGAATGTTTTGGAAAAGGTTCTGCAATATGGGTACAAGCTCATCTTTGAAGGTTTAATAGAATTCTGGTGTGAAATCTTCTAGTTAGAGGCTTTTTGTTGCTGTTGTTAGAAGATTTTTTTTTATATATATATAAAGTTTCTTCAATCTCAGTGCTTGATATTGGTCTGTTCAAGAGATCTATTTTTTTCCTGGTTAAGTCTTGCATGATTGTCTGATTCCAGTATTGGTCCATTTCCTCCACATTATCAAATTTCTGGGTATAGAGTTTCTTATAGTAGTCAGAGATAATGTCTTATATCTCTGTGTTATCTATTGCAATTTCTTGTTTATCATTTCTGATAGAGGTTATTAGAAATTTTACTTTTCTGTTTCTAGTTAATGCAGCCAAAGGATTATTGATTTTACTTATCTTTTAAAAGAACAAACTGTTAGTTTCATTAATTTTCTGAATGATTCTTTTGTTTTCAATTTCATTTATTTCTGATTTAATTTTGGTTATTTATTTTCTTCTGCTAGGTTTGGGATGAAATTGCTCTTTCTTTTCTATTTCCTCAAGATGATTCATTAGGTTGTTGATCTGTTCTCTGTTTTTTGGATATAGCATCTAATGCAATAAATTTTCCTCTTAGAACTACTTTTGCAGTATCCCACAGGTTTGGGTACCTTCTAGGTTCATTGTTGTTATGTTTAAGGAATTTAATAACTTCCTCTTTTGTCTCTTCCCGACACAACTGTCATTCAGTATAAGGTGGCTTAATTTCCGTGCCTTTGTGTAGGGATGAAAATTTTTGTTGGTATTGAGTTCTACCTTTACTACCTTGTGGTCTAAAAAGTATAATTTCAAATCTTTTAATTTTTTTGATGTTTGATTTGTGTCCTAGTATATGACCTATTTTGAAGAATATTCCTGCGCTATTGAGAGGAACATATATTCATTAGCTTTGGGATAGTGTGATCTGTATATGACTTGTAATCCTAGATGTTCTAGGGTTGTATTTAAGTCCCCTGAATTTCTGTTTAGTTTCTGATTAGAGGTTCTGTCCAGTTCTATAAGATGGGTAGTAAAGTCCCCAGCTATCATGCTGTTATAGGATATCCTATTGCTCAGACCAATTAATGTCTGTTTCATAAACCTGGGAGAACAGTGTAAGTTTTATAAAGAAGCTCAGTGTTAACTGAGTGGTGTTATCATAATGTAGTTCAGAAACTATATACATTCGCTCTTCTTGCTGTCAATAATTACCTTTAATTGTTTCCTCCACAACTTCTACTACACGATCTATCTGTTGAACCTAGAAAAGAAAATAAACTATTAGGCAAAAATATACACAAGGAAGAAAAATGCATGTTTATACTGCTTAGGTCAATGTCACATAATTTCTAAGCACATCAATACAGGTTTTATTTAATACATTTGGAGATATTACAAAAGAGTCTATATTAATGTTCTGTTACAATGAAGTATGAAATTATCACCATCCTATCTTCTGAAAAAAACTAAAGAAATCATTGAATTTCAACAAACTTCCCAGAGTTGTGTTAGAATAATCTATCAATATAAACTTAACACATCCTGAGATATAAACTTAAGTTTAATTATAATACATCCTCTCTAACAGAGCTTCATGAAAAATGGCACAAAATGACAACCTATCATGGATTGATAATATAGTTTATATAAAGGAAAAAAATAAAATAAAAAATGACAACCTACACAAAAAGACATATTAAGGAGATCTATTCAAAATTATGTTTTATTAATTTATTATTCAAAGCCCTTTTAATGAATTTCTGTCATGTGCTGAGTAATGCCATACTCAGGTCCATGAAATACAAATTCAAATCGTACAGCTACTGTTCTACATGCCAGTGACAAAGGAAGAGTTCCCAAGCTCCATAGGAACATAGAGGAAAGGTAATAAAATCAGACAAAGTGAACCAAGAATGCTGCATAGGACAAGAAAGGTGACTCTTGAGATTAAGATAAACAAGGTTATGACAAGAGAAGCTCACTAAGAAGAATGAATAAGCATGACTAGAGTTTAAAAGGTAAATGAAAAAAATGAAGTAATATTATGATTCAAGAAGCTAAAGGAAGAAAATAAGAATAACTCAAAGTTAATTTTCTTTTAAAAATCCTCAAATTGGCTCGGTGCCTATGGCTCAAGTGGCTAAGGCGCCAGCCACATACAACACCTAAGGTGGCAGGTTTGAATCCAGCCCTGGCCCGCCGAACAACAATAATGACTGCAACCAAAAAATAGTCGGGCATTGTGGCGGGCACCTGTGGTCCCAGCTACTTGGGGGGCTGAGGCAGGAGACTCGCTTGAGCCCAGGAGTTGGAGGTTGCTGTGAGCTGTAATGCCACAGCACTCTACCCAGGGTGACAGCTTGAGGCTCTGTCTCAAAAAAAAAAAAAAAAATCCTCAAATTATCATTGTTTTACTACAGAAGAAATACCATGGAAAAATTTAAACAAAATAGAAATACAAAAAGGAAACAGTTAAAATAACCCATAACATCCTCTATTCCACTCCTCAGAAGAAATCACTAATAACAGTTTCATGAATAGATACTAAGACATTTTCTGGTGTCATATTTTTACACGGATCTGTTCTGCAATACAACTCTCCTTTTACAAATGAGAGGAGGGAAAAATACATGTATGTGTAAATAGATAAGCAAATATATAAGATAAACCTATCCCTTCACTTTTTCTTCTACATCAATAGTATACACAGATCTATATCATTGCGGTAGCTGCCTAGCGTGGATGCCTACAAGGATATAAAGACCTGAGAGCACGCTTGAACCCCCTTCTACCTCTGATCACTCAGGCTCCCTACAGACAAAGTAGATCTCAGAAAATGCTAGGTCTTTGGTCCTTAACAAACACTTCTAACTGGAGATGCATCTACCTGAAAATGTGGAAACTATTAGGCTCTGGTTTTCTGAAGAGAGTCCATGTGGCTTCCATATAAAATGATCAAAGAAGCCAGAATAGCAACTTTAAAGAAAAGGGAGGGGCCAAAAGTGTCGAATGCTACAGAGATAAGTACAGTAACATAGAGATTAAAATGAGTATGCTTGATTTAAACAAGACACTTAACAAACCCAGGTCAAACAGCAAGTTCAATAGTAATAAGGATAAGAAAAAGGGGAAAGCTAATATAGACTACTCTTACAAAAAGCTGGGTAGAAAGAGAAGGAGAAACAGGACTCTCAGTGCCTGGAGAATATCAAACAAATGTGTGTTTGTTATAGGTTAGTATATTTAGCTATTTCCTTTCTTTTTGCAGTCTACATGTTGAAGGAAGAAAGATAGCAAACAGAGGAGCTGAAGACAGGAAAAACAACTAGTACAAGTTCCCTCAGAAGGTGCACAGAGTAAGAGCTTAAACACAGAGAAATAAGCCTAGAGTGAGAAAAAGGCCAAGTTGTCTACTCCTGAAATGAGAGGTTAGGAAGAACACATGGGAATAGAAGCCAGTGGTCTTGTAGAGGTTAGGGAGGAGGTCATCTGCTAAGAGTGACAAAGTATGTTATGAAATAAGAACAGAGTGAATGTTTAAAAATACAGAAAATGAAAGAGATTGATGACAAGGGACATATAAAAATCGCGAGACAGTACTGACCTACCAGTTGAAATCAGACAGCATGAATTTATAACAATGACTCAAAGTGTAGCTGTGACTTTTCTCAAGGCCCAGCAGTTCTACAGTAGGAGCCAAATGGACGTACAGATTTTTGTCTAAAGGATTCTAGGTTTGCTAATTTGACTATTTATTCATTCATCATTCATTGAGCATCTAATGTACACTACAATGGCTCAAAGGGCTGGGGAAACCACACTAAGAAATTCATAGAATGAACTAGAAGGAAAATGGAAGAAAGTACATTTACTATGCATTTTGAATAAGGGGAAGTTTAGAGAGTAGGTTAGATAGGAAAAGAAGAATCAGAAAGAAGAAATTAAGTGGCTGTGTAGCTGGGGGTAATGAAAGAATGAAGCAAAAAAGGAGAGAGAAAGGAAAAAAGAGAGATGATTGGAAATATAATCAGAGTACCGACACAGGCACTTTAGCATTTTTGAAGAATAAGAAGGTCCAAGATCTGACAATGGAAACAGGCTGATGAAATAGGGATGTAGGTGATGTCAACTAGAAAGGAGACAGAACCAAGTGAGAGGCTGTAATGGTGGTGAGACATTACATACAGATGTTCACATTGCCCAGGGCAATAGAGACATAGGTAGGACAAGGAGAAGCTGGTCAGTTTCCCAGTGAATGTGGGTGAATGACCAACACGTCAGTTGAGGATAAAAGATAGAGAATAAAAAGGAGTAAAACAGGAGAAAATTCAATGATGGAGCCAGAACAGAAATGCCTTCCTATGCAGTTAGAAATAGAAAAGCCCTAGGGAGCACTGCGCCCACTCCTGCAGCACGCAGCTGAAGAACTTATAGTCCTGGAGACGTCCAGAACAACACACAGAGGAAGCCATCCATCAACAAGCTGAGCCTAAGCTAAAACTGCAAAACTCTCAGAAAAAAAGGGAGACACAAATCTACATGAACCTTGGAATAGACAATGATTTCTTGATATAACACCAAAATATAAGCAATCAAAGAAAAAATAAACTGGGTATCATCAAAATTCAAACCTTTTGGTACTTCAAAGGCCAATATCAACAAAGCCACAAGACAACAAATGGGAGAAATTTTTGCAAATCATGTCATACTTGGTAAGTTCTATCTAGAATATATAAAGAACTTCTACAACTCAAGAATAAAAAGATAAATTAAACAATTAAAAGTGGGGAAATAGACCAGGTGTGGTGGCTCACATCTGTAATTCTAGCAATCTGAGGGGCAGAGGTGGGTGAATTTCTTGAGCTCAGGAATTCAAGACCAGCCTGAGCAAGAAAGAGACCTCATCTCTATTAAAAATAGAAAAATGAGCTGGGTGTTTTGGTGATTGCCTATAGTCCTAGCTCCTAGGGAGCCTGAGGCAGGTCACTTGAACCCAAGAGTTTGAGGTTGCTGTGACCTATGTGGATGCCTCAGGACTCTACCCAGGGCAACAGATTAAGAGCATGGCATGAATGCATGAATGAATGAATGAGAAAGGAATCTGCAAAGACACTTCTCCAAGGAAGAAACACAAATGGTCAACAAGCACATGAAAAGATGCTGTATCCACACAACATCAGATAAACAGATAAACAATATGCAGTATATTCATATAATGAAACACATCTGTGCATTGCACAGAGGCAGAGCTACATTCTGAGAAGTGTACCGTTAGGCAATGTTGTCACTGTGTAGATCTCACAGAGTGATATTCTTACACGGACTCGTACACAGAGCCCACTTCACACTGCATGGTGTCCTCTGTACTACAGGAAGTATACTACATATATGCCAGAGTCTACAGTGTAGTCCTAGATTGCAAAGTGCACAGCATGTTGAAGTCAGACAAAAAGGTTGCATATATGAAATGTGCAAATGTAGAAAAAAATCTCCAAGGACAATGCAGGTTAGTGAGTACCTACAGATGGGCAGCGGGAGACAGGGAAGAGAGTGCTGAGTAGTACTGGGTTTCTTTATGGGAATGATGAAAATTTTGTAAAATTGATAATGGTAACAGTTGTACAATTCCACAAATAAACTAAAAACCACCAAATTATATACTGTTATAAATGAGTGAATTGCACGATGTGAGGATTATGTTTCACTAAAGTTATTACCAAAATTATTATTATGTTTCAATAAAGTTATTATTACCAAAAAAGAAAACAAAGTTGAGAATGGTCAAATATTTTAATGTCAAAGTCAAGAAAGTTAAGGAAAAACTGAGGAAGGGTCCCTGATTAAAGGAGATGAAACAGACCCAACTACATGACATTGCAAGAGACCTTCGTGCAGCTACAAATACAGGATTTTTTCTTCCTATCAAAGACACTATTGAGACAGTTGATAATATTTGAATAAAGTTCATGCACTAGCTTAGAGCACTGCATCAATTTTGATAAGTACATTATAGTGACTTAAGAGAATGTCCTAGTTTTTGAAATATACAAGTATTTAAAAGTAAAGAAGTATCAGGCTTGCAACTCTCTTTCACAAGGACCAGAAAAACATGTATATATATAAAAGAGAATAAGTAAATTTGTTAAAATACTAATATTTGGGAAATCTTGCTAAGGGTATATATGGAAGCTGTTTATTTTTACATTTCTGTAAGAGTTATGTCATAATAAAAGGTTTAAGTATGTGTGCATGAAAGAAATGAAGAGAGATTTTCTTTTACCCTGATAGTAACATAGAATTTGTGTAAATATATGTAACTGAACAGATAATAACTAATTTTTTCAGTATCATATTACATTTACTTTTATGGCCAAAAATATATATATTGCCTGCACATGATCATTTAAATCATTGCATGGAGAACTCCAGGACCTTAAAAAGAAAGCCGTAACAAAACTTAAAAGAAAAAAAGTACTTGACTACAAACAAGCAGGGGGAAAGTTTACAAAAGGATTTAAGGAAAATACTGTGTTCCTTTCTATTCCCAGTATGGGGGACAGTGGAGGATTCAGTGGAGAGAAAAGAAGGAAAGAAGGAGAGGCTGAGAAGAAACAGAAGAGGCATGGGAGGGAGAGTTAAACAGAAGCACCTCCCCCCCAAAAAAAGGTAGAGGGTGGAAGGCATGAAGAAAAAAACAATCATGAGCAAGAAAACAAACTCAAAACTCACACAAAGTAGTAAAGAATATATTAAATTCTTTCTGAGAGAAAAAGAAAGTTGTTCTTAATTAATACTATAAATTGAGGCCCTGAATACACAAACGCTTATTCTCTGGCATGTAATTCAAAAAAAATAAATAAAACAGTATCTTATGTCCTTCAGGCACTTAGTTATAAATATACAGAAGAAAAAGACACACAGTCTGTTCTATTACTGACTCCATATGTTCCCAACAATGAAGAAAGAAGTTGGTGTATAAACAATTCATAAATAACATTAATGAGTCACTCTGCTGCAGAACTTTTAAAAGAAATCCATAAAAATATTTTATTCAGCTATTATGAACTACTCTAAATTTATTACAAAGCATGTATTGAAGAAATAAACCTGCACAGTGGCACCTAAAGCAAATAAAAAGTGCCATTCTAAAAGTTCCTAATTGTTAGAGCAGTGCTGTCAATAGAACTTTTTGCAATGATAGAAATGTGTATATGCTGGGCCATCCAATATGGTAATCACTAGCTACATGAGGTTATTATAGACTTGAAGTGTAGCCACTGTGACAGAGAGACTGAATTTTAATTAAATTCGAATTTAAATATTTATACACCTATGTGGCTACCAGCAACCACACTAAATAGTGCCAGTTTAGGGAACAGCAAAGATGGCCACTTGGTTTGCAGTCATTTGTTAAGGCAGCCCTAGGAAAGTAATAAATGTCTCAAACACAACTTTGCCAAGTAGGCTTTAAAAAAGACAAACAAAGTAGTTTCGAGATGCTGGCGTGGTTGTGGAGAAAAGGGAACACTTCTACACTGCTGGTGGGATTGCAAAATAATACATTCCTTTTGGAAAGACATCTGGAGAACACTTAGAGAACTAAAAATAGACCTGCCGTTTGATCCTATAATTCCTCTATTAGGTATATATCCAGAAGACCAAAAATCACACTACAATAAAGATATTTGTATCAGAATGTTCACTGCAGCCCAATTCATAATTGTTAGGTCATGGAAGAAGCCCAAGAGCCCACTGATCCACGAATGGATCAATAAATTGTAGTATATGTACACCACGGAATACTATGCAGTCATTAAGAAAGATGGAGACTTTACCTCCTTCATGTTTACATGGATGGAGCTGTAAAACATTCTTCTTAGCAAAGTATCCCAAGAATGGATGAAAAAGTATCCAATGTACTCAGCCCTACTATGAAACTAATTTATAGCTTTCACAGGAAAGCTATAACCCAATTTTAGCCCAGGAATATGGGGAGAGGGAGGGGAGGGGAGTGTAGAGGAGAGGGGGAGGGAGGGTGATTGGCGGGATCATGACTATGGTTCATCCCATAAGCGTACATGTGAATCTTTCTAAATGTAGAATATAAATGTCTTAACACAATAACTAAGAAAAAGATATGAAGGCTATGTTAACCAGTTGGATGAAAGTATTTCAAATTGTATATGGAAACAGTACACTGTACCCCATGATAGTATTAATGTACACTGCTATGATTTAATAAAAAAAAAATTTAAAAAAAATAAAGTAATACATTCATTAAAAAAAAAAAAGACAAACAAACAGCCCATTCCCCTGAGGCTGTCACAGAACAAGCCAATTCTATCCTGGAGTCAGAGATTCTGTTTCAGTATGCACTTGAAGTATCTTTTTTCTGAACAACCAGCAGCTAGATAAGTTAATGACTAGGAATAACACAGTGACAGCTAACACTTCTTGAACAATTACTTTGTTTCGGGCTCTATGCTGACACTTGACATGCATTATCACATTTAATTCTCACAATGTTCCTAGACAGGACATACCATTGTTATTTCCACTGTTGCCAATTATTCTTAGTAGAACTTGTCCAGGAATAGCAGATAGGTGGTCCACTTGATGAATTTCCCTTTTCTTTGCACATGGAGGTTATTACTAAAATGATCGTAGAATGCTATCCAACTGAACCAGGACTTCTCAGGAGACTGAGGCAACAACTATCCCCCCACCTCTCCTCCCTACGTCACCACTGGCATGAAGGTGTTCATGCGACAAACATTTAGCAAACACTAACCATGTACTTGCACGCTGCCCTAGGAACTGGAGACAAAATGCTGTCCATCCTTCATGGACTGACATTCTAAGTGGGGAGACAAACAAGCAAGTAATTGAAAATCTTCATTTCCTATCATGATACATGCTATGAAGGAAATAAAACCTAGGAGTAGATGGAGATGGACAGGACAATTTTCCCACGGTGGCCAAGCACACAGGACAAAGTAGCATTCACCCACTGACCCATGAAGCAGAGGCATCGATGTGAACCTCCAGGAGCACAGTATGAAGCCAGCTAGGGTTTTACTACCCCTTGACTTTTGTACCAATATGCCTCAAATCCTTTCAGGAGTAAAAATGGTTATTGCTATAGATAAACATATACACATGGAAGTTTTTTCATTGTTCTCTTAATTTTGACTATATACAGGAATTAAAGAAAACCTATCATTTTCATTCTAAGTAAGAAGTATCAGAACAAAACTTAACCACCTGAAAACTCTATTTGTCCTTTAAGAGGGTGGGGGGAATGGTATGAGTCCAGTTATACTGTATTTTATTTTTTGCTTGTGGATATCGACTCATTCCAACACCATTTATTAAACAGACTATCCTTCCCCTATTCTATCTTCTTGGTGGCCTTGTGAAAAGTTAGTTGACTATACCTGCTTGGATGTAGTTCTGAGCTTTCTTTTCTGTTCCATTAGTCCATGTGTCTGTTTTTATGCCAGTTACTATAGCGTTATAATACAATTTGAAATCAGAAAGTATAATGTCTCCAACATTCTTTTTCTCATGATTGTTTTGGCTATCCAGAATCTTCTGAGGTCCCATACAAACTTTAAAATTGTTTCTTCTATTTCTCCGAAAAATGCTTTAGAATTTTGATCAGAAGTGCACTAAATCTGTATATTACATGATACACAAAAATTAACTAAAAAAAAAAAATTAAAGACCTAAACATAAGACCTGAATCCATAATATTCCTAGAAGAAAACATACCAAAAAACTCTTTGATATTGGACTTGGCAATGAGCTTTTGGCTACAACACCAAAAATTTAGGCGACAAAAAGAAAAGTAAACAAATGGGACTACAGCAAGCTATAAAGCTTTTATACAGCAAAGGAAACAATCAACAGAATAAAAACATAGCCTATAGATTCAGAGAAAATATTTATAAACTACACATACCTAATAAAGGGCTAATATACAAAATGTACAAATATAAAAATCCACAAGTCAACAGCAAAAATAAATTTAAAAACACAAATAATCTGATTAAAAAATGGACAAAGAGCCGGGCGTTGTGGCGGGCGCCTGTGGTCCCAGCTACTTGGGAGGCGGAGGCAGGAGACTCGCTTGAGCCCAGGAGTTGGAGGTTGCTGTGAGCTGTAATGCCATGGCACTCTACCCAGGGGGACAGCTTGAGGCTCTGTCTCAAAAAAAAAAAAAAAAAAATGGACAAAGAGCCTGAATAGAAATTTTTCAAAGAAAACATACCAATGGCCAAGAGGTATATGAAAAGATGCTGGACATCACTAACCATTAAGGAAATGCAAATCAAAACCCCAACGAGATATCACCTCCCATCTGTTAAAATGGCTGTTCTCCAAAAGACAGTAAAGTAACCAGGGTTGGCAAGGGTGTGGAGAAAAGGGAGCACTTTTACACTGTGGGAGGACATTAAGTTGGTACAAATATTATGGAAAACTGTATGGATATTCATCAAAAAATTAGAAACTGAACTACCATATGACCCAACAATCCTACTTCTCAGTAGATAACCAAAGCATATGAACCCTGCACCTTACAGAGGTGCTCATACTCCATGTTCACTGCAGCATTCTGCACAATACTCAAGATGTAGATATGTGGGTCATCACAAACGTTTTGAGATACATAAATATCAAGAAATGAAAAATCCGGCATGGCATGGTGGTTCATGCCTATAACCCTAACTCTCCGGGAGGCCAAGGCCAGTGGATTGCTTGAGCTCAGGAGTTTGAGACCAGCCTGAGCAAGAGTGAGAGACCATCTCTAAATAGAAAAACTAGCCAGGTGTCATGGCAGGTGTCTGAGGCAAGAGGATCGATTGAGCCCAAAAGACTGAAGTTGCTATAAGCTATGCTGATACCTTGGCACTCTACCCAAGGTGACAGAGTGAGACTCTGACTCAGGGGGGGAAAAAAGGAAAGAAAAGAAAAGAAACAAACAAAAAATCCACGTGGGTAGAAACAATTGGTGCCCTCCCAGCAACACCAATAAGCCCAAAAGAGTTGAAACTTGGCCTATATACAACCTAAATGTCCATCAACATATAGATTTTCTACAATTATGGTGTATATATACACAATAGAATAGTATTCAGCTTAAAATAGGAGACTTATCATTTACAACAACATGGATGAACCTGGAGGACATTTTGCTGTGTTAAATAAGACAGACACAGAGAGAAAAATACTGTGTGATCTCACTTGTATGTAGAATCTAAAAAAAATCAGATACATAGAAACAAGGAGTGGCATGGAATTGCCGGGAGCAGGGAGGGGGTAGAAACAAGAAGTCTAGAGAACTGATGATGTACATAAAGAGGGACAGAGTATACATTGTTTTGTATACTTCTGTATACTGTATGTTTGCTGAGAGAGATTTTAGGTGCTCATATACAGCAGTCCCCCATCTTTTTGGCACCAGTGAATGGTTTCAGGAAAGACAATTTTTCCATGTATGGCAGTAGGGAGAGACAGGGCTCAGGTGGTGATGCAAGGCATGAAGAATGGCTATAAATACAGACGATGCCTCACTTGCTGGCCTTACGCTCACCTCCTGCTGTGTGGCCTCTTTTCCCAAGAGGACACAGACCAGAATCTTCTTGGTGCCAGGGTCTTATTTCATGGAAGACAATTTTTCCACAGACCAGAATGCGAGTAGGGGAGAGTAGGGGAATAGAACAGGAGACAGAGCAGTGAGGCTGTGCAGACCAGTTCCTAACAGGCCACAGACCACTACCAGTCTGCAGCCTGGGGGTTGAAGACTACAGTCTTATTATACATGAACACACAAAGTAACTATGGAAGATGAATTGATAATGTACCTGACTCTCGTAATCATTTCACTAAATGTATATATATCAAAACATGTAAAACATTGTTATATACCTTAAATGCATACAATAAAAAATGGAAAAATGTTCTTTTTACCATTACTTATAAGAACTATATAAAGTCTTTCCCATCAAATGGATGTCTAATTTTTTCACTTTTACCATAATGGGAGTTTCATCCAATAATCACCATCTCATAGACCAAACTTCAATATTAACTTCTCTACAAAAAATGTTTTTCTCTGAAAAGTTTACTCCAAACTGTTACAGAAAGTCCCTACCTTAAAGGGTATTGGGGGAGAACTCAATTTCCAAACCTCTTAAATTTGGGGAAGTTCACAGCAGTCACTACGCTAACTTAACGTGTTTCCATTCTATTACAAGAAACATTTCTTGAATTCATAAACCTGTAAACAAGTCTGCCGATGTGTCACGCAAAAAAGCATTTGATGTTACATGTGGTTTAATTTGAACAAAACTTTCTCATCTGCCAGTATATTTTCATCATCTTTCATCTCTTCATTCAGAAAGATTCTTCCCCAATAGGAGAAACAGCCCTCTTAAGCAAAGTTATGTGATAGCACATAACTCACATCACAGTAAACACATTTTCTACCTGAATGGTACCAGTGAGTGACTAACACTAAATTACAGATAAAAATTACTAATTGAAAGATGAGGGCAGGCTAAAAGGAGGCCAGCAAAATAAGGATCAGTACCAGGATCTTCTCTTCCTCTTAAAAACAGCTGAAACACCTATAAAACTTTCTTCAGGGATCAGGGACTTTGAGACAAAAACTGATTCAGCAGTGAAAATAAAATTCAACAGGCTCACCTCAATCACATTGTTTGGGACATTAGAACACTTCTTCTAAATAATAGGACACGTTATAAAGCAAAAAATGAGTTTAAAAGTGATACTAAAGGTAAACACAGAGTAATACTAAAATTAAAACAAAAATACACAGTATAGATGTAATATCAACTATACACATTAGAGATATAAAATAAACAGTGCGCTATAGTGGGCAGAATCATGGCCTGTCAAACCTGTGAATATGTTACTTTACATGGCAAGCAAGACTTTGCAGATGTAATTAAGAAGATTAACATGGATTATGTAGGTGGGCTTAATTTGATCACACTAATCTCAACAGCTGAGAAACTTTTCCACCTGTGGACAGAGAATGGCGATGGCAGAACACATGCTGGAGAGATAGGGAAGGCCTTGCTGTCTTTGAAGGGACCACAAGCCAAGGACCATGGGTGACTGCTAGAAGTTGGAAAAGGTAAGGAAATAGACTCTCTCCTAGATCCTCCAGAAAGAATGCTGCCAGCAAAACCAAGGTCTTGATTGCAGTCCAGCAAAACCCAGGTCCAACTTCTGACTCCAGAATTGTAAAATAGTATGTGTTGTTTTAAACCACTATGGTTATGATACTTCACCAGAGCAGCATAGAAAACTAATATAATAATTGAAAAATCAACAAATGAGAGAGCATCATAAAAGCGGGAAAGGAAAAATCTTAAATATTGCAGGAATCACTAGAAACAATATGAAAACATTTAAATAAATACCTTAAACTTAACACATAATTACAACCTATATATTAATTTGTAGTTTATTTAGAATTTCTAGGACTATAAATCAGTTATAGAGATAAGTTAATGAATGAACATCAAGATGAAGTTCAAACGCAGTCCTTGTTATTAGCACAGATGTATACAAAATACAGTTTTGTAAACATCCTTTCCAGTAAGAAAAGAAATAGTCTTTCTAATAAATACCATTCCTATTAAAAATGGATATTGCAATAGCTAATAAATAATGCTATCTTAGGAAGAACTCAGCATAAATATTATTTCACCTACCTCTCCCTAACATAACTCCCAACTGTATGTCCATCAGAGCCTTAAACAGAAATTTCCAACTAGCCAACCTTGCTGTGATCTAGAGGCTAATCCCACCAGAATCTGTAGGAGGCTAAAAGTCTAGACTCTAACCAGACATTGTTCCCAAGAACTGGAATGTAAACTCTATAAGGATAGAGATCTCTGCTAATTTTGTATACCACTATATTCCTAGCACCTAGAACAGTACCAGTTACATAGTAAGTACCTAGTAAATACTTGCTGGCCCAAAAAAATAAGGATGCCGCAGGCCCGGGATTTCAAGCCAGGTTTTCTGACCCCTAAAGTCTATTACCCTTTTCTGACTCCAAATTTTATCAGAGAACATCCTGTTTTCTGTTTGACTAATTGAAAAGCAATGTTCTGCCAACAATTTAGCCAAAGAGAAAAAAAGTAGCATTCAACAGGTATAGTCAAAAGATCATGAACTACCTACAGAGTAACCAATCTAAACAAACACTAACAATAAGACAGCACTGCATGAAAGTTCTCAGGTAGATGGTTAACTATTTATGCAAAAGGAAAGGAAATTTTTCACTAAGGTAAAATTTCTCAAGAGTCTCTATTGGTCTATAAATAACTATATCCTAGATATAAAATATAAACTTCATTTCAAACTAAGAAGAAAAGTTTAAGCAAAAAAAAAAAATGTTTATTCAAGACATTCACATTTTCAAAACTGTTCAAACCTGTTCTTTCTTTCTCTTCTCCCCTTGTGAAGAGATTAGAAAGGTTCGTGCACAGATTTGTGCTCCAGGGTGGGAGAAGGTGTGGAGGTTACTGCCAACAACAATGGTGCTTCTGACCCACGGGAGGATAGGCTTTACTTCTGGTTTTGATTTTCTGTCATTTTCTTTACATGCATCATCACACAAATAATATTAATCACAACTAGATAATTTCAGGAGACAGTGGGACAGATGATGAAAAAAAGGCCCAGGGGTCAAATCACCATTTACCATGTGCTCTTGTTGTATTGCTGGCTCTGATTACTAAAACAAAAATTAAAGGCCCCATTTCTAAAGGCTTATAGTGATGGAAATTAACATGTTATGATACAGTAAGATTTCTCTTTACCTGTTAAATATCTTCTTAAATGCTTACTCCATGAGTACTTTCAAATATGGATGAGTCTTTTAACTCAAGTATGCAGTAAATAACTTGCTCACCCAAGCTTGGTCTAGAATTGACACATCCTCCCTTGCATTATGAAGTTACTTAGATAAATCCTAGCAGAAGGCAAAAGCACAGAATTCAGTTATAGCTGTTCTTTCTTCTACCTCCGTTAACATGCTCCATCATAGAAATTTTGTGAAGGGGTAACATTCTTTACACAGTCCGTAAACCAATCGTGCCCTAGAATTCCAAACTTTCTAGTAAAAATAGCATCCCAAGTCATTGAATTTAAACATTTTTTTATACTTAAGAATTATTTTTCTTGGTATAAAATAATTCATTTCTTTATTTCATTGAAACTCATTAAATTTCAGGATGTTTCTGACTTTTTAGCAATTCTAACAATTCCATTCAGAAGATAAAAGTATGACTCCAAGATGAAATCTCTAAATGTTAAATAATAGATGACTTTAGTTTTCTAATCTAAAATTTTTTTCAAAATTCTCAGTTCTATAGGCATAATTTTCATACATAAAAAAGTTAATAATTACAAATAAAATGTCACATAGCTGGTACAGGACAAAAGTGCTCTATGACATGATGTTGACAATGAAGTATCTTGCATTTTAGTAATACTTAATGCTGGTGAATATATTATTAAATTACAACCCTAAAATGTTGATGCTAATGTGATCCCACTTTGGGAAAGTTTTCACAATACACTAATTTTAAATTAAAATAAAAAGTCCACTGGGAGGCATTAATGTATTATGTATATTTTCTAAAAATTAGAAAATAACATATTCAATAATTAAGAAATAGTTAAGTAAATTGTGGTATATCCTTTAATAGAAAATCATTGCTGGATTTTAAATGTTTTAAAAGCTCATGAAATAACATAGAAAAATAAGGATACAAAATACTTATACAATTATAATTAAAAGAAGCAAAGATTGTAAGTCTGAAAAGAATAAGCAAAGTCATAATAACTGCATTAGAGTGATAGAAGTATTTTCTTTCTATTCACTTTTCAAAACATTTATTCTTATTTCCCCAATTATAAATGAACAAAATAAAGTAAGTCTAAGGAACGTCAATGGTAATAAAATGGGACTACATGACAGACAAAAAGCATTCTAGATTAATCAGGAAAAAAAACAATGTCTATTTGCCAGTGCCACAACTTTGTATTATCTCCGAAAGATTGTCTTTTCATTAACAACATTGATGTCCTCCCTTGTACTGTATCTGGAGGATTTCCTCTACATCCAGCAAACACTAAGCTCTTCCTTGCATGCAGTAGACTTCAAAAAATATTACGACAACATAGGCAGAAAAGAGGCTTTTGACACACTAAAAGAAATTCTGCTGTTCTAGGAACCTAATTCCTTGAGATGAAATCTAAGATGAACTCCAAGCTTTTAACCACATTCCATGTCTAAAACAAGAGTTCTAACTAGTTTCCTATTTCCCTAACACAGCAGGAGTATGTGTATAGAGAAAGTTAGTCTAACGTGAAAAGATAATTCAGGAGTCCCATATTCATTTCATTCCTTAAACCAAGAGAAATCAAATGTAAATAAAAAAACAATGAACACAAACTAAAGTTACCAAACATTCAGGTTCTGTTTGTTTAAAGTGAGAATGTTTGTTCAAAGATTATTAAATTTGCTAATGGGGTAAGGACTTCTTACTATTAAGATTATTAAATTTGCTAATGGGGTAAGAACCCCAAGGTTCTCTCTCACAATAGAGAACAAGTTCATAACGCAGAGAACCCAACCTAAGAACTTGTCCACAGTACATCAAGTAAGGAAGACTCCATAATACAACTCAAGTCAGATACCAATTCTTCTTCATATAAGTTTTTTCCATGAATATACAATATTTTTGTTTTTTAAAAATATTAAAGTTTTTTTTCTTTTTAAGAAGATCATTGGTGAGCTGACTGAGTACAGCTTCAGTGGAAAGGTGGGAAGGAAGAAGCATTACCATTTGACCCACAAATATTGACTAAATGCCAACTACCATGGAGCATTTTATGAATAATGTTTAGCTACAAAAAATAAGAAAGAGATCAAATAGTAGTCCCTCACCTCATAGAGCTGATTTCCTAAAAGGAAAAAAAAAGCAGGCCACCAACAAAAATACAATAGCAAGACTCTTTGAGTCAGTCAACAAACATTTATGAGTGCCTACTGTGTGCCAAGCATGCAGGAAAGGCTGGTGAAACATGGTGAGAGATGGGAAAAAAAAGAAAAGAAAAGACTGAAAAGCTGTCCTAGTGAGGCTAACAACTGAAATAGGGAGGGGAGTTTTTCTCAGCGAATCCTGCTGATCTAAGTAAGCCTAAAATCATAACTCTGCACTAAGAGAGCAAATGCCAGGAGCTGCACCGCCAGCAAAGGGAACCCACAGACACAGAGACGGGATTAGGGAAAAGTGTACAGAGTGTCACAGGTGGCTTCACAGAATGTTCTGCTAGAGCAGAAATGTGAGAGGAGGCAGAGGGAAGTGGGGCACTCCACAAAAGGCATCTGTACACCAGGGAATCCAAGTAAGTAGTTCACCGGGGTGGGAAAATTATAATGATACAGAAGGAGATAGTAAAGGGCAGCCAGAAAAAGACAGGTCATTAAAGGATATGAGTTCCACATTACGGCTTTTTATTGTGTTACTCTTTCCTAATGAGAGATCCTAAGACAAGTTTTTGTGCTAAGATAAAAGTTACAAAGACATGATAAAGTTTTAGGAGCAATAATGAAAATATGTTTAGGATAGCTCTAAGTGTCACATGGCTTCTAAATAACCCAGACATAGAAAATAAAATGTTCAGCCATTTGTGTGTTAACCATATAAGATTTTCTGTACTCCCATCATGTCCAAGCTCACCCCAATGATACTCAGTCCTTTAAGGTAGTCCTGACGAGGCTGGGCTTGAGGAACACATCCAGCCAGCACTACTTTCTTGTTCTCCTCTTGAGCTTTTCTAAAAGATTAAAGAGAAAACAGTGTGAATTCTTTTGCTCACAAGAATTTTGCTCCAAATTACCCTTGGAAACTGTTGTTAGTGCATAGAAGCTCTCCAAATAATAACAGGCCCGTCTAACACAAAGCAGGATTTTCTTGCAACTACTTTAAGAAAGTATATTGTGATAAGACTTCTGTATTTCGTCTACTTATCAGACCATACAATAGCAGTCCAATCTGATAATGTAGTTCATTATCATCACTATGAAACAAAAAAAAACATCCCTTATCCATGATTCTCAAACATCACTTAGACATGAAGGACTCAAGATTATGAGTCATTCTTGAAAATCACATTTTCCAGATAGATAAGCTAACCCCTTCAAATACATTAATTATTTTAATTATTCATGAAAATATGCTTTAAAATTAATATATTCTTTCCCTTTTTTTTGCACAAAATAAAAGTAAAGTCAAGCTTAAGAAAATTCAGACAGGAGAGAAGAATACACAGAAGCCATGATACCCAACATCCTGGCAGCCCCAAATCAACCTAGACCTGCTCCCCAGAGAACATTTATAGGTACTGATTGCTTAGGCTCACCTCCAGACTCCAGAGTCCCTCACATATGCAATCATACATGTGCAAACAAACTTATGTTTACATATATATAAAATCATATATATGTATGATTATCAAAACCTACATGTGAAACTATGCTCATTTGTGTAGCTATTTCCCAAGCATAAATTCTAAGAAGTAGAAATGCTGGTTCAAACATATACACTATCTAGTTGTTTCATCTTTTTTCATCTAGTTGTTTCATTAAGTGTTTATTTACTCTAGAGAAAGCTGGCACTGTATTTTTTATGTGGACGTTATCCATTCATTCGGGCATGTGTGTACACAGCAAATATACATGTTGTGCTTAGAAGATAGCAGTGAACAAAGCAGAACTCATATTTCCTAGAAACTGTTCATGTCCTCATTTTGGATATGTTCATTTTTGAATTAAATTTTCAATTTGGGGCGACGCCTGTGGCTCAAAGGAGGAGGGCACCGGCCCCATATGCCAGAGGTGGCCGGTTCAAACCTAGCCCCGGCCAAAAACTGCAAAAAAAAAAAAAAAAAAACCAAATTTTCAATTCTTCAATTCTTCTTTCAGTTGTGTGACACTGCATTTTATGCACCAAATTTGGCCCCTAGCTCACATAGCAATCTGTAGGTTTCTAAAACCAAATGAGAAAGCTGCGGTAATTAGCAACCCCCTTTCTAGATGTGGGACTTTAGACTGTACTACTATGAAGTGAAAAGTTCTACACTTTGGACACGTTTTGTCAACTTTTTCAAGAGTACAAATTCAAAACTATAAACTAACAACAAATTGGGATTGCCAGGACTGGCTCTCTGAGCTAAACAGCCACATCACAATCTTCTGGGAAGTCTTCAGAGAAGGAGCAAATGAAAGAACAGACAGTGTACAAAACACTGTGCTAACAGCAACTGTGCTTGCATCTTGGTAACTTCTTGGAGCACTTACATATCATTTTTCTACTTGGGATCCTGAAACAACTTCACAAATTTTTAAAAATCTGATTTTAGTAGATCGCATAACAACATCCAAGAGGGCTCGGCGCCTGTGGCTCAAGCGGCTAAGGCGCCAGCCACATACACCTAAGGTGGTGGATTCGAATCCAGCCCGGGCCTGCCAAACAACTATGACGGCAGCAACCAAAAAAAAAAATAGCCGGGCGTTGTGGTGGGCGCCTGTGGTCCCAGCTACTTGGGAGGCAGAGGCAGGAAACTCGCTTGAGCCCAGGAGTTGGAGGTTGCTGTGAGCTCTGATGCCACAGCTCTCTACCCAGGGGCACAGCTTGAGGTTCTGTCTCAAAAGAAAAAAAAAAACAAACAACACCCAAGAGAATTACTACCTGGCTCTGCCCCCTTGGTTTTTCTTTTTTTATTGGTACCAAGCATGTCACTGCACATAAATACCTGTCTTACAGTAAATGAAAAATAACTTACCAAACCCCCACCCCCCAAAAAAACTTTCCATTTTCATTAGCAATCTACACAAAAACGCTGACATCTGGTTTCTTCATGAACTTTAGTTGTAACACCTGGAATCACTGCCCAGTATCCAAGAGAGCCTCCGAGATCATTGATAGTGATCAAATCCAAATTAAAAAGCCTGCTTTTACAGCCAGCTTCCTATAATGCAATTCAATTACTTAAGAAGCACATCTAAGACATTGTGGTGAGTAGTTAAGGGAACCTAACAATGAAGAAGTCAAACCCCTTCTGCTCACCAAGTCTACAGTGTGCAACATCTGAGATGTCAAAACATAACCAACACAGAAGCAAGTAAGATGACAGAGAAGTGTACAACTAACCTCATGAAGGGCAAAAGAACGTGCAGACAAAAACACACGAGGAAAAGTTCCACGAAGAAATCCAGGAGGGTTTTATTGGCAGATAGGCATAGGAGAGGATGAAACGGAGGCCAAGAAAGCTCTAGGCATTTGTTACAGCGTGAAGACAGATGGGGGGGGGGGAGGATTTCACTCTAGAAAGCAGTTCTACATATGGAAAAGCTACGGGACTTATACTGTGGAAGGAGCCTTAAGGAAGAGGCTGAGAATCTCTAATTTAGTAAGCAAAGGGGAAGTCTCTTCAGTTTGGGTGGCAGAGGGGACACAGGGTAAAGCCAAACCTTGAGAACATGACACTGGAAGAATGAAGCAAAATGAAATGCAAGGGGAAAAGGAGCCAAGAGGTGGAGAAATTAAATTAATACACTACACAAAGGAATGTGAGGAAATAATGTAGCATGTTGCGTTTCCATTCTATCATTCATTCATGTACTACATGCCAGACGTAAGGAAAAACAAAGGTAAAAAGATAGTTATTAATCTCAAGTTCAAGCTCATAGTTGAGAGCAGGAAGGGAGAAATGGTCTTTAGAAGTCAGGTTTTCAAAGCAAGGAAAGAAGAGAGGTCTGGACGTGGGTAGTAAGGAGAGCTGAGAGCAGCCCTCCAAGGCCAATCAGCATGCACCTCTGTCAAGAGACCTAGGATACCAGGGTCGTGAAGAAGAGGCAGCTGTCCCTGAACGCAGGGCTGCACCACGCACTCTGAGGAACCAGGCCAGTGGCACTGGGAAAGCTGAGCAGCTGAGATAGCAATGTGGACTCTGACTGTGTGTTCATCCACTTCAGGGAGCAAGGGTCTGCGACAGATTTTGTTTGAAGAAAAAAAAAATATGGCTTTATTTTAAGGGGGAAGAAGTGAAATCTACAAGGATATAGGTTCTGTGAAGAGGCTAAAAGGTTTAAGGAAAGTTGCTTCACTATAGAAAGGGAGATTCTGTGAGACACACAAAAAGGTTACAAGGGCAAAGTTATGGGGACGGGGGAAATGACAGGAAGAACGCAAAGGAGGTGTCAGCAAAAATCAAAAAATTGTGACTATGGGGCTTGCACCCAGGCAGAGGATGAGAAGCACGATTAAAGTACTAAAAGCACCAGGTTTAACTAATCTCATGGTCCCCTTTTGTAGACAATGGGAATGATTCCTTAGGCTTATAGGGCAGAGGCTTTGCACTGAATCCTGCCTGGCTGGCTGTTAAAGGTCATCCTCCCTGCAGAAAATTGGCATTTTGCCAGATTTGGGGGGTGGGGGTGTGCAATCCCCATAATCCTGAGGGGCTGGCTGCCGGTGGCTGTGACCTCATGTGCCTCCATGATCAACTGCACTGGTGAGACCTATTACTGTGAGTCTGGAGTATGGACCCATTTAACTCTATGTAAACCTAAAAAATCAAGCTCCTGAACCTGAAAAACTGAACATTTCATACTCCCAAAATGATTGATGACATCTAGTTATATCACCTGGAAAGCCAGCTTGCCTCGATAACATATGTTTCCATTTTTCTAAAAGTGAAACCGTAATACTTCAACATAATTAAGCATCTGGCTTCTAAGACTAGTGGCTGAAGAGCTGTATCTGCAGTACTGAAGGCCATGGGTTTATTCTTTGATTGAAAAGAACAATTGAGCAAGTTAATGGCAAATCAATCAATATCAAGTCCATCCTTCCAGTTATTCCCAAAGGTCTTGGAACTACTCTTTAACAAACTTGTTCCCTCACCCTCAATCCATTATGAAATCCTGCAGACTGTACCTTGGAAATGTGTCCAGTTTCCTACCATTTTTCACCCCCTCCACTCCTACCACCCTGTCTGAGCCATAACACATCTCCCGTGCTGCCCTCCACCTTTCCTGCCTAGAGTTTACTCTCAACACGGCAGGCCAAGAGATCTTTATCAACCAGAAGCCAGAACACAGCACCACTTTCCTCAAAATCTTACCATGGAGAAATGTTAGTTCTCATACTTTTTCCTGTAATCATTTGTACACCTCAGTAGTGGAACTTTTCCTAAATAAAAGTCACTACAAGGCTTCATCTTCTTTTTTTTTTTTTCTTTTTTGAGACAGAGTCTCACTATGTCGCCCTCAGTAGAGTGCTGTGGAATCATCATAGCTCACAGTAACCCCAAACTTTTGGGCTTAAGCAATTCTCTTGCCCCAGCCTTCCCAAGTGGCTGGGACTACAGGTGCCTGCTACAATGACCAGCTATTATTTATTTATTTATTTTTTTTTTTTTGGTTGCAGGTGCCATTGTTGTTTAGCTGGCCCAGGTTGGGTTCGAACCCACCGGCCTTGGTGCATGTGGCCAGCGCTGTAGCCTCTGTGCCATGGGTGCAGAACCAAGGCTTCATCTTCTTAGGTCTCTATCTATGCATACATATGTATACTGAGTGTGAGATTCTTTCCATTCTCTATCCACATATTAAGTCTTTTACTATGTACTTCTTACATCTTGAAGAAGGCTGAAGATGGAATAATGCACTCTTCTTTTTGTAACCTGGCCAATGTTATTAAGGCATATATGTAGGGCATTGCTGAGTTAGGACTAAAGCTGAGACATCCTACTTGGAAGCCTGGTGATCTCTTCTGACACTACTGCTTTTATCGGGCATCACATGATAAATATAATAATTAATAATAAAATTTTTAAAATAAAATTAAATAAAATCTTCCCATGGATCGCCCCCTCACAAAGAATAAAAGTTTTTAACAATGGCGTACAAGGCTCTACCTACCTGAGCATCATCTCCTATAGTTCCTTCTATTCTTTCCTCACTCCCTCTGTTCCAGCCACACAGGCTTCCTAAGGGTTCTTGCAAAATGCCCCTCATGCACCACATTAGGCCTTGGTCCTGCCATTCCCTCTGCTGATACATTCTTTGCCTAGATGTCCACATGGCTCACGTCCTCCCATCTGCTGGGCTTTGCTCACACGTCACTAGCCTACCGTTCCTAAAACAGTTAGACCACACAGGAACAATTCCCTGCTGTATTTGTTTTTCATACTACCTTTCTCCTGCTCCTCTACTACATAATTTTCTTTTCTTTTTTTTTTTTTAGAGACAGAGTCTCATTTTGTCACCATCAGTAGAGTGCCATCACATCACAGCTCACAGCAACTTCCAGCACTTGGGCTTAGGCAATTCTCTTGCCTCAGCCTCCCTATAGCTGGGACTATAGGTGCCCTCCACAATACCTGGCTACTTTTTTTTGCAGTTTGGCCAGGTCCGGGTTTGAACCTGCCACCCTCAGTATATGGGGCCAGCACCCTACTCACTGAGCCACAGGCACCGCTCTACATAATTTTCTTACTTGACTTTAATAGTCTGACTCCAACCTCCTCTGCCTCCCACCCCCCCCCCCACCGTGTGAATTTTATAACGATGGGGATTTTTGTGTGTTTTGGCTCACAGGGTATTACCAGACTTAGAACATGCCTGGCACACTGCAGTATCAAAAAGGAAGGAGGAGAGAACTAAAAGTCCAACCCTTAGAAGCTGGAGAAGCAGGGTAGTGAAATGTTGAAGTGCACAGACTCTCCATAGATTGCCGGGATTCCAGGACTGACTTTGCTACCTGCTGTGTAACCACAGGGGAGTTACTTAACCTCTCTCTGCTTCAGTGCCTTCATCTGCAAGAGAAGTTCCTACCTCATGAGGTGGTGATGGTTAAAGGTTATCATTACAATACATGAAAAGCACTTTTCAAAGTGCTAATATTGTAAGTATTTTATAAACATTCACTGTTATTTAAAAAAATTATGAATATCTACAAGTGATGAGGAGGAAAAATGTCCCTAGTATACAGTTACAAGAAAGCAGCACCCCTTAGCTCAGTGGGTAGGATGCCAGCCACATACATCCAGGCCAGTGGGGTCGAACCCAGCCCGAGCCTGCCAAGCAACAATGACAACTACAACAACAACCAAAGAAAATAACCAGGCATTGTGGCAGCTGCCTGTAGTCCCAGTTACTTGGGAGGCTGAGGCAAGAGAATCTCTTAAGCCAAAGAGTTTGAGGTTGCTGTGAGCTGAGACACCACAGCACTCTACCCAGGGTGACATAGTAAGACTCTATCCCCCCCAAAAAATAGAAAGAAAGAAAGCAGCAAGTTAAACATAGAACAGGATGTAAATTATGTCCCATTTTTATAAAGAAGGTATCAAGAAGATTATATGCATAGAATAAATTGTGAAAGGAAATACTCCAAGTTGTAAATAACTACCTTTGTTGGATAAACATTAAGAAAATAAAGAAGCAAGTCAAATACTGTTCTTAAGTGACCAAAACAGAAAAAGAGAACAGAGCCCCCCAGCAGCTGTGGTAAGGCATCCTGACAGTCCCACGGAGGGCATCATCTCAGTCTCAGACCCATCTGAGAAGACATGTGAGTCATACACAGTACTCCCCGTCTACCTTCCTAGTTTGCATTAGGTAACTTCAAAGAGTTCCCCAACATTAACAGAGGTCTCTTGAGTAGGAAGGCAGCCCAATTGAAAAGATTTTATTCAAATGGTCAATGTTTTCTATAATAACCCTTAATAAGGATTTCTGCTTTACTTCCTCAGAAGCCAGGAGTTCAATACTTCAAAATGTCCTGTTTAATCACAGAATATCATATATTCTTATTATTATATTAGACTCTACCTCCAAGTACTTTCTACTTGTTTATCCTAATTTGCCTTCTTTAGCCTCAAAAAGTTTTATTCCCTACACCGAGTTATATCCCAGATCCTTTTTGCCCCCCTAAAAGGAACCACTTTAAAGGAAATGTTTCTAAAACACGAAGTGTGCTTACGTTTCTTATTACATAGAATAGAGCGAAGCTAATTGAACCTGTAGCTAATTGCTTCAGACTGTGAATATAAGATTTCACATCTACAGGAGACATCCAGAACATTCTAGCCCTGTCGTCTCATTTTATAAAAGAGGAAACTGAGGATCAGAAAGATCAAATGGCTTGCCTGAGGTCAACATAAAGACAGAGTCAGGACTGGAAGTCATCCATCACTGCCCTTGCTTCAATATAATAATGCCCTAAGCTAGGGATTACTAAGATTCATAAGGCCACGTGGCCCCATAATAAATAATCTCAGTAGACCATATATATTGATTATTCTCTTTCTTTTGTAGGTGTCAGCTATTACTTCTCAATACATCAGTTTCTCACTTGTCAACTCAATCTACCATGGCCATTTGTACCTGCTAAGCAATGAATCTACCAAAAATTCTGGAGTAAATGATGAAAACTGACAACTCTGTTTTACATACAATTTTTGCAAATTCACTAACAAAATATTTATTTTCTGCCTGTTATGTATACAATATAAGCTTAAAGTCTTCTCATGCCAAGAGGAATTTGGGCTGCAAAGAACATACAGGAGGCTGAAAAAGAACCTCTCCCAAAATGATATGGGAAGACAAATGAACACTGTAAGTGAAGGTTTAGTATATGTACATTAACAAGTAAAAATAAGTTCACAGAACAGCGCCCACTAGAGATTTTACGAAGGCACTCACCAATTTTTTAAAAACTCAATGTACACCAAATAAATACAATTGTATGTAAATCATATACACATGATATAATAGTAACATATTACATACAATATAAAACATCTTAAATTGGTATTTTTTAAATAAAATACTGCAAAAGAAAATTGGTGTTCTGAGTCTATATAGAAGAAGTCTTTGCAGGCCCAAATAGAGGATTAACAGCCTTCCTAAAATCTAGGGTAATATTATCAATCACTAGAAACTTCTTTCCTCTTGGAAGGGAACCAGAATATGCCACCCCCAAAAAATGCCACAATAGTGTAAGTATTACTTTGAACTGAAGGCATTTAAGAAACCACGGACATAAGGGAAAAAGCTCTCTGCCCTTCCTCATCTAGCTAAAAGCAAGACATAAATTTCCACTTTATGGAAAGGTGTCTCCCTCTCCAGAACCACCCTGGAGACAACTCCCATCAACTAAGAACACTTTAATTTGTATTAAAAGCTTACAAAGGACATTTATTCCATAACTTCCAGTTACTTTCCCATAATTTAGCCCTCTCAAAATGCCTCACACCCTTTTTTCTTTGTCTAATCTCTTCTCAAAGATGGTATATTAGCTCCAAATTTCAATTCTCCCCTTGAGTTACATGTCTTTGTGAAATCCCATACATCTATATGTAATTATGCTGGGCTTTTTGCTCCTAGTATCTGTCTTTGGGTCAGTTTGATTGATTGTCCTCAGCTATTGAACCTAAAGGGGCAGCAGGAGAACTTTTCTTCCTCCCCTATATCATAAAGCTTAAAATTCCGTGTGATTTTTATGTAACTCCAAGAACCAGGGCAAACTCTGAGGAGGGAGACTTATCAAAGTCAGACTACTACGTATATAATACCTTGGTGCATTAAAGTCACGTTGCATAGCACCCAGCATTTGAATCAATTATTTCCTGCTTATTTAGCAAGCTAAAGTAAAGCACTCCTTTTCTTAAAGCGATTAACATGAACAAATAACCCAAAGTATATGACATGTACTATATATTCCGATTATGAAGAATGTCCCCATAAAATGAAGAAAACAAATTAATTCACCTCCCCTAAAACCAATATCCAGATACTGTCCCAACAACACTATAGAACATAATATCCTTAAAAAGAGATAGGGAAAAGAGGAGGGGAAAAAAGAAAAGGAAACTCATGACCAACATCACTATATATAAAAAACCTCAATGATGTGACCCTGACGTTGAGAAGTCTGATCAGCTATTACATGTAGTGATTTCACCATTGAATTTTCCTATCTTATTGCACTTTCCTCTAATTATCGCATTCACCAAGAAAGACTAAAAATGAGGACATGTATTTGTGCTACTTTTTGGGGCAGTGGAGAAGGAATGGTTCTGGTTCCTTCTAAGAATTTATGAAAGAGATAAGGCATACAAGATACTTCTGATATTTTCTGGGTCAGTGCTAAAATGTCCTGAAGGAAATGTGTACTTGGACTTACTTCTAGGTCCACCTGAACGCGATGTGAACTGGAATACAATTAAATCCCAACGAGTTTCGGGCGGAAGACCCAGACACATTTAGAATTGACTGTATAATTTGAATAAAAAGTTGTTTTAAACTTATAAAAGGTTGTTACTTTTCAAAATAGGTATTAATATAAAAGCTGATCCCTTCAAGGGGGTAACAGAAAAGCCCTTTGTTACTTAAACTAAGAAGCGGCAAGGTAAAAGACAAGAATCTAAAAGGTTTGTCTCCTTGGCTAAATTTTGTAGTCATGAAATCCCCTGCCTTCCAGACAGAGGCAAAAGAAGAGATTAACCTCCTTCAAACCTAGGCTTTGGCAAGTTGTAACTCCTGCAGGATCAGAAGGTTTCACTGGAGGGCCAAGATGTGGAAAATATTGGTATTTTAGGATAGTTTAAAGAATTCCTTTTTAAAATATTCTGGCGAACTAGCTATTTCAAAATGTATCATTGTCTCAGATTATCTGGATTGTGCTTAAGGCAAATAATTTAAAACATTCTGCATTGATTCATAGTACATTAGTTTTCTCTATAGGCATCTCTCTTCTATTAGACTATAAACTCCTTTAGGGCAATGCCTAAATAACATTCACTGTACCTAACTCAGGGAACATTGTCAAGAAATCATCTGCAAGTTAATAAATGAAAAAAAAGCCAAAGACATAACACCAGAAGCAATTACTAACTAAAGATGTGATTAAAAACCATCCTTTTGTCTGTTTAAAATTTAATGACATCATCATTAAAAAGGAATCTATAATTTTTTATCATCTGATTTGCAGCTAATCCAATCAGATGAAATATTTTGGTTGGCAGCAATGCCTTTTATCTATATTTTAATTTTATGGTAAACCCTTTATTTTCACTTTCATAATTCTTAAAAAATTATTTCCTTGGGTTCCAGCACCATTTTCCCTTTAACTCTCTACTTTTGATCCTCTACTTCTCCTTCTTAAAAAATAACAGCAACACAACTTCTATTTTCATGATAGTCTCAGAATAGTAATATACCATTGGCCTGTAACTAATCTAACCTAAGATCAGAATGGCATTCCTCACAAAGCTATGCAACATAATGTCATTTCTTTTTTAATTTGGTGGGTTTTCCTTTTCTTGCAACAATAACCAACATAGTTAGACACAGACAAACTTTGGAATTCTAATCCCAGAGAGCACAGCAAGTTTGTGAAACAAATACCACCCACTATTCTGTGTGAAAATGCCCTAATACCAACATAAATAGACAAAACAGAATCCATTTGGGGAACTGGATTCTATTTTGTTCTATTTGTACAGATAAAGTCAAATGGATAATTATTGGGGTTACATAATTAAATCAAACCAAATCAAGAAGTTTGTCAAGTTTCTATTGTTTTCAGTGCCAGCCAAAATATTAAGTCACACTAACATCAATTCAAATCATCAACTGAAATAAATGAGAAAATTACACTCACCATTCAGCAACCTAACTGAAACCTAAGTACATCATAATATAGAAGTAAAACTAGGTTTTGCTGTCATTATGGCCATTGTCCATTAAACAGAAGAAAATAAAGCTCAGCAGAATCATATAGAAAGGCACTAAGGATTTGGGCGGTGCCTGTTGCTCAGTGGGTAGGGCACTGGCCCCATATACCAAGGGTGGTGGGTTCAAACCCGGCCCTGGCCAAACTGCAACAAAAAATAGCTGGGCGTTGTGGTGGGCACCTGTAGTCCCAGCTACTCCAAAGGCTGAGGCAAGAGAATCGCCTAACCCCAGGAGTTGGAAGTTGCTGTGAGCTGTGATGCCAAGGCATTCTACCAAGGGCGATTAAGTGAGACTCTGTCTCTACATTTAAAAAAAAAAAAAAAAGGTTTCAGTCACATTAGACTCTGGGAAAAACACATTCTGTGTACCTCTTCTAGGTTCAATGCTGCTGCCCTGAGGAATAGCTACAACAGAAGAAAGGCTAAAAAATAAAGTGAAAATATATATACATAAAAAATAATATGCAAAACTACAATAAGTAGGAAATTTTCTCTAATCAACTAATAGTTCCTAAGGAGTCACTGTTTAACAGATGTAAAACATCTGGAGGCAAGTATTATATATGCTAAAGATGAAAAAAAATTTTTGGTTTGAATTAATTATATAACCCCAATAATTATCCATTTGACTTTACCTGTACAAACAAAGAATGTGATTTTTGGGATGGTTTTTCAATTATTAGGGCTAGCTGACATTTGTGGTTAATTTAAAAGCCCCATTTCTCTCTGGAGATTTTTCTCTGAATCCTGCTGAAATTAATCCATTACATTCCTTTAAATAACTGCATGTTTGCTAATGCACAGAAGTGAGCACATTGGAACCTGTATCCACAGACACATGCATGCGAGCACTGCAGGAGAGAGAGAGACAGAAAACCACCACCATCAGGAAACCAAGTCACCACAGGGCCCCCAACCACACCCATCATTTTAATCTCAGACTAAGAATCAGGAGCCTACATCTTATTTGTGTTTTTACAAATAAAGAGAATGACACTATTATAGTCACATAAATAATACCAAAAAAACTTAATTTGAAGCTAAAACAAAAGGAATGGGACCTGAATGAAAGAGGAGAATTACTACAGAAAAACTTCTGTGGAGGAGCCAGATATAACTGGAACCACAATAGCTCCTGGGGTCATCGCCATATGTAAAATACAAAAATAGATAAGTGTATGTTCTATTTTCCAAATCTTTCTAAAAAGTAAAGCCAATTTGGCTCGGCACCTATAGCTCAGTGGCTAGGGCACCAGCCACACACACCAGAGCTGGCCCACTCGAATCCAGCCCAGGCCCACCAAACAACAATGACAACTACAACCAAAAAAACAGCCGGGCGACGTGACAGGCGCCTATAGTGCAGCTACTTGGGAGGCTGAGGCAAGAGAATTGCTTAAGCCCAAGAGATGGAGGTTGCTGTGAGCTGTAACGCTACAGCACTCTATCTAGGGTAACGTAGTGAGACTCTGTCTCCAAAAAAAAAAAAAGTAAAGCCAATTTATGTAGTTTTATCTCAGCAGAAGCCCTTATCTTTGTTTCTTCCCAAAATTCCACAGAACAAGACAAAAATAATATCCATGCACCAATGGAAAACTAGGAAGGGAACCATGAACAACCCAATTAATAGGATAATGTGAGTAAAAGTTTAAAAACGTGACATTTCCAAAGAAAATCCGTAAATCAAAAGGTGAAAGGAGTGAGAAAGCAGGCCTCTCTGATTAAGGATGGAAAGATGATAATTTCAGTCCCCAAGTCCTCACAGCAGCTGACTTTCCAAGTCACGCACAGGTTGAGACTACATGTACAACTCTAAATACAGAAGTCCAAGTTCTTATTAATGAGCCTATAAGCATTAGCATTGCCGCAAGGTAAGCAGAAGACTTAAAGTCACCACAGGGCCCGCAACCACACCTAAAAGACCAGTTACCAACTCTCTTATCCCCTGAGGCTGCCGATCCTCAGCCAATCATGCATATGCGACCGGAAAAATCTAGACTCGTGAAAGGCCGTGAATCAAAAGGCCCAGGTAAATTATAAAGAAAAGAAAAAGAAAGAAATGCAGGGGAACCTATAGGTTAAGAGATTTAAAATATATATCAGGGGCTTTTTGAACAAGATTTGACTTCATTGTCTAAGGACAAATACTTAAGGAGGAAAAAACCAATAGAAAACAGAAAGAAGTGATTTTTATAAAAGTGAGGATAATGGTTACTGATGCAAGTAGGAAGAGAGCTGCGATTTCAAGAGGAACATAAAAGGGTTTCCAGAGGGACTGGCAACGTCCTACTTCTTGAACTGAGTGGTAGTCACGGGGACATTTGACTTAGACTGATTTGCTAACTTATAAATGTCTGTGTGATTTTAAAAATTTTTATTGAACTTCATAATAAAAGGGCTAAAAATAAAATAAACATTTGAATAAAAAAAAAAAACACTCTTAACACTACATAACCCAAGAATTCCCAGCAAACAAAAAGGGGAAGAGAAATAAAACTGTGGTAATCATGTCTAAAGTCTTCTGAACCTTCTTATGTATCTCAGAACCCATATGAAAGTGGTTTTAACCCATGCCATCTAAACAGGATGTCACAGTTAGCTGGAAGAACTCTGATACATTCTTGCAGAAGCACAAGTGGATTTGGTCCTCTGACCATCCTTCTTTGGGGTAACCAGGAAGACATTAAGAAGACCAAATAATTCAGAATTATTATTGAAGAGACTTCAGAGACCACAAGCAAAGAACCTGTTTGTTTTCTATATTTTGTGGTAATTAATTAAAACCTGTAGAAGACTCTTAGACACACACAAAGGTGCAGAGAACACCCCTCTGTCTGTTCTCTTCCTTTCCATGCCTTGGCAACTTCACTAGTTCTCTTTCTGACAGCACAATTGAAAGCTTCAAAGGACGGTAGGGTACTTCAAGAAGGGAAATCCTACAGTTACCATGTGGAGACTTCCATTCGGATCCTGGCTCAATCATGAAGTGAGAGGAAGACAAAAATCCTCTGAGTCTGAATTTTCTCATATATTAAATTAAAAAGTTAAACAAGATGAAACCTGAGGGCTTATTCTAGCACTAAAAATCTATGATTGTGAAGGCAAAAATCTCAGCACTGGCCACCAAAATCCATTAAGATTAAAAAGAAATACCACAGTAGTAAATGACATCATTTACAATGTTTTCTTTTCCAAATAGTAAAGGTTTTGTTTTTAATTAGAAAAAGTTAAATTTCTTTGAAATCCCCCATCTGCAATTTGTGTTTTTTTACACCCAGCTGATACAATAGACACTATCTTTAGCAAATCCGAACATTAGCAAATGAAAACATTAGAACAAAGTTCATTTTAACTTCTTCAATTCTGGTTTATTCTACCAACTTTCATTTTAATCCATTTCTAAAATTGATAAGAGAAAGAGTCGGTGGTTTTTAAACTTAGAATAAACTATTTGAAAGCAGGCAATATAATCAGCTTCCTTTCTTTCATGCTCACTTTGCAGGGTACAAATTTCAACTCCACATATCAGAATTCACATCCACACCCACACCCAACTCACCCCACTAAGCCTCCACCACAGTGATTTCCAGCCGGTGTGCAGGAGAGAATCATAGGTGTGCCACAAAAATTTTTAAAGATCATTAATTACTTTCAAAAGTACAAAGCACAGAAAGTATATTCTTTCTATTCTTTTTTCTATCAACAGGATTTAAGTGTGCCATGGAAGTTTAACTATAGGTTCAAGTGTGCTGTGAGTCAAAAAAGGTTGAAAAACACTGCTCTAAACACAAGAAAAAAAATGAGAAATAAAGTCTTTGTAAGAAGAAAGAAGTCTAAGGGTCGTCCTATGCACCTGTCAATATCTTGCAGATCAGCAGTCCACAACCTTTTTGGCACCAAGGACCCTGTTCCACAGAAGACAGTTTTTCCATAGATGGGTGGGTGGAATGGGAGGAATGGGACAGGAGGCAAAGTTCAGGTGGTGATACTGTGTAGCCTGGTTCCTAACAGGCCATTGACTAGTACGGCCGGCAGCCCAGGGATTGAGAACTGCAGTTCTAGAGAATAACAAAAATTATGACCAGAGCAATAGGATTTCTCTTTTCATAAGGTTTCAGGCTTTTTCAGAACAATTTTCACATGCATCCTCAATCGCCTCATGAGATCCCCATGGAGAAATCATGAGTGAGAAATTATTACATCACAAATGCGGAAAGGAGGAGGCAAGACAAAACAAAATTAGCCAGGCAGGGTGGTGCACACCTGTTGTCCCAGCTACTGGGGAGAATGAGGCAGGAAGGCTGCTCCAGCTCAAGGTGTTCAAGGTTTCATGAGCTAAATGACTGATTGCACCCAGCACCCCAGTCCAGCAGACAGAGCAAGACTCTGAATAATTTTTTTTAAATAATGAAAATGTGGCTCAGAGAAATGAATTAGAAAATGCAATCCAAGCATAAGGGATGAATTAACATTGGTCTTTACTACTTTATGCAAAAAGGGCATGTGGTGTCACGGGGCACCTGGTGAAGGGTGGGCCTTCACTTTAAACCTGAGCACGCAGAACGTTTCATTTGGGGTATCTGCCTAACGGTGGCGTAGCCATCAGCAGTTCCCAGGATGGACACGTCACAGTGCAAGGGATGGAGTCCAGAATAAGCACAGCAGACTAAGTGAAACAAACCATCTTCTCCTGTTCTCTGCTGTGCCAGATGAAAAATTAGAGCAATAGAGAAGGGAGAGGCAAAATCACCAGGTTTCTAGATTTCAAATCCCCCACACTCAGAAAGGGAGAAGTCCATACACACCCCTGTGGCTCAACCCTTCCGGCTTAACTAAAACGTAATTAGGCATATATTGCTAAACACCAATACCAATAGTTAAATGAAGACTACATTTCTAAAGTATTATTTTAAGAATAAGACATTTTATATTATTGTAATACGGCCTCCCTCAATTGAGGGTCCCAGCAGATGACCTTACTTCACTGAGAAAACAAAAACAATCAGAAGGGAACTGCTGTTTCTAGTGTATCTCAAACTACCTGTTCTTCATTAACATATTTGTCTCCCTACCTGTTAAAGTGGATTAACTGTCCTACTTCCACGGAAGTCTAATGTCTCCGCCTGTGTGCTCCATCCCAGCCCTTCTTGTGTTCTGCTTCTGCGATTACCCTCTTTCCTTCTACTAAGCACTTTTTCCTCTATAATGGATCAGACCCAACAGCATCCAAATATGCAGTTAATGGCCCATCTTAAAAATACAAAATACAAACTCTTCCTGGATTCCACTCCCTGCCCTGCCTAGCTCTAGCTCCATTTTGCTTCCCTTTAAAGCAAACCTCCTCTAAAATGCAATCTGTACTCTGCCTCACTTCCTTGCCTCTCATTCTGTTTAAAACCCACTCAAATCAGTCTCGTATCCCCACCTCTACACTAAAACTGCTCATCAAGAACCACCACCAGTTCTCTCTTGACAAATCCAATAGATCAATTCTCAGTCTTCATCTAACTCTATCTCACAGCAGCACTTACACAGCTGATCACTCCTTCTGGAAATACACCCTTCACTAAATCACTCTGCTGGCTTCTCCCACCTCCTCTGAAGGGCTCCTGAGCCTCCTCTGCTGGCTCCTCGTCCGTGGTAATCTCTTTCTCTGTCTACTCTCATTCCCTAGGTGATCGTCAGTCCCATGGCTTTATATACCATTTACAGGATGTCAATTCCCAGATTTATATCCCAGCTCCAATCTCATTATACGGTATTATCAACCCTGCTATCAACTAAGCATATCAAGTTAAGCATACTCCAAACAGAACTCTGGATTTCCCATTCCCACACCCACGACAACCCACACAAAACAAATAGAAAAACTCTTCCTCTGCTCTTTCCCATTCCAGATAAATGGTACCCAATGCTCAACTCCTCCCCCACCAAAGCAAAACAAAACTCGGAGTTAGTCTTAACTGCTCTCTCTCTCATATTCCACATTCAATCTACCAGCAAAGGACACTGACTCTACCTTCAAAACAGACTTCAAATCCAAACCCTTCTTCTCATCATCCTCATTGCCACCAGTCATCTAGTGATTGTACTTGGTGTACTAGCAGGATAATTAAAATCTCGCCCCCCACCCCTCTGGATCTTCATGAAGTTTTGTTCTCAAACAGCAATTAACTCTGTTCAAATCCCCCCCCTTTCAAAAAGCTTTCCCAGACCATATTACATGAAATATGGTCCTCTGACCCAATTACTCCCATTATTTTATGCCTACCCAATTTTCTTACCATCGAGCCTATCTGAAACTAAAATACTGTTTTTTGGGTTTTTTCAGGGGGGGGGGTTGGTGCTTTGGAGGGACTTTTTGTTGTTTTTTTAAGAGACAGGGTCTTGCTCTACCACTTCGGCTAGAATGCAGCTCAGTCATAGCTCACTCTGGCCTCAAACACCTGGCCTCAAACGACTATCCTGCCTCAGCCTCTCAAGTGGCTGGGGCTTAAAGGCAGGCACCACCACACATACCTAGTTAATTTTCTTTTATTCTTTCTAAAGATGGGAGTCTTGTCACAGGCCGCTCTTGAACTCCTAGCCTCAAGCAACCCTTCCACATCCCTGGGATTACAAACATGAGCCACCATACCTTGCCTGAAATATTGCTTTTATTTTTAAACTATGTATTTCCTTTTTCCTTTAAGTAAGGCTGAGAAACTTTCTTAGTCATCATACTCACATAGTCCTAGAACAGTGTTTATCACAGGCACCAAATAACTATTTATCAAATGCCTAAAATTGTATGAAATCCTTTTTTCATTCAAATGTTGTATCATATGATTACAAACCAGCCTTCTCTCATATTCTCATTCCTCTTCTCACCTAAGTTTAAAAGAAAACTAAAATTATGAATGAAATCTTAATATAAATCTACACTACAAATAATAAAATATCTGCATCAAAATGGTAAACTCTATAATAGCTTCAATTTTTTTCCAGTATTATTCAATTGTTTCTATTAATGCTTCTGTTCATTACAAAAGCAGTACACATGACCCACACAGGAAAGTGTTAGAAAATACTAACCAGGAACCATAAGAATATTTTTAAAATACTTAAAGAATATCTATGTTATCAAACACGCAAAAGATTAAGAGTTGGTAAGAGCGTGGAGGAAAAGGACCCCTTGTACACTGCTGGTAAGAATGGACACTGATGTAGCCATTATGGAAAACAGTACAGAGGTTTCTAAAGAAATAAAAAGTGGAACCACCAGATGACCCAGCAATCTACCTTCTGGGTATATTGCCAAAGGAGATGAAATCACCACTTTATAAAGGTATCTAAAGTCCCACGTTCATTGCAGCATTATTCACAAGTGCGAAGACATGCCAATAATCGAAGCGTCCATCAACAGACAAATGGACAGATACGATGGAGTATTACCCTGCCTTAGTTAAGATGGAGATCCTCCATTCACAGCAGCAGGGATGATCGTGGAGGACATTACGCTAAGTGAAATAAGCTGAATACAGAAATAAAAATACTGCATGCTCCCACTAGGATGTGAAATATTTTTAAAAGATCAAATATAACACACAGAGTAGAGACTAAAATAGTTGTTGGGGGAGATTGGTGAGACATCAAACAAAGGATACAAAGTAGCAAATATGTAGGGTGAAAAAGTTTAAAGATTCAACAGGAAGACTACAGTTAGTCACAGTTTATTGTATTCAGGATTCTTGCTAAATTAGTAGATTTACTAAGGGATTTGCCATGGAGCAGAGGGGAGTAAAAAAAAAAAAAATGGATAACTGTGAGACAGATGATAGATAGAAACCATTTTACCATACTATATGTGAATTATATTCACATTGTATACCTTAAATATATACAATAAAATTTATTTTTTTAAAAAGAAGGCAACTAAATCATAAAATAAAAACAATTTAACATATTCATAGCATGATACAGAGGATTTCCTCACATGTATCACCCAATTTTCATGTTACTGTATTATTCACATGTACAAGGATTATATTCTATAAACTCACATGTATGTCAAAAGTGTTTTATTTTAGTGTACAAATATAAGACATCAATTTTTAAGTTAAAGAACTAAACTGGAAAACATTCGTTAACATTCCAGGAATAAAGAAGCAGGAAACATCTGTCAACTTTCACTTCAAAGAAAAAGGGGAAGATCTCACCCACACCAGGTGAATGGCTGGTGAAACAAGAACAGACAATACTATTGATATTTATCAAAAACATGAACTTTAGAACAACACCAATTATAAGAAAAATTTCACATACAAAAATTAAAGATAAGAGACAAGCATTGCTACTTGAGTTATGTTTCTGTCTTCTGGATCAACTAGACATCACAAGAAACTATTTTTTATCATAATACTTTTAAAATATTTATTTCTTCCCTGTAAGCTGGTGGTGATTTACCCTTCATGTTAGTAACGTGATGATAAAAATGAACATTTTTTTATTTCTTAAGTGTAAATTTATCTTGATAAAAGAATCCTAGAAAATCGTTTTCCTTGCATTAGCATTTGTGATTTTTTTTTGTAAAGACAGAATGGTTTTGTTAAAAGTTCAAATATGAACAAAATTAGCACCACTGATATATTTTTTTAAAACCTGCTAATACAGAGGATAGGTATATTTCTTACAATTTGGGTTTTACACAAATCAAACGAAGTAGATCATTGGTAATTTCTCATACACACTTATCTTGTATTAATTTATGATAAAGTATTTATAAAGCTCTTTAAGATGGGAACGTGTCTGAATTTTCTATTATTACTCTCTTTACATTAGATTTATTTCGTTTTTAGCAAGTAGAAAAAAGAAAATTAAAACACTTAAATCAAACCCACTGATAAAATCTTAATTATCACTGTACATTCAATGAAGTCTAGTTTACCAAGAGTTTCTTTGTAAAATTGCTTACTCCACCCTTTTTCTGAGTTACCTGAAAGATCTGTTGGTTTGCCTTGCAAGCATTCTCCATCTCCATGAATCTCCTGGCTAACGTATTACTTAAGTAATACTTAAGAGGATATCAATCTCCTAATACAATGTCTAAATCTTTGGAGAATAAGTCTGTTAAGCCGAGAAGGGTTCACAGCATGTGCTCATCCTAGGAGGTAGTGTCACTTTTAAAGAATTTGAAATACTAGTATTATTTAAAGAGAAAGCATATAAAAATACCAGTGGAGAACACAAAAATGGGGACTCACTTCTGAATCCTTAGAAACCCTCCCTTTACTGGCTGTCATCATGAGGGAGTATAGTATCCGAAACTATTGCCACTGTAGCAACATCATCGCCTGGAAGGAAGGTATCACAAAGAATCCGGGAACCAAAAAGTGGAAGGCTCTTGTACCACAGATATCATAATATCATGGAATTGAAAGAATCAACCTAGAAACCACCAATCTCCAGACTTCTTGTGACGTGAGATGACGAAACGCTTAGGATACAAAGCTACTTTTGATTGAGTATTCTGCACATACAGCCAAAGATATCCAAACTGAAACAACTTCATCAAAATGCTCTAATGTGAGGGTGAAATCACACTCGTTCCTCCCTTGGTCTGACTCCAGCGTCCATGTTATCATTTCACTATGCTACCAAGCTGTTTCCTCAACTAGCTGAGTCAGGATCCCAATCCAGTCTTCTGACTCTAAATCCAAAGCTCTTGTCACTGCATTATAGGTGATAAAGGAAATCTATGCTTCTGCTTTTTATTTACAAACTTATTAGTCTGACCATGCCAGATGCCAGACATCATTAGCAGCTCATACTTGGCTAATAAGGTATTAAAAGTACTGGGAAAGTGTGATGCCTTTTTATCTACAAAATACTTCAAAACAGAAATACTCTTATCTATAATCACTATATACACTAATGCAGAATACATACTTACCACACGACTTTGATTTGCTTTTTACCTGACCCTCCTTACTCAAATAAACTTAAATCACACATTACCTCAATTCTAAAAAGACACACCACACCTCTAGAGGAAAGACATATGCCATTCAAATCCAGGAAAGTAATGGTTATAACTGGTAAAGAGAAAAAGACATTTTTAGAAAACAGAAATCTTTTACAGATAAACAAATGAGGGCTCACTGAGTTTGAATGTTTTAAGAAATTATACAGACAATTAGGGCCAGAAGAGAACTAGAAATCTGGATTCCAATTTCCAGTTCAGTGCTTTCTCCACATACCCAAGCTGCCTATTAAATATTTACCCAAAATAGCTGGCCAAACAAAAATAATCCATTATTGTATATTCAAGTAAATCAAAACCTTTTAGTAAGTTAAGTGGCAGATGCATATTACCTTATAGATTGACTTTTTATTTTTTTTAAGTAATCTCACTATGTCCTAGTTATCTCTTTCACTATTCTAGTCAACAAGATTTCAAGATTTCATTTTATTTAAATAATGTAAACACAACACTTGTTATCAGATCAAAAACACTTAAGGGGGAGTCATGGTTCTAAATTATTTTTATATATAGTCATGCATCACGTAACTATGAGGATACATTCTGACAAATGTGTCATCAGGTCATTTTGAAAGGCAAACGTCACAGAATATACTTATACAAACCTTGAATCTAGCCAACTACATACCTAGCTATCTGGTATAGCCTATTGCTCATAGGCTACAAACCTGTACAGCATGTTACTATACTGAATATTGCAGGCAACTGAAATACAATGGTATTTGTGTATTGAAACACATCTAAACATAGGAAAGATACAGCATTGAAACATACCTAAACATAGAAAAGGTACGGTAAAAATGTGGTATAAGACACAAGAAAGGGTATACCTGTATAGGGCACTTACCATGAATGAAGCTTGCAGGACAGAAGTTGCTCAATGGTGAGTGAATGTGAAGACTTAAGACATTATTATATACTGCTGTAGACTTTATAAGCACTTTGTACTTAGGATATACTAAATTTAGTAAAAAAAAAAAAAAAATTGTGCTACAATGCTGTGATGCTACAGGGTAACAAGGTGATGGGAATTGTTTTTATGTATATGCTATAATTTTCCTAACAAAGTAATTATCGGCTCGGCACCTATAGCTCAACCGGCTAAGGCGCCAGCCATGTACACCTAAGGTGGCGGGTTCGAATCCCCAGCCTGGACCCGCCAAACAACAATGACGGCTGCAACCAAAAAATGGCCAGGCGTTGTGGCGGGCGCCTGTGGTCCCAGCTACTTGGGAGGCAGAGGCAGGAGACTCACTTCAGCCCAGGAGTTGGAGGTTGCTGTGAGCTGTAATGCTATGGCACTCTACCCAGGGGGACAGCTTGAGGCTCTGTCTCAAAAAAAAAAAAAAAAAAACAAAGTAATTATCATGATAATATTTTTATTTATCATCCTCTTGGATATAAACCTAATTACTCTAGGATGTCTTAACTTGAAGATCAGGACATCAACAGTCTTTAGAAATTTATTTATAAAGGTTAATTCACATGAGATTTTAGTGAGTGTTTAGTGAGTGTTGTAGTTGATTCCAACATCCTTTTCGCTTGAGATGATCAGTCCAAACCAAGTCTGTAATTTCATCTCCTTTGCCAGTATTTAGGAGAGAACAGTCGGAAGCCAATTTGGACCAAGATAACAAAAATATTCTTGCTCAGGTTCAAGCAAAGGTAGATCAGCCTCTTTCCTAGTAGATATAAACAATGAAAATGTGAGTCCAATTGTTACTCTTGCCCTCACAGCCAAAGAAAAAAATTAGCTTTAAGGATGACGCCAAGAAGGCAAAAGGGAAGGGGAAGAAAACCCAGCTTGGGACTCCCAGGACAATGAGAAGTTCCATCAGTCTCCTTGAAGTTCCTGTTGTACAACATAACCCACACTTCCTTACTGTCAAGTCAGTGTCAGCTGAGATTTCTATTACTTGAAGCAAAAAGCATCTTAACTGATAAAGTAGTAAAACGAAGTCTAAGGACAATAAGCATTAGAAAGGGAAGAGGCTACAGGCTGAGGAGACCTTATCCCAAATGTTTGGGACCAGAGGTGTTTGATTTCATTTTTTTTTTATTGTGGAATAGCTGCATTATATTTAATTAGCATCCCTAATCCAAAAATATAAAATCTGAAATGCTCCAATGAGTATTTCCTTTGTGGGTTGTGTTAGTGCTCAAAAAGTTTTGTATTATGGAGCATTTTGGATTTCAGATTTCTTGGTTAGGGATGCTGAACTTGGATAAACCTACAGCATAAGAACCCCCTCAAAAGAGCTTTCTCCTTCATTAGACAGATGATTCAAATACTAGCCAAGGTTCTGGGGTTTTCTGTAGCGCAAACGAGCTCCAAGATGCTTCCCAAATAAAATCTGATTTGGTAAGCTACCAGGAAACAAAAGTGTTTCTATTCATTTTTCTAAGTAGGCACCCAGTACACTGCCATGCTCTGGAGCTATAAACAAACATAGTACCTGTCCTTGGAGCTTACAGTGCAAAAGGGAGGAAATTAACAAGCATATAAGCATCTTCCTCGTGCATCTAGTTCTACTATGTAAAAATCACAAAGTACCCAAGCAAGTTCCAGCATGAAAGTATCTGAATATTATAATCAATTAGGGTAGACATAAAGAAGACTTGGTAAACTTTCACTCAAGGAAAAAAAACTCAAAAAGAAAAGACATAAGAAGAAGAAACTAAAGGTAAAAGAAATCAGACAAGAATTGTAGAAAAATAAAAGAGAAAGATGCAGAAAGAACAAGACTTTAAAATCACCAAACAACAAAATAAAATATAAAGAAACAGTGTTTACGTAGCCACAACACTCAGCTAGCTTTTTCTGTTTTTAGTAAAGATGGGGTCTTGCTCTTGCTCAGATGGTCTCAAACTCCTGAGCTCAAGTAATCTGCCCACCTTGGCTTCCCGGAGGGCTAGGATTATAGGTGTGAGCCACCGCGCCTGGCCTAAATAGAAGTTGTTTCAATTCTGTCATATTAGAAACAGGGAGACTAGGATAGATGGGATGTTTTAACAATTAACAAGGTCTTGAACAAGGTCTTAACAAGGTCTTGGACCCGAGATCTTCTGACATCTCTTTTTAACAACCTATCTCAACGCAGAAGAAAAGACTAAAATTCCCAGCTCACTTCACAGAGTCCCTTTAAACTAAAACTGACTTTTCAAAACCTATATTCAAGGGTTGAGCTAAATCTAATCTGTCTAATGAGCTGGCCTGAGACACAAGAAAAACCATACAGAAAAAAAAATAGAAGTTCCTGCACCCTTTTTTATGTCATATATAGTAAAGTAGGGCTTATAAGGAGAGAAGAGCTTTGTAATATGAAAATTTCTAAAGAGATACACACAAAAATAATAAATTTGCAGGAAAAAATGATCCAAAATTTCCTTCCATACCACATAAGTCTCTGACAAAGCATTATCGGGCTTACTAATTCCTTAATTTCTTCTGAGAAAATAAGAAAATGAAGTAGCCACTGAATTGTTTAATTACCTTCACATAAAAAAGCAAAGTAAATAAGTTGCCAGGATAAGTCACAAACCCTTGACTAAATGGCTCATTCTTCTTGCATGTAGTTTAAATTATTTTAGACAGAACAATAGGTAATTGCAACGTTTAAGTGCCTTTCCTACCCTTATAATATGTAGACATACAAAAATGATTTCAGAGTTCAAATCACAGGTCAGTAAATATCACTATGTGAATACCTGAGTCTGGGCCTAATGTTAAGAAAATACACCCAGTTCTTAATTCACATCTCTTCTAAAATGCACATTTTTAAAGATATCTGGCAGGAAGCTTTAAGATTTTTTTTTTTTTTTTTTTTTGGAGACAGAGCCTCAAGCTGTCCCCCTGGGTAGAGTGCCATGGCATTACAGCTCACAGCAACCTCCAACTCCTGGGCTGAAGTGAGTCTCCTGCCTCCGCCTCCCAAGTAGCTGGGACCACAGGCGCCCGCCACAACGCCCGGCTATTTTTTGGTTGCAGCCCTCATTGTTGTTTGGCGGGTCCAGGCTGGGGATTCGAACCCGCCACCTTAGGTGTACGTGGCTGGCGCCTTAGCCGGTTGAGCTATAGGCGCCGAGCCTAAGATTTTTTAAAGTATAAATATTTATCCAATTTGCAACTATTTATTGAGTGCCTACGTTCCATGAGACACTCACTATCCAAGCCATAATTAATACAATTTAAAAATAGGAATTATCCTTAAATACATGTAGACTATGCAGTTATTCTTGATCACAAAGTATGGTAAAATGGCCATACCTTGTAAGTAGAATGACCATATATCCTTGTATACATCTCTTAAACCAGCACAATTATTAGCAGCACTTTGTCACTATCAAAGTGTCCCAGTTTAGCCACTGAATTATACAGTTACCCCACCACAGTGGGTAAGCAGACAGGTGCTATATGGTCGCTAGTTACCATAATGCCAAATATTCCCTAGATTTCTTTTTTATGTTGTAGATAAGAATAAGCTACCCCTAGATAAAATGCAAAGACTCAGATGTTATATCAACACGATAAAAGCACTCTGTGATTGCTGAATAATAACTTTAAAAGGGATTTGTTTTCTTAATTCAACACCCAGTAGTCAAATATTCCATCATTTCTGTGCCACCGGATTAATGGTTTGCAACTAACCCAAGCAGATCTCCACAGTCACATGACCAACAACAGAACCAAAACACAGGGGCCACTTGCCAGACTGCCACAAGAACAAAGGCCTAGCAGGTGGCCATCCACTGCTCCAAATTAAATCATGCTGCACAGAACATTATCTCCATCATTGTATAATGTTGTTTTTGTGTAATATAACTCCTCATATCTAATTTTCGAAATTAAGACAAAATTGTTTTTAATGACAAACCACAATAGGAAATAACAATGAACTGAGTAACTGTTGCTCAGAGCTCAGTGAAAAGGGTCCCTCTTAAGCCCCAGAAGTAATCACCAAACCCTACCCACCCTCACCCCAATATTTGCTCAATGAAGCAGTGCTGTATCTGGAACAAATCCCAAGGCCTAGTTAAACACCAGGTGGTATACTAGGGTAATTCTTTTTTTTTAAGTAACAGATGGCTCAAACTTATCTTCTTTATGACATGCAGCACAGGACTTATGCAAGTGAAACTGTCTTCCAAGTACTTTATCCAAGTAATATAATTATTCATGTGACTCATCACTTCACATCATAAAGAGAGCAGCAGGTGAGACAGATGCTATACTCCTGGATTATTTATGACTTTGTATAACAGACGTATAAATGATATGCATAAACACAGAGATGTACAGATATATTTAAATGGAGCTATTATTTGGTGGTATTCTATTAATATTTCCCCAGTTGTAAAATTAGGAGACTAAATTAAATGGCACTTTGGTTTGAGTAAGGAAAGGTATAATGTTATAAATCTGAAATAAAGAAAGGAGTGAGGAGAAAAGTGTGCCCAGTATTATTAAAGTTCAAATTGTAGGATGTTTTTGGTAGAAATATAAGAATAGAAAATAGGCAGAAGCTGGTTGGATCAGTCTGTGGGCATCTGATGACCACCCTAAATTTAAATGCCCCCCCAAAAGAAAATAAGTCTAAAGTAAAAGAAATTAGGCTGAGAGATTTTTTTTCCTTTCTTCCTGTTTCCCATCACCACAGAATTCTACAGCCAAGGGCCAGCCCAAACAGCTTTGCCTCCCCACACCAGGCAAGGCTAGTTGGGTGAGAGGGACATCTTCTGATACAGCAGCCAAATTAAGGCAAAGGAAATCTTCCCAGGTAGCACAAGTACAGAGGGCCTGCCTGGCCCAGCCTGCTGTGGCTGCCTCATTTCCACCTCTCTACTGTTCTATCAAGTGCGGACCAAATGGTTGGTCTGGGACATGGCCCTCACCACCACCTCAGTTTTGCTGTGGCTCATAATCACGGCACAAACACCCATGCATAAGTCTGGCCACCCTTGGATGTGTTACTGAAAGATTCCAATGTTTGACAATGTTGGTAATTGTCTAATCTATGGAGCCAACTCATGAAGCAACGCCTCTATGAACGCAGACGACCTACCAGACCCACCACATGGTATAGGTGAGCCGCAAGAGAACTTGAGAAGGGTTATTCTGCTGAGACACTGTACACCAAGGAAAAGAACAGCTATAGGTTATTCACATGAAAGTAAACCTGCTCAAAGCTGGCATGAGACTCCTCTAAAATCCATGAAATATACACAGATTCCTAATACTTTGGGGGTTTGCCTGAGAACGAAATTGCCATGTATAGTATTACTAGTGAGCAAAAATGTGTACTGCGTCCCACCAAGTGTTTGCAAAGAAGGTTTAACCCAGCCTGTTTAAATGTGAGGACCTCCCTGATGAAATACCTCTCTGAATGTCTGAATGGTGTACATCTAATTTGTCTTATCTTTGTATGGTATTTAAACAATCATTACGAACTGCTGAGAGTCAAAGCCCTATACTGTCCACAAACAGGAACTAAATACTAGTTGTGATTGATAGTGTTCTTTATAAAATACCTATTTTGTGGAAAATAGTTTTACCATGCCAGAAATAAAATTTCATTTCTGATACTTGCTTTAAAACTGAAGGATATACCAGAAAAACATATATTCAGCAATATTAAACAAAATTAAATGCCAAATTATCATTTGTAAAATGAAAAGAAGTCAGTTATTTTTAAATATCTACTTTTGCTGAAGCACATTACATAAGCCCTGAGTTAATTAGTTCACACTGAGGTCAGCTACCTAGCATGCCTCGCAATTATAAACACCATGATCAGTGTTTCCACAATTGCAGGAACTTGACCATTTTGTACAACACTTCCAGGAAAAATCAACACTTAGAATAAAGCTGACTTTTAAATTTACAACTATTAATTACCATCCTACTTCTGTTCTCCCCTTTACCCTAGTACAATGAGAAATTATTGCGGGCTACACACATTTTAATTGAATGTGAATTGTTATTCTCATTTTAGTCAGGCTTTCTGACCCATTGATTCCAAGCCTCATATTCTTTGCTGCAAATTAACCAGATGACCACCCTATAATGGTATGGTCACGCCATAAATTCAACAATTTATACAGGCCTCGGGGTACTGGAATATACCACCTAGAATTCCATTTAGAAAACATAATTCACAAAGAGATTCACAGAAATGAGACTTAATTTGAGGAGCAATGAGCAAATTATTATTTCTTTACTTCTGGTCTAGCAACCTCTTTCACAGCTCCTTGTTTCTAGTTTATACTGCTGTCACTTCACATAGAATTTGGCTTGGCCCCATATGACTTTACCTCTGATATATATTCAAGTCATTCCTTTAATAGAGATTCTCCCTCTGGCTCCTTCTATTCCGGCCACACTGGCTTCTCTTTTTTCCTTAAATGTGCCAAGCACATTCTTCCCTCACTGTTTTTGCATCTATTCCCTCTGCCTGGAATGTTCTTTTCCCAAATATCTCCACTACTCATGACCTTATTTATTTTGGTCTCTGCTCAAATGTCATCTTATCAGCGAAGTCATTCTTGACCATACTATCCAAAAGAATATCCTCCTTCTCTCTAAAGATCTTGCTTTCATTTTCTAAATCACACGTGCTACTGGACTTAAATGTTACCTTTCCTCTCCAACTATAAAATAAGCTATGTGAAAGCAGAAAATTTGCTCAGTTCACTGCTACATCCCTAAAATTTTTTAAAAGCACTTGGTGCGATTCAATAAACAATTGAGTAATAAATGTTTCTCCCTGTAACCATGTAAGCTCATGATGTATTTTGTTTTATTCAGTACAGAAATCTCAGTGCCTAAAACAGTGCTTACTTAATATTTGAAACACGCAATAAATGTGATGAATGAATTCCATATTGTATCGGCCTTTTCTGTTCAAATGCTGTCAAAATTGAAAAATAAAGACATAATTTTATTAGTCTTTAATTTGATTATTAGATAATAACTCACTATTTATTTCCCTAACTAAAACTTTTAGCAGATTTCAAGATTTAAATTAATATCACAATGGACCATATGCACACAATTATGTATTAAAGATATTCCTAAAAATATGTTTTTACTCTTACTACTATTATATTCTTCCCTACCAAAAAGCTGCAACCCAAAATAAAATTTTTACTTTATTAATTTTTACCAATATTATGTTTTTACTATATTACTTCATGTTTTCCTGTTAACTGTTCCTAGAAAAAAGTTACAGTCAATGATACAGTAAAATTGCAGTTCAATTTATAGTCTAAGATATTATAAAAGTTTTACTTCATTCAAATGGTATAATAACTCTATAAAACATTCTCAAGCTCAAACAGCCATATAAAATGAATCACATGGCCAATTCCTTTTGTTGTTAACACAAAATGCCTTAGAGCACATAGAAGTGTTGGGGTTTTTTCCTTTTTTGGACATAACCATCTATACCAAGTGTCAGCAGATTTTTTTCTGTAAAGGTCCAGATAATAAATATTTCAGATTTTGTGAGCCATATGATCTCTGCCACAACTATTCCAGTCTAACCTCCTAGAGGCTGTGTGAACACAGCCATAGGCAGTAGGTTAACTATGGGTGCGATTCTGTTCTATTAAAACTTCAAAAAATAAAACAATAAGCTAGATTTGTCCCAAGAGTCACTGTTTGCCAAGCTCCAGTCTACACCATTCCTTCTATAATAACTTTATTTAACAAAGTCCAGGACAACCCAACTTATGTGTGAACTATGTGCCAAACATCAACTAACAATGAAGGTGTTGTTTTAACTTTAATATCTCCACAGCATATATCCCACCATAGACCATATTACATTTAGTTGGGAGAATCTTAAACAAGTGAAACTCAGCTCTTCCGCTGTTCTCCTTTCTCCCCCCAATTAGAAACAAAAGCAAATCATATTAATTCTATCGACTCTGAGTTCTAAGAGTTGAAACACCAAGTAGTACAGAGTATAGGAAAGAGAAGAAGACAGAAAACCATTTTTCCTCCCTTTTCTGCAAGAACTTTAATTTCTGGCATCTTTCTACTTCCTTTTATCTACTCAGTAATGATTTTACTGCTATCAAGTCACCCACCACGGCATTATACCATGAACTAACTTCTGATGTGCCTAAAGCTTTAAAAATGTCTCTGCTGCTTTTCTAATCCACCTCTCATCCTTTAATAAAGCTGATCTCTGCTAAAAACAAAAACAAAACTAGCTGATTAAACTAAAACTGCTAACGTGTTCTCACATTAATAAGAACTAGTAAATATTCACAGAAGTCTTTTTTTTTTTTTTTTTTGAGATGGAGCCTCAAGCTATCCCCCTGGGTAGAGTGCCATGGCATCACGCTCACAGCAACCTCCAACTCCTGGGCTCAAGCGAGTCTCCTGCCTCCGCCTCCCAAGTAGCTGGGACTACAGGCGCCTGCCACAACGCCTGGCCATTTTTTGGTTGCAGCCATCATTGTTGTTTGGCGGGCCGGGCTGGGGATTCGAACCCGCCACCTTGGGTGTATGTGGCTGGCGCCTTAGCCGCTTGAGCCACAGGCGCCGAGCCCACAGAAGTCTTACTACAGATACGTTACTAAGGGTAGCTAGAAGAGAACACAACGCAAAGTTCTAGTGGGCATAATTTTCATAACAAGGAAGGGGAGAAAATGCAAGTATTATGTAGAAAAGGAGGGGGAAAGCTTAGAGAGGGTAGGAGGGAAGGAGATTCCACCAGCAAAACAACTCTAACTGGATGAAGGCTCCACGAAACTCCTAAAAGTCGTCCTTTCTCTGCATGTTTGAGGTACATATCCTCTACCCAGGGACATGAATTCAAATGTCTATAGGAAGGTCAAAGAAGTGAAAGCACAACAGGGAAGGATAAGGACTAGATCAAACCAGAATTCAAAGGGGCAGCTCCAGCCAACAGGGGCACTGCAGGCCCAGAGTTGCCAAATCATCAGTTTTTTTCAAGAGCCAGAAGCACAGATTTTTTTTTTTAATGTATAAATTTGTCAAAATTTTTAGCCCTCTAGTCATCAGCGTTTTCTCCCTGCTCTAGCAGGTCCTCATCTTTTCCAAACTACATCTCTCCAGGGTCGCATCACAGCATGGAGGGTGGAAGCTCTGGCAGGCTTCTTTACGGACCAGCAACAAATCTGGAACTGCCTAATGGAACCTAAAGGTAATACAAACTCATGAAAAATCTGTATTGCTTTCAATGGAGACCAAGAAAAATACAATTCAGCTGGTCCCAAAATATTAAATAATTAAAATTGCTTTCCTTTTCACAAAAGCCAGATATACTCTTAAGTCTAAAAATTAAAATGTTTTAGTAATATAGTTCACATAAACAGTAAAAAAATTCTCCAGATCCTCAGATATAACCACTATATACCATTTGGTGCTGAGTGATTTATTTCAGTAAAAATGTAAATCACTTTTAAAATTCATGTATACACATTCCATCTGGTCCTGAAGTTATACAAAAGGTGGCTCAGTGGGCAGCTACGTTATGCCCCTTTTCTGCAGCTATCAAGCCTCAATCAGTAGAATCTTTCTGTAGCAGAAGGTGAATTTCATACTATAAAACAAATCTGAGCTTGTCATGAAATTTAGGCTACTTAACTCAGGTCAGACCTGTCACAGGTCAGGCCTGCCAGCTGCTGTGCAACTTCTGTTCGAGTTTCTGCCCAGGCCTGTAATTATTTACAGTTTTGCACCTGTCAAAATCCTAAAACAATGACTTTCCTTGTTTCTCAGTGTTTACATCCAGTTAAACGTACTCAGTTTCAAAACTGAACACTCTGAAGGCACACATGCTGGGTCACTATCATTCAGTTTTTTCTTCTTTGTTTAACAGAAATAAACTAGACATAAGGTGGAAAACAAATGAGGTTTTGATGGTTAGTAAATAAAATATTAACATAGCTATTCCCAATCTTCATGAATATGAACATCTATGAGTTGCTGGGGAAAAAAGCAAATGCTTAATCCAAAAGCCAGACCTCCACCATTAGAATTTAGAAATAAGGGAGATGGGCATATTTTTAACCTGTGGTTTGGAAAATATGTTTATAAAAATAATATAGCTATACAATCAAGCAAAACCATCACCTTCAGAAGATAGATTAGTCACTGCTCCTCCAGTTCAATCAACAATTTGGGAAGCTATTTGTTAAATAATTCAGTAGAGAGGCAAAATTAAAGTACTAAGCCAGTCAAAAGAAAGAAAGATAATGCTGAAAGTGGTTCTGTGGGCTCAACTGACCGCTCATTAAGAAATGTAAATGGCTCTTCTCACGGCAGCTGAGTCTGCCACAGAGAAATTGAGAGCTCTGGCTTGAAGAGCTTTTATTCTCCTAAGTTATGCAACTCTATCCAGAAGGTGCATGTTTCTTTAAGAAATCAGCAGCTCTGGGTAAATAGGGTGCATCTGGTGAACACATGTTCATGAGCAGGTAAACACATGATTTCAGTAATTACTTCCAATACCATCTGTCAAGCAGGTAGTTCAAAACCTACTCAACAGGAAAGGCAGTTTGAAGTAATTTTTAAGCAAGTACACTTCTCATCTGCTTAATAAAAGTAAAGATCAAAATATAAAACTAGAAACCTGTCTGCTTCTGCCCTGAATTTACTCAAGGCATAGGCAGGCAAGTTCATTCTTGTAACTAACAAAGATGATAATGCTCCACTGGTTACAAAGTGCATGAATCTGATTAATTATCCCCAAAAGAAATTTTCTTATGATTGAGAGTGGCAGTAATTTATTCATCACTAATCAATAACTAACAAGACTAGTCTCTGTAATACATTAAAGTGTGTCACCTGTCTGCAAAACCACCTCACCATTTATTAAAGGATAAACCACTCTGGTGACAAATGTTTGACATATTTCCCAGTATCATTAACTGAACTCAAATAACATGACTGCAAAGCCAAGAACAGGAAAGACAAAATGTGCACAGCACAGGAGAGGAAAAGAATACAATGAAGGATTCTTCTCACTCCAAAAAGAAAACTGGTTTGGGAGACTTTAAAAAGGATCAGTGCAAATTTACATACACAAATATAGATGTGTGTCTATCAACTTCTGGCCTTTTCCTTGGTCTGATTTATATCATTAAATAAATACTACCAACTCTTAAACATCCAAAGCGAGGCATGCCCAAAATACCCAGGGCTGAATTCCCCCAGATAAATATAAATTTTTCTTTTAGATTCAGTTCTCTCATTTTATCTTTACCACAGTTTTCACTGTGGCGAAACTGGTGTAAATTTTACCTTCTTGCTCTTAACGCCTCTCCATTATGAGACTGAAATACCAAAAATCAAATTGTTTGGCATGCATGTACCTGGGCTATGATGAGAATGGCACTTCATCTCTGTGTCGCCCCTCAAAACCTCGTTAACACTACTCTAAATATGAAAAAAACACCAGACAAACCCAACCAGAGAGACATTCTACAAAACAACTGACCAGCCCCAGACTGTTCGAGGATCAAAAATAAAGATAGTCTGAGAAGCTGTCACAGACTAAGATCTGGAAGAGAAACAAGACACCAGGGGGAACTGGTAAAATAGGAATAAAGGGTGGTGTTAACAGGAATGTGCCAGTGACTGTGAGAAATGCCACGTGGTAATATTCATGCTCACAGCAGGGACACTGTGTGAGGGGTACAACATTATCTTTGTGACTTCCAATAAACCTAAAATTATTCCAAAACAAAAAGGTTGTCTAAAATTTGGTTTAGTGGGGTTTAGAATGATTCAACCAAAGTTCACTGAAGAGTCACTGTCTTGTAGCCAAGCACACAATCCAGTGCACCAGGAACCTCATCAGGAGACAGAATCAAGTGAAGCAAGGTGCCTCATTGATATAAAGCATGCAAATTGGTATCTCCTTTACAATGTCTGTAAGTGACTTTAAAAGACTGTCCAAAAAGAGTGAGATGGGTTTGTGTCATTCAAACTTCAAGTCTAAGAGCATCCAGCTGCTTTAATCAGGAAGGCAAAACCTCGTGCCTTCTCACCTCTTAGTCAGAATCCCATCTCAGGAGGCGGTGATTAACAGGTCTCTTTCTACTGCAGAAAGGGAACTGAGTCTTGTAGTAAAGTAGCTCACTCACTTGAAACTTCTTGGCCAAAAACTAAATCTTTTAAATGGCAAAACTAACGTACATCAACTCATGACAGCCCTTATAGAGTTTCTAACTTCACATCCATGTATGGTCTTTCGGAAATTCAACTAACATTAGGTGAAAACTTTCCACATGCTTATGAATGTACTTCTTTTGAAGAGGGGGCAGTATAATTATAGCTTATATCAGAATATTAAAATGGTCAGTAACTCAAAAATCCTCAAGGACCATGGTCCTGAAAAATCAAGTCAACCATCCATGCTTTTCTCTAAAATTAAAATCAGTTGTACCTTAAATTACACAATTTGTATTTCCCCCCCACAGTGGCCTTCTCTTCTGATCTAAATCATCACATATCTTTCAAAAACTGATAAAATCTTAACCTAGAAGGAAATACAATTCACTTAACATTTCAGACATCTTATCCCAGGCCAAAAACAAAACTAAAGAAGCCATTCCTTTCAAACAATGATGCACAATACTTTTTTGGATTTCAAAAGATTTTACCTAGAGATGAGAATGGTTTACACATCTCAATGAAGTTTGTTTATACACAAAATCAGCTTATTTCCATCATGTCCTACAGGACTTTCACACCAGTTTTTGCACTACGTTTTCTAGTTCCCAGTTCATCCAACCCTAGGAAAGAAGAGCCAGTTTTCCTCCCTTTGTGTCTCTCTAATGATTTTTTTCATCTTGAATGAACTAGTGTAAGGAAATAACATTCTATGTGATGAGCGCAATGCTGCTAACAGTCAGATTATCGTGTCATTTATCAAGTATTTGATAAAGCAACGTGGAATATTTTTTTTAAATCCTCATGAGCAAACATGGGAAATGCTGAAATTCGTTACAAGTGAACAAGATGAAAAACGACTGGCACATACCCATATCATACAAAATATTCTTCAACACAGACCATTATGTCAAGTTCTAACTGGAGAAAGGTGAAAAGAAATGTGTAGCAGACATGGTTGTAGACTAATTGTAAAACAGTTGATGAAAGGGTTACTCAGCATTGATTCAAATACTATATAGGTTGTGATTCTTATTCTATAATATTTTTCAGTTTGATACATCTTGGTATTAAAATTAATCTTAAAACTATCTACTAAAATTGTAAACAATTTTGTTAAAATAGCTTTTGAACAATTAAAAACACAAACAATATTTTTTTTTCTCTAATCTAAGCATGAAATGGTGGACAGAAATGAGGTCAAAACAAAAAGTATGTATTTTTGCTTGACAGACAACCGGGGGAAGTGTCTTTACTAGTCATTAGGCTAACTTCTAATTGTTGTTGTCTAAAAGAGGGATTTTATTTCCTTCACCAAATGTTTTCAGATGCCTTTAGCTATTTGATTCCTCTAAAAAAAAATCACATTGTAGCTATAAAATCTCTGGAAACTTGGACCTTAAAGATCTTGATTAACACAAAGATCCCCCTATTTTGTATCTGCCCCAGAGGATATAAAAATATGGGGAAGAAATCTATTTAATTTTTAGATCAGTTCTCAAGGTCAGTCTTTATTAAAAGGAGGAAGGCCATTAACTGCAGGGTCCCCCCATGTTGTGCTCTCCTGTTCCAGGCTGGCCTAGAATGCCTTGGGCCATTGCTAAGAGAAGAAAGGCAAACTTAACCTGTGAGTAAGACATGCACTCAAGAAATGTGGCAGTAGCTTTTACAAATCTCTTTTTTATTTTTTATTTATTTATTTTTTGAGACAGGGCCTTGTTCTGTTGCCTGAGCTAGAGGACAGAGGTGACATACTAGCTCACTGCAACCGCAAATTGCTGGGCTTGAGCAATCCTCCTCCCTCAGCCTCCCAAGTAGTTATGACTACAAGCATTTGCCACCATGCATGGCTAATTTTTCGATTTTTTGTAGAGGCAGGGTCTCACTCTTGCTCAGGCTAGTTTTGAACTCCTGGCTTCAAGTGATCCTCCTGTCTCACCTCAGCATCCCGAAGTGCTAAGATTACAGGTGTGAGCTACCGTGCCTGTCCACAAATCTCTTTTTAAAATATCAATGAATCCCTTTATATGAGGCATCTGGAACAGTAAAATCTAGAGAGACGGAAAGTAGAATCCTGGTTATCAGGGACTTAGGGAAAGGAAGAATGGGAAGCTATTCCTTAATGGGCTTCAGTTGGAATGATAAAAAAGTTCTGAGATGAATAATTGTGATGGTTGCAATTCTCACAGCAATGTGAGTATACTTAATGCCACTATGCTGCACACTCAAAAGTTTAAACGCTAAAAACAGTTAAAATGGTAAATTTTATGTTATGTATATTTTACTAAAATTTAAAAAAAAAAAACACCAATGAAAACCAGAATGGTTGCCCGCGGCACTCTATAGAAGAGTCGGTAATCCAGAGGATTTGTACCTGGCCAAAGAGGGAAAAAAACCAAAAGAATGATGGAAGTGCAAGGAACGGATAACAAGAAATTCAGTGTTACAACTTAATTTGCATATATAAACAAATAGAAGCTCTCTACTAGTGTATAAATATCGCTTCTTCCCATTATAACCTGACATCTGGGCTCAGCTCTAAAAAAGAAAACAAAAGCAATGTGTATTTACAAACATCTGGATGGACCTCTAACCTGAGCAGTCCTAAAGGATAATTTTAATGACAAGCCCTTCACCTGGGTGGAACAGAAAAGAAGAAATATATGTGAGAGAGCCACACAAAAGTCAGTGGCTGGTGGGCTGACTAGCCTAGATAGTTTTTAGGAAATAATTTTGGATACTCAGTGCCAAATTTTGTTTGAGAAAAGCCAGTTCAGAAGGCTACAGACTTGATTTTTCCCAGAAAGACACAGTCCTAAAAAAATGTACACCATATCTATCATACAGCTTTCACAATTACTGGGTAGAAAACCAACAGCCCTGCTTAACCAAAGATGTAAAAACTAGTTGATCAAAACCACATATGCAAAACTCAAAGAAATTCAGGGAGGTGGGGGGAATGAGTAAATTCCCACCCAGAGGCTACACTGTACAGGTACATTGCACTTTGTGGGTGAAGGACATACCTGTAACTCTGACTTTAACCTTATAAAAGCAAACTATGCAACCTAAACGTATGTACCCCAATAATAATCAGAAATTTAAAAAAAAAAATCCCTGGTGTTTTCCAGACATACAATCGTATCATCTGTGAAGAGTGAAAGTTTGATCTCTTCTGACCCTATATGGATACCACTGATCGCCTTTTATTCCCTAATTGCGATGGCTAAAACTTCCATTACAATGTTAAGGAGCAGTGGAGACAATGGGCAACCTTGCCTGGTTCCTGATCTGGGTGGAAATGATTTCAATTTAACTCCATTCAATACGATATTCGCTGTAGGTCTGCTGTAGATGGCCTCTATCAGTTTAAGAAATGTCCCTTCTATACCAATTTTCTTAAGTGTTCTGATCATGAAGGGGTGCTAGATATCTTAGTGAAGTATCTCCAGAATGGAAGAAAAAGTATCCAATGTATTCAGCCCTACTATGAAACTAATTTATAGCTTTCATATGAAAGCGATAGCCCAATTATAGCTCAAGAATACGGGGAGGGGAGGGGGGAGGATGGGTAGTGGGAGGGTGATTGGTGGGACCACACCTATGTTCCATCTTATAAGGGTACATGTGAATCTTTCTAAATGCAGAATACAAATGTCTTAACACAATAGCTAAGAAAATGCCATGAAGGTTATATTAACCAGTTTGGTGAAAATATTTCAAATTGTATATAAAACCAGCACAAGGTACCCCATGACTGCATTAATGTACACAGCTATGATTTAATAAAAAAAAAAAAAAAAAAAAAAAACACTGCTTTTTCACTGAAATGAAAGGCAGTAACAAAGGCCTTCATTCCGCTGTTTATAATATATGTGGGGTCATGACTTTTCTCATTACTTTTCTGGGCTATTTGGTGAAATTGGGGGGGACTTCTTTAGCCCTGGCATTAATGTAGCTATGGTGTCTGTTGATCTAATGCAGAGTGACAGGGTTAACACAGATACAAAGAATATGCCAAAGCAGCAGGAGTAGAACCTTGTCTATACAACTCAAAGAATGACACCCTGACGCATAGGTAGCAATGCCCATCCTTCTCCTTTGGTGGAACTGAAGGGGTCTCCCTAGATCCAGAATAAGAAACAGTGATTCTACTGAAGTAGCTAGCTGGTTCTCAATAAAGCCTATGCAAAGCATGACACCTATCAATGAACAAGGTATCTGTTGATTAAACTAAGAACTTTTCTGAATTACATAATCCCAAAGTCAAGTACAACTAAGTCTTACAAAAGCTTTGTATAAGACTTCATTCATATCCACATTAAATAGATAAGACATAACAAGGGAAGGCAAAAATATTTCTGTGGTCTTGACCTTCAGGAAGCCATAGCCAGGAAAAGAAGGCTACTGGTGTGTGTACTGCTCAGCACACATTAATATGAAGTATGTTAAGTAAAACGAATGAAATGTGGAAGATTTGTTCCTCAGAGAAACACATCTATCTGGAAAGATAATTCTGCCATTTGTCCCATTTTGAAGCAAGGGGGAAGTGGCTATTTTTTTCTTCCTCTTGATAAAGTGTACACAAGAAGTTCAAATAACTGATAATTCTAAAAGTTTCGTGTCAGAGGGATTGCAGTGACCTGAAATTGAATAAAAAGAACTATCTTATTTCAACTGGATAAATCATCAGAAATGGCTAGTAGTTTGACTTATAGGTAATATTTCTGACTGGCCTGAAAAGGCAATAAATATCTGCACGTGTAAAACACTTGAAAAGGAAATTAGGACAGAAGAAGAAAAGACAGAGGCTGCCTTAGACTTTGAAGGACTGCTCCATCGGACGGCAGCTAGGAGCCTGTCCCTTGCTCCAGTGTGAATTCTGCCTCCTTTAACTTCTTAACACTGTGGTAGTTTTCATCTTCTCTGTACTGTGACCCTTCAAGGCACCAGTTTTCCAAATTTATCCCTAAAACTAGGCTTTTCTTTCTTAAGTTCTGTGCTGCTAAAGAAAAACTAAAAATTAAGCCTCAAAAAATTATTATCCCAGGAAAAAGTACAAAATGATGATTACTATACATTTTCATAGCTGATAATCCCCACCAGCAGGTTTTCTAAGATAGTTTTCACTTTAGGTTTCATGATTTTTGAACCTCAAAAATAATGAACTTTCAGAGTTCTAGAAAATAATTAATCCCTTTGTGACCCAGAAGAAAATGCTGTGGAATACCAACAAAAGCCCAGAATGGGCCCAGACGTTCCAGGCACAGTGTATGAAAGGAGTGAAGATGAAGAATGGGAGATAAGTTATTACCTTTACACTTACTGATCAGTAATAAACAGAATTCACAAAATCTCCTGATATTCACGGCTCCAAATAGAAAGCTGCCTAAAATAGTTATAAAACTGCAGGTAAACGTGGAGTGACAAACTGAGAATATACTAGTCATCTCTAAAATTTTTAATCATTTCAACCTTTCTAATTTCAGTTTAAAATCCTGCAAAGAAATAGTGAGAATTAGCCTTGACTTCATGCCCTTGATATATATTCTATTAAGTGTGACTTCCCAGGGTGGGTGTGGAGGCAGGGTCTGATAAATAGATAGTAATCTTACATATATGGTCAAATGCACTAGTATTCTAAGATGAGAGAAGGCTGCCATATCTATACAAAAACCCCAGAAAACAAAGTTCTACAACATTTTAAACACTGAAACTTAAAAGCTGAAAAATTTAAAACTTTTGCACATACCCCCAATTTACATATATTTATTTATAATCACATACTTATATTACTGTATAAATCACATAGATAAAAACTATAAAATGGAAAATAAAAAGAATGATCTAAAAATGAAGTTTTTATAGCCGAGCGCTGTGGCAGGTGCCCGTAGTCCCAGCTACTTGGGAAGCTAAGGCAAGAGAATTGCTTAAGCCCAAGAGTTTGAGGTTGCCATGAGCTAGGATGTCACTGCACTCTACTGAGGGTGAGTGAGTATAGTGAGACTGTCTCAAAAAAAAAAAAAATGAAGTTTTTAATATGTTCTTCCCAGCCAATCCCAAAGCCATTGTTTCATCTGGCCTAGAGGTATCTATACTCCACTCTGGAGACAAGTATAAGAGAAGACAAAAAAAAAACCCAGACTGAGACACATAATGGGCAGCCTTTCACAGCGCTTTGGAGCTCACCCAAAATCATGTAAGCACTGATGACTAAAAAGTTTCCCAAACTCAGGGTAGCTGCTTTCAGCCCTTTCTCTGTTTTAACACCTCCCTCGGATGACACAGGGCAAGAGAGGAGGAAAAGATGTAAACAGCAAGCAGCAAGGTCACTCACTGCTTAAGAACAATAATAAGATAGTTTAATAAAGCTACAGGCTAAATTAAGTATATATATTCAGTCTGCCGACTACAACTTTCACCTAGCCAGGTACTCAAGCTCGCCTTGCCTCAGACCATTACTCAGTGTAAGCTCTATTATCAATCACCCTCTCCAGCATCACCAAGCAGAAGGCAGGCTGGCCCCACCATGCCATCTGTACACACACCTGCTCTCAGCAGCAGGGGCTGCTCAGGACCGGCTGGCCCAGAGATGCCTGGGCCCAGAGGGCATATGTGAATTCATATTTTCTGCAGGAACTAGTCCAAAGATTTGGGAAGAAAAGATGGAATGAATCAAAGAAAAGAGACAAGACAATGAATGGCAGCTTATAAATGAGAACCACAAAATCTCCTAAGGGGAGGACATAAAGCATTTTGCCTACCCACAGTCCCTAACGAACTTCAAAGTTATTACTGTCTATGACCTCTAATAACTCCTGCTTTCTTAAAAATCTACGAAAATAGTATCAGTGCTTATTTTTAAAGTATATGCATCCTTCTATATGAGCAAAATAATCAGCACATCTATCAGAATCTTAATTCTCTTCCTTTTTTTTTAATTTTTTGTAGTAATGAAAGTACTCAAGCCCACAATGGAGGCACATAGAAATATCACTCAGTTCGTATTACATCTGCAAAGCCTTCTCTCAAGATCTGAATGTTAAATTCATTCTTCATCATTTTTTTATTAGTTAAAACAGACATGACTTTAAAAGTTCCCTCATACCTAATTCTCAATAGACAAGAAGTTCATGAGTATATCCAAACATGAAGTCTATAATAAAGACAATATGAATGGCAAATAATCCAAATAAATGTAAAAAGGTTCAATTTCATCTCAGATCAAAGGATTCATATTAAAACAATAAGCTATCATTCCAATTGCCATTAAATTAGCAAAAACAAAATTGGTCATACTATAAGAAAAGCATGTGAGGAAGGTCATATCTCCTTTATTGCCACGTCCTGCCACTAAGAAGGCTAATATACCTTTCCTAGAGAACAACGTGGCAAAATACAGCTGGAGTTCTTTGGGTCATTCTGTGACCCAAAATTCCAACTCCAGGAAGCTGATTTACATTAAAAAAAATGCAATAACCAGAAATGAAGACAAACACTGAGGCCCAATGATGTTCACTCATTTGATGGCTATAATGCATTTATAGCAACAAATAAAAAATTAAAATCTAATTACTCAGCCAAGAAATGTACATAAATTGTAGTATAGCCATAAAATATTACGCAGCTATTTAAAATATGTTATTTATTGTGTTAAGTGGGATATAAAATATGTAAAAACAATTTCATCTATGTAAAAGATAAAGCAATACAAAAGAAAAGATTGGAAAATCATACACCAGCATGTTAACCATGGTAACTACTACAAAAGGGGATACAGGTGACTTTTAAATTGCATTTTCCAAATGTTCTACCATCTGCAAGCTTTTGTTTCTTTTATAATTAGGAAGGAAAAGAATTTTAAAAGTCCACAGATTAATGAACAATGAAATTTCTGAAAATTAGCTATTTTACCACAAAGACCAGCTTTATAAGCCCTATATAATACAAACAGAATTCTTTATCATCAATTTTTAATTACTCTGAAATTCTTTTTTTGGAAGAGGAGGATAGGGGGCCAATTTATTGAAATTGAATGTCTCTATATATTTTGGTCTAGGAAATTAAAACACTCATGAGATTTTTTTTGCAGATCAGTGCCATAATGAAAACTCTTAACAAACAACACATTGATACGAAAAACACCATTTACCTCTGATGGAATTATGTAACGCTAATTAACTGATATTATAGTTTTTCCCCAGTAATTTTTTTCCCCTAGAAATGATGGAGACAACTCAGGTTTCTTTTACTCATGTGAGAAGCTTGGAAGTTGCTATTCCATTCTACCCACAAGTAAAAAGAAAACTAAAATTGAAAAATCAACAACTCTTCTTAGATATGTAAGCAAATTAAAGTCATCAGGCAAACCACTTCCCCTAATATTTTGAGATACTGACAGGCAGATACAGAAAACTGCTATGTGCCTAAGCAGAAAGTTCCCAGCAGAAACTTCCACAGAAGCTCGTACTGTGGTAGGAAAAGCTAAAATGTAATTGCTGAATTGCTGGAGGCTCGGTGTGGTCAACTCTAACAGTTAAAAACTTCACTGTGACTCAGTGACTCTGGTCTCACACTTGTGTGAATTTTAACCTCCCAGAGCATGGCCAGGTTCTTGAAGTGAATATCAGAGAAAAATCCCCTCATACTCTCAACAGGAGGAGAAGGGTAAAAGAAACCGTTTGGAAACACACTAGAGTCCTCTGTTCTTTCAAAAGTCTGCCCTCAGGAGAAACTGGCTAACCACAGCCTAAACTGCTAGGTTTGATCAGAGCCTAACTGACCTGGCTGAAAAGAAATACCCAATTCCAGCCAACTTTTGCCTTCTGGTCTCAGGGGAGGGGAGCTGAGAAGCACTTCCAGCACAGGCTTAAAGAGAGCACCCTAATCACTGGGGGAAAGAACTCTCCCCTGTTTACACCACTTCCTTTCCTCCAGTACATCATGTCTGTTACCAAGAAAAAATTATAAGGCACACTGAAGTCAGAAACAACCTGAAGAGAAACAGACATCACAACCAGACTCAGACACGACTGAGATGTTGGCATTATCAGATGGGAAATTTTAGACAACAGTAAGTAACATGCTAAGGTGCTAATGGTTAAATAGACAACATGCAAGAACAGATGGGTGATGTAAGTAGAGAGACAGAAATTCTGAAAAATAACCAAAAATAAACGACAGAGGTCAAAAACCCTGTAAGAGAAATGAAAAATCCCTTTGATAAGCTTATTGGTAGGCCACACATGGCTGAGAAAAGATTCTAAGCTCGAGGGTCACTCACTAGAAATGTCCAAAACTTGGGACTACAAACCTATACAGCCTGTTTGGAAAGAAATATGGAGAATCCTCAAAGATCTTAAATTAGACCTCTCGTGCTCGCTTCAGCAGCACATATACTAAAATCAAATTAGACCTCTCATACGACCCTGCAATCCCATTACTAGGCATCTACTCAGGAGGAAAAAAATCATTTTATCATAAGGACATGTGCACTAGATTGTTTATAGAAGCTCATCAACTAAATGCCCATCAACTCAGGAATGGATTAAGAAACTGTGGTCCATGCACACCATGGCACTATCCAGACATAAAAAGAGATGGTGACTTCCCATCTTTTGTAATATCCTGGATGGAGCTGAAACACACTCTTCTTACTAAAGTAACATAAGACTGGAAAAACAATTATCCAATGTACTCAATACTAATATAAAGCCATTACACGATCTAATAATGTATGCCAAAATAGGAGAAAAACTCATTTCATTTCCAGTTGGGGGGAGGAGTCAGAAGGGATAGGAGGGAGCTACGGTGCTCTCTGAATGGGCATGGGGTGGGGGGTTGGCACACCTTTTGCGTGTGGGACATAACCACAAGATAAACTCTACCTAACTAAATCAAATATTTTAACCTGGTTGCTTATACCCCCACATTAACCTGATAAATTTACTTTAAAAATTAAAATTAAAAAAAAAAGAAATGTCGTGCTTGCTTCGGCAGCACATATACTAAAATTGGAGCAATACAGAGAAGATTAGCATGGCCCCTGAGTAAGGATGACATGCAAATTTGTGAAGCGTTTCATATTTTTTAATTTACAATCACCAAAATGTGGAAACAGCCTAAATGCCCACCAACCCAGGAATGGATTAACAAGCTGTGGTATATGTATATCATGGAATACTATTCAGCCACTAAAAAAGAAGGAGACTTTACATCCATTGTATTAACCTGGATGGAAGTGGAACACATTATTCTTGGTAAAGCATCACAAGAATGGAGAAATAAGAATCCTGTGTACTCAATTCTAATATGAGGACAATTAAGGTCCTAGTACACGATGAGAGGTGGGGGATGGGGAGAGCTGAGAAGGAGAGGGAGGGGGTTGGGGGGATCTACAGATGTGGTACACCTTTTGAGGGCACGACACAAATATAAGAGGGTTCTTATCTAACAAAAGCAATCAGTGTAACTTGGTTCTGTGTACTCTCAATAAATCCCTGACAATAAAAAAAAAAAAGTCCAAAATGAAAAAGCAAAGAGAAAAAAACACTAAACGAAAAATCAGAACAGAACATCCAAGAATGATGAAACAACTACAAGAGGTGTGACACGCATATAATAGGAATAATAGAAGAAAAAGTAGAAAATAAAGGAACAGCAGAAATATATGAAACAGTAGTCACTAGGAATTTCCCCAACTTAATGTTACCAAGAAAGAACCATGAAGCCCCATGAAAACCAAGCAGGATAAAGCCTCTCTGAAAATTCACAAAGGCATACATGCTAAAACTACAGAAAATCAAAGAAAATGTCCTAAAAGAAGCCAGAGGATAAATACGCATTATCTATAGAGGAGCAAAGATAAGAACTACACTTGATTTGTCCACAAAAACCACCCAAGCAAGAATAAAAGTAAAGTGAAATATTTAAAGTATTAAGAGAAAAAAAACCCACAGAATTTTGTAACTAGCAAAATTATTATTCAAAAGCAAAGGACAAAAAAAGACTTTGTTAGACAAACAAAAATTGAGGGAGTTCTTCACAGAGAAGGAAGATGATACTTAGACCTGCATAAAAAAAGGAAAAGTATCAGTGAGAAATAAACGGGCTCAGCACCCATAGCACAGTTGTTACGGCGCCAGCCACATTCACCAAGGTTGGTGGGTTCGAGTCCAGCCCAGGCCAGCTATAACAGCAATGACAATTGCAACAAAAAATAGCCAGGTGCTGTGCTGGGTGCCTATTGTTCCAGCTACTAGGGAGGCTGAGGCAAGAGAATCGCTTAAGCCCAAGAGTTTCAGATTGCTATGAGCTGTGAGGCTACAACACTCTACCAAGGGCAACATAGTGAGACTCTGTCTCAAAAAGAAAAAAAAAAGAAAGAAAGAAAGAAAGAAATGATAAAATAAAAATTTTTAACTTTCTTACCCTTAACTGATGTAACAGTTTGTTCAAAATAACAAAAGAATTACCTGTGTTTGTGAGTACTTATGCTATGTATAAGTGAAATACACAATAGCAATGAAAGAAGGGACAGGAGGGAAGGAGTCCCACACTGCCCATAAAGCAGCATGGTGTTATTTGAAAGTGGACTTGGATTAGTTGCAAAGGTATACTGCAAACACTGAGCTGTCTTTAGTAGCCACTAAAAAAAGTAGGGGAAAAAAGTGTAACTGATATGTAGAGAGAAAATAAAATAAAATGCTTACTTACTCTATAATCTCATTCAGAAATTAGAATCAGAACTTCCTAACTTATTCTGAGCCCTACATTATCCTAATACCATAACCAGACAAAGACACAAGAAGGTTACAGACCAATATTTCTCATGAAAATAGACGCAAAATCCTCAGAAAATAATAGCAAACTGCTGTGAGGTGGTGGTGAAGCTTCTTTAAGGAAGGCACAAGCGGCTGGCAGATTTCATTGAAGCACACTGAGTGGCAACACCAGCCAAGTGTCATGTGACAGCAGCAAAAAGAGTTCATCTGTGGATTAATGCTGAATAAGGAAAATGCAGAAGCCATCATTTGAGAAGTTTAAGGAATGCGTGAAGCTGAAATTTGAAAAAATTTAAAAAAGAATGCATGCTAATTATCAGACCAGAAGCCCCACTTGTAGAATACTGAGTAATCTGTGTAAAGTGAAGAAGATGAAAGATGTCAGAATTTGAAATGAAAGAATGAAAAAAAAAAAATAAATGAAATTAACATGTAATCTGGGATCAGAAAGCACCATGCTAAGAATCCCATTCTGCTTCCAAAAGTGGAAGTGCTCACAAAGAAGAGAAATCTGAAGGCATGCCCCTGCAAAGTCTCACTTCAAGAAGATTCCAGGCATTCCAGATCAAAGACCAGGTTCAGATCTGAATCTAGGTCTAGGACCAGAAGAAGCTCTCAAAGGGGTTATACAAAGTCACAGTTTGGTTCCTGTTCCCAGGTGATCCCAGAGCAGGTCTTTTTTTTTTTTTTTTTTTTTTGAGAC
>NW_003852421.1:16586560-16633339 GCF_000181295.1 Otolemur garnettii | reverse complement strand
GTCCGGGCTGGGGATTCGAACCCGCCACCTTAGGTGTACGTGGCTGGCGCCTTAGCCAGTTGAGCTACAGGCGCCGAGCCCCAGAGCAGGTCTTACAGTAGAGATCACTGCAGATGACACAGCCACTGTCATTCTCCTATGTCTACTTGCAGGCGTTATGTTGAGAATCAGATGAATCTTGATCACAGCTGTTGTCTGGGAGTGTTTGGGTTGAGTTTGCACACCACAGAAAGAGATCTAAGAGAACTGTTCTCTAAATATGACATAATTGCTTATGCGTCTACTGTGTATGACAAGCAGTCTGGGCATTCAAGAGGATTTGCCTTTGTATATTTTGAAAATGTAGATGATGCCAGGGAAGCTAAAGAATGTAACAAAGGAATGGAGCTTGACAGTCATTAGGATCTGAGTTGATGATGACGAAAAGACCACATACCCTAACACTCACCTATGGCAGTTCATGCCACCAGGATTATTACAACAGAGGATAATACGTGATCGAGGTTGAGATGATTGGGACAACTACAGCAGATCACACATAGAAGAAGGTGGAGAAGGAAGGGCATGGAGAGCTGGGGGATCAAGACAGGGGGATCAGATTCATAGGAGATCGCCTCCTCCTTCCTCCAGTCCCGGAGGGTACAGACCACATTGCAGATATCCATTGTACTCACCTCTTGTCTCTATTAAAGCACAAAGCTGAAGACTTTCTGAAACCTGCCCTAGAGCTGGGACGTTGTGGAAAATATTTTTTATTGTCTCATTTTGAAAGTGAACACTGCCTCGTGAAGTTAAGTTCACCCATTTTATGATGACTACTTTTGGTAGTTAAAATGCTGTTTTCATTCTGCATTTGCATAGTTTGGTGGTTTGTTCAAAGTTGTGTTTTGAGGAAAGTTTTGCATGTATATTTTTTACAATCTAAATCTTTTGAGAAATTTCTGTTGTATAAAACATCATTTAAAAGGGTCTTCTACTAAATCCAGGTGCTCTGAAGATCGAAGCCTGCATATAAAATGCTACCACCTGGCAAAAAGCAAATGAAGTTTTATTTTCACTTTCCTAACATAGCAATGCTTTAGCAAAATTGTTCAAATTAAGTTTTCAGTAGTAAAGTAAAGACAAAATGCCCATTTCCCTTCAATCCATGAAACACACCATCTTAATATACCTACAACTAAGTGTTGAAAACTATTCTTGTGTAACTCTATACACCTAATTAGAACTAAACATCTTTCAATATACAAGGTGGACATAAAGTTTGTGTGCAATTTAAAATAGCTTAACATAATAAACTATACATGAACTTTATGTCCACCCTACATAGCAAATGCTAATGTTTATAAAAATGTGGGTTTGTTAGCCTTTATAGAATCTGCAGCATACCAGGCAAGAAGACTTACACAATGTAAGCCTTAACAGGCAGTATTTCTTAAACCTGTTGCAAGGGGATAATGATATTCCAACTAGTTATCAGCAAGTGACAATACATTCCACCCCCAATGTACTTTTGTCCTTTTAACTTTCAGACTGTATGAAAAGAAATGGGTGCTTCAAAGAAGAGGATAAGAGAAGGGAACACTACTCCTGTGCCATGGATGAACTGAGGACTTTACCTGTTCATTTTTAAAATCTTATTTTCAGGTCCTTTGTTTCCCATAGGAAGCCTGATTTCACCCAAATAGTTTGAAAACTGTGTTTAAATAAACACAAATGAAAAACAGCAGATCAAATCCAACGATCTATACAAAGAAATACACATCTAGGTCTGGTATGCAAGGCTAGTTCACCAACTGAAAATCAATTACTGTGACCTATCACATCAACAGGGTAAAGAAGAAAAATCACATGATCTTATCAATAAATGCAGGAAAAAGCACCTGACATAAACCAACATCCATTTATGATAAAAGTTCTCAGTAAACCAAGAATAGAGAGAACTTCCTCAACCAAATAAAAAAACTACAAAAACCTACAGGTAATATCACATTAATGGTAAGAAACTCAAACCTTTTCTAATATGATCCACTCCCTTTCAACACTATTATGGAAGTCTGAGGAAAGAAGGAAAGGAAGGGAATAAAACTACCTTTGCTCATAGATAAAATGACTATTCAGCATAAAATCCAAAGTATTGGCAAAAAATAAAGTCCTACAACTAATAAGTTACTTTAGCACAGTTTCAGAATATACTGTAAATATACAAAGGTCAATTACTATCTTATATACCAACAATGAACAGTGGAATCTGAAATTTACAACAACACTAGTTACATTAGCACCTTCCAAAGTGAAATACTTAGGCATAAATATAACAAATCATATACAATACATATATGAAGAAAACTACAATCTCTAATTATATAAACAAATGGAGAGACATTCCATGCTCGTGAATAGGTAGGTTAAATACTGAAAAAACGTAAGTTCTTCCCAACTTGATCTCTAGATTCAATGCAATCCCTTTCAAAATCCTAGCATGTTATTTTGTGGATATCTATAAAATGATTCTAAAGTTTATATGGAGAGGCAAAAGACCAGAATAGCCAACATAATATTAAAGGAAAACAAAGTCAGAGGAATGACACTACTCAAATTCAAGCTTATTCTAAAAGCACAATAATCAAGACAATGTATTACTGATGAAAAAACAGATCAACAGAAGAAATGAAGGAAACTAGAAACAGACTCATATCAAGGTAGTCAAACTAATCTTTGACAAGGGAGCAGAAACAATAACAAATGGGGCAAAGATGGTCTTTTCAACCAGTGGTGCTAGAGCAACTAACTAAACATCCATATCCTTTTTTAAAAAATGAATCTAGACACGACCTTATATTCTTGACAAAAATTAACTCAAAATGGATCATGGATTATAGGTGTGAGCCACATGGCCAGCCCTAACCTGTTTTCTCACTGTTCACAAATATTGATTATTCGATGAAGGCATTAAATACTTTAGTATCAAAAAAGTAAATAAATACTTTAGTATCTTTGGCATCAAAAACTGTTGCTTTCCTCTTTTGGAAATCACATACTGATGTCAGAAAAATGATAAAACCAGATGCTTATTTGTGGGCTAGGAAACAAGAAACACAGGTTTAACTTTTGCCCTGCTATAAACAGACTCACCTTGATGAACAGAACCATCATTGTTAGATTATATTTTTCAATGTTTACTAAGGCTCAAGATTTGATCTAGACGAGCCCTGTCGTGCCAGCTTTCTATATAAAGCCACAGGTAGAAAGCATAGATTTTAATTCACTCAGAATGAAGGGCCTTCAAGAGAATCACAAACATAGACAAAGGGGGACAACATTCAGTATTAATAAAGACTCATTTATGGAAAGAACGATTTTAGACAAGTGACAATCTGTCTCTGTTTTAGCCATCCTTGAAAAGGACTAGTCCTAGAATAGCAGAGGTTTAAGCAATGAGGAATCAAACACTGCTAATAGTGCTTCACTGTTAGAAAATTTCTTCAGTTGTCCTTAAAATTATGTTTGTAGGCTCGGCGCCTGTGGCTCAAGTAGCTAAGGTGCCAGCCATGTACACTCAAGGTGGCGGGTTCGAATCCAGCCCGGGCCCGCCAAACAACAATGACAGCTGCAACCAAAAAATAGCCAGGTGTTGTGGCGGGCGCCTGTGGTCCCAGCTACTTGGGAGGCGGAGGCAGGAGATTCGCTTGGGCCCAGGAGTTGGAGGTTGCTGTGAGCTGAGATGCCATGGCACTCTACCCAGGGGGACAGCTTGAGGCTCCTGTCTCAAAAAATAAAAAAAATAAAAATAAAATAAAATTATGTTTGTAAGAAAACTAATTTTGAATATAATGGTGTATCTTCAAAAACTTCCAATACTTAGAAGTGTATAATTGCTACGAATTAAGTTTCTTTAACCAACATAATTGATAATATAATATTTTAAAAGATATATCTTCAAAAAAAAAATTCATCTTCCAATAAAATTTGAAAGTAATACTCATTAATCTTTCAGGAAATATACAATTTAATTATACCTGAACTTTTCCTTAAAGCCATTCAAAGCAGAGTAAAATTAGATTTAAAGCTCACCTTCAAAGAGGCTTATTTGTAGTTGAGGACATGGACCACACCTCGAGTATCTACTATAGGTGTTCATTCAACCTGTAAGAGATGACTACTTACAGTTGCTGAACAAATGGCCAAAATAAGGAATGAATAGCATTCATGAAATTATAACCCCAATGGAAAACTTTTTTTAAGTTTATATTTCTATAACTTTAGAGGTACACATGGTTTTGGTTATACTTACAAGTTGACTAGTGGTAAACAGTGGTGAGGCCTGTCTGGGATTTTAGTGCACCCAAAACCCCAAAGTGTCTGTTTAACTAGATAGGTAGTTTTCTTTCCCCACTCTCTCCCACATTCCCCACTTCTGAATCTCTAATGCTCAAAGTAAGAACAGCCAGCAGAAAATTTGTGAAAAAGAAGCAAATAAAAACAAATAGAACTAATATTTAAAAATGTAATCCAAGAAAACTTCCCAAATATAAAAGAAAACTTGAATCTAAATATTGAAAGCATTAACCAGTATCTGGGAAAATTTACCCAGAACAATCAACTCCAAGACACATCCTAGTAAACTCGTAGGCTTCAAAAGTAAAGTAAAATTGCCCACAGGCTCTAGGCAAAAAATGATTAAAATAATGAACAAAGATAAATTCAATTGGCATCAGAGCTGTCTAAAATAAAACAGAATGTAAGACAATAACTAAAAAGCCTTTTTCAGAAATTCAAAGAAAGAAAGAATAATGAGTTTTAAGTACAAGTAAGCTGTCTTTCAAGTTTCAAGGCTATGTAAAAAGTTTTAAACATGTAAGAACCCAAGATCCTTCCTTGAAGAAACTACCCAAGATAAGCTTCATGCAACCAGCAGATGACAGAAAATTTCAACAAAAGGAGAACTGATGAGCGCATTCATGCAAAGTGCAGATCTAAGACCAAAATAAAGATAGAGATATTGATCTGCAAAAGTCAAATATTAATGTACAACTGCAACATACTGTAACAACGGATAAAACAAGAGTGAGAAGAAATAGATCAATGTACAAATTTTATATGTTGTAACAAAGAAGAAATAATATTAAAAAATGTAAAGAAAAGGGGGAGAGACAAGAAAGTAAATTATGTTCATTGGCTGGCAAAAGTCGGTAAAGAGAGGACACTGTCAAATACTGACCAATACATGGTACATGGTTAAACAGGCAACAGGACTGCAGGTGTTTACAAATTATAAATAAAAAGGTAAACTAGAAATACACAAACTCCTAAGTGCATTTTATTAAAGAAAAACACATCATAGAGAAACATAGCAAATAAAACATGTAATTTTGAAATGCTGCGAGAGAGTTGAGACCAATCATTGAAGTCATCATAGTAAGTCCTCGCTTACTATCACTGATATGTTCTTGGAAGATGCAACTTAAAGAGAAATAGCATATTGTAAAAAGAAACGCGTTTCATCACGGCCTAATCAATATAAACATGAGCTTAGTTCCTGGGGCAGGTAGTATGTTATTTCTCTGCAAGCCGCCATTTCCGGAAACCTAACCAGGACATCGAGTGAGGACTTCCCACAAATGTACACAAGTTTAACACACCTATTAAAAGACAAACATTTAAATTTGGTTTACAAAGCAAGACTCAACTCTGTTCTATACAGGAGAGCCTCTCCTAAAGCTATGTACATCAGAATGACTGAAATGCAGGGAGACAGATGGCACAGCATGCAAAAGAGCACAAAGGAGAACGCAAGCCGAGTGGATCAGCATGAGAAGAAGAGCACTGTCAAGGCACAGGTCACCACACAATCATAATAATTATAGGTATCTATGCACCAAATAACACTGGAGCTACCCTTGTAGAAAAAACAAAAAAAACTGAATTTACAAGAAATGGTGCCACAACATGGCAGACTGAGATTCCCCAAGAGGGGAATTATCCCAACTACTCAGGGTCCAGCATACAAATGGAGAAACAGCACAATAAATTCACACACGAAGTTTCTATCAGGAGACTTGGAGAGATGGACACCGGAGAGATGGACACATATTGGCCTGTAGCAAAGGCCCTTCCTACGGGCCAATAAGCACCTCCTCTAACGGAATTGTCAAGAGCCTTTTATTAGGGTTTGGGGGTGTGCATATACAAAGCAAAAAGGTGTGAAGTTAACAGTCTCATGTTTCAATCAAACAGGCAATCTTTTGTTTAAAGAGGGCTACAAGGGTGAAGGGCAGTGGAACACTAAATCATGGATCAAAGGACACTGTGGTAGGGACTGAAGGAGGGAAAATTACAGCCCACAGGTTAGACAGCTATAGCTTGAGGGTAACCGACAGCTGTCTTCCAACTCTCTTGACATCCTGTCTCTGCTAAGCTGCTGATTTCTATGCTGATATTTCCTAGACTAGTTTCTTATCTATTCTGCTGAACATTGTGACCCCCAGCCACCTTGGGTGTGCAGAGTGGTGGTGGGGTGAGGGATGTCTGAGGTGCAGGGCCTCTGCAATGTCAGCCTATACTATGCTTATACCCACAAAGAAATGCCCTAGCCAGGTATAATGGATCACACCTATAATCTTACCATTCTGGGAGGTCTAGGAGGGAAGACTGATTGAGGCCAGAAGTTCAAAACCAGCCTGGACAATATAATAAGACCAGGTCTCTATAAAAAAACAAAGAAAGAGGCTCAGCCCTTATGCTCCGCAGTGAGGGCACCAGCTACATACACCAAAGCTGGCAGGTTCGAACCCAGCCCAGGCCTGCCAAACAACATGAAAACTACAACCCAAAAATAGCCAGGTGTTGTGGTGGGCACCTGTAGTCCCAACTACTTGGGAGGCTAAAGCAAGAGAATCGCTTAAGCCCAAGACTTTGAGGTTGAGGTTGCTGACACCACAGCACTCTTCTGAGGGTGACATACTAAGACTCTGTTTCAAAAAAAAAAAAAAGAAAAGAAATGCAATAAAAATAATAGACCTATACACTCTGCATGTAAGACAAACCAAGGGGGGTGGGGGCGGACAGAAAGTAAATAGACTACTTGAGTGAGTGAGGGATATCTTAACATACCTAGATTAAATGTTACCACCTAACAGTGAAGAATGCACCTTCTTCTCAAGATCCCATTGACTAATGACAAAATCAATAACTAATAAGCCACTAAGGAAGTATATCAGGAAGCTCTTAAAAAAATAAATTAATTTAAAAAACACTATCTGATCACAATAATGTAAAATTAGGCCAGGTGCAGTGGTTCATCCCTGTAATCCTAGCACCTATATCTGCGCACCTATAGTCTCAGCTACTCGGGAGGCTGAGGCAAGAGAATCACTTGAGCCCAGGAGTTTCAGGTTGTTGTAAGTGTTATGCTGCCTCAGCACTCTATCCACAGCCACAGAGTGAGGAAGATCTGAAGGATTTAAAATAGTGAACAGAGGAAAATTCATATTACTAAAAACTTACCAGCAAGAACAAAAGAATAAACACTGAATTAAACACTTAGCTCAAAAATGAAAAGAACTAAGTAAAGAAAAACCCCACAATTATACCAGATAAAAATAACAAGGCATAAAAAGAGGATTGTCGTAAAGTCAAGAGATCACTTGTGTGGACTTCTATGCAAATAAAGTTATGTGTTACTTAATGAGGACAGACTCCAAGAAAGACATTGTTAGGTAAATTCATCACTCAAGCATCTACACAAACCTAGATGGTACACCTACTACACACCCAGTCAATATGGCTATCCCACATTGCTCCTAGGCCACCAACTTGGATAGCATGTTACTACTCTGAACAGCAGAGACAACTATAACACAGTGGCAAGCTTTTTAGTATGTACATATATATAAACATAGAAATAGAAAGGCATAAGATTTTTTTAATTGCATACCTGGCTAGGTGTAGTGGTTCACACCTGTAATACTAGCTCTCTGGGAGGCAGAGAAGGGTGGATTGCTTGAGCTCAGGAGCTTGAGAGCAGCCTGAGCAAGAGCAAGACCCCAGCCTCTAAAAATGGCCAAGCATAGTGGCAGGCACCTATAGTCTCAGCTACTTAGGAGGTTGAGGCAAGAGGATCACTTGAGCCCAAGAGTTTGAGGTTGCTGTGAGCTATGATGTCACAGCACTCTCTACCCAGGGGTGGACTGAGCAAGACTCTTGCAAAGAAAGAGAGAGAGAAAGAAAGGAAGAAAGAAAGAAAGAAAAAGAGAGATGGGAGGGAGGGAAGAAAGGAAAGAAAGAAAGGAAAGAAGGAAAGGAAGGAAGGGGAGGAACGGAGGGAGGGAGGGAGGAAGGGAAAGGAAAGGAAGGAAGGAAGGGAAGGAAGGGAAGGAAGGGAAGGAAAGGAAGGAAAGGAAAGGAAAGAAAGGAAAGAAAGAAAAGAAAGAAAAGAAGGAAGGGAAGGAAAGGAAGGAAAGGAAGGAAAGAAAGAAAGGAAGGAAAGAAAGAAAGAAAGAAAGCCATACACCTATGTAAGGCACTTACCCTGAAAGAAGTTTATAGGACTGGAAGTTGCTCTGAGTGAGCCGGTGTGTGAGTGGCAAGTGACTGTGAGGGCCTGTGCACTACTATAGACTTTACAAACACCACACACTTAGGCTGCACTATATTAACTTTAAATTTTTTTCTTTCTTCAATAACAAAATAACCCTAGCTTACTGTAACATTTTTATTGCATAAATATTTTGATTTTGATTTTTTTCACTTTTTTTTATTAGATCATAACTGTGTAAATCACTGCATTAATGGGGTGCAATGTGCTGACTTTATATACAATTTGGAATGTTTATACCAAACCAGTTAACATAAGTATTCACCCCACTTATTTAATTGTTGTGTTTAGACATTTATACTCTATTATACTATTAATAAATTAATAAATGTTATTAATTTATACTATTTATACTGTTAATAAATTTGACGTGTATCCCTGCAATATGCACAGCAGGTGAGGGCCCACCGTTTACCCTCAATATTCTTATTTTTGACTCTTTTGTAGTAATAATTACCTTAAAACACAAGCACTGTACAGGTATGCAAAAATTTTCTCTTTATGTCTTCATTCTATAAGCTTTTTTTCTATTAAAAAAATTTATGTACCTGTTGAACTTTTTTGGTAAGAACTACGACACAAACACACATTAACCTAGGCCCACACAGTGTCAGGATCAGTACCATGTCTTCCACCTCCACTTCTTATCCGGCTAGAAAGGCTTTAGGGGCAATAGCATATCTCAAACTGTCATCTCCTATGACAACGATGCCTTCTTGTGGAACACCTCCTGAAGGATCTGAGGGTTTTTCATTTAACTTTTTAGAAGTAAAAGGAATACACTCTAAAATACAACAATAATACAGGAAGTATATAAATCAGTAAAACAGTCACTTATTACCCTTATCAGGTATCATATACTATACATAATTGTATGCATTATACTTTTATGCAACTGGCAGAACAACAGGTTTCCTTAGACCAGCAAAACCACAAACACAGGGGTAATGCATTGTACTACAATGTTACAAAGGCTATGATGTGCTCAGGAAGAGGCAATTCAGGCAATAAGAATTGTTCAGCTCCATTATAATTTCATGAGACTACCACCATGCATGCCATTTATCATTTACTGAAATGTCTCTGTGTAGTATATGTTTGTAAATTTTAAAACCAAGATGATATGGATAATTTCTTACAAAAGTAAAGATTACCAAAATTGCCCCCATTAGAGATAGAAAGCTTAAACATAACAACAACAACCAAAAAAATGTAGAAATGTATTTAGGAACTATCATACAGAAAAGCAAAAGGCCCAGTTGAGTTCTCAGGCAGAAATTCTACAAAGTCTTCAAAGAGTGCTGATAATAAAGAAAAATGTCTTAATTCTTTTTATGAAGAAGACATAATATTGACATCCAAAATAGAAAAAGACATTCCAAAAAATAAACTACAGATCAGTATCACTCGTGGGATATTGAAGCTAATATTATATTGACTATTTTTGCAAAGGAAACTCAATGCAACAATATAAGAAAAAGACAACAAGTGGAATTCATTCAAGAAATGCAAGGATGATTTAATATCAGGAAACCCAGTATTACGCAAAATATTAATAGATCTAACCAGGGGAAATTATTTCATCATCTTCTGAAATTCTTTCAACAAAACGCACCGTCCATATTGGATAAAACTCTAAGAGGAAGTCTTTGCCAGAGTAATTAGCCAACAGAAAGAAATAAAGGGAATCCAAATTGGAAAGGAGGAAGTCAGTCTGTCCTCATTGGAAGACAACATGACCTGATAGTTACAAAACCTGAAAGAGTGGGTAAGAAAAGTAGCAGGATAGAAAATCAACATATAACAGACCTAAAACTACAAAAAGACCAGACGAAAACATAGGGAAAACCCTCAGATATTGGTCCAGGCAAAGATTTTGGGGGGTAATACCTCAAAGAATGGAAAACAAAAGCAATAATTTACAAATGGGATTACATCAAACTGAAAGATCCTGCAATGCAAAGGAAACAATCAACAGAATGAAAAGACAACCTACAGAACGGGACAAAATATCTGCAAAACATGTATCCAGCAAGAAATTTAATAGCCAGAATATATGAGAAATTCAAATAACAGCAAAAACCCAATGATTCAATTAAAAATGGACAAATGATCTGAATAGACACTTCTTAAAAGATGGTCAAAAGGCCACCAGGTATATGAAAGAATGTTTAACATTACAAATCATCAGGAAATGCAAATCATCCCACCCAAGTTTAAAATACCTATTATAAAAAAAAAATTTTTTTTTAAACCAGATGTTGGCAAGGATACAGAAAAAGGAAAACTTTTATCCATTGTTGGTGGGAATGTAAATTAGTATAGCAATTATGGAAAACACTATGAAGAGCCTCCAAAAACTAAAAATATAAATACCAAACGAAGCAGCCATCCCACTACTAGGTATATATCCAAAGGAAAGAAAATCAGTATGGTGAAATATCAGATGCACTTTCCATGTTGACTGCAGCACTATTCACAATAGCCAGGATTTGGAATCATCCCAACAAATGAATGGATAAATAAAATGTGGCATGTACAAAGGAGTATGGTACAGTCATAAAAATGCAATCTTGTCTGGAGGACATTATGTTAAGTAAAATAAACCAGGCACAGGAAGACAAATACTGCATGTTCTCACTCACAAATCTGAGTGAACTAAATTGATCTCATGGAAGCAGAGAATGTAATACTAGTTACCAGAAGCTGGGGAGGGTGTAAGGGTAAGGGGTATATTGGGTACAAAATTAGTCAGATAGGAGGATTCGGTTCCAGTGTTCTGTAACATAGTAGGATGCTTACAGTTAACAATAATTTAGTAAATATTTCAAAATACCTTGAGGAGAGGATTTTGAACGTTCCCAACATAAAGAAGTGATGAATGTTTCAGGTGATGGATATCCGAGTTGCCCTGGGATAATGTGATCATTTGATCATTACACATTGTACACAGAAATCAAAGTACCCCACGTACCCCAAAAACACATAGAAGTATGTACATCAATTAAAAAAACTCTAAGAAAATAGAAATTCATGAAAAGTTTCTTAACATGAGAAAATATATATAGACAGCCAAAAAGCCAGTATCTTACTTAATAGGAGACACACTAAAGTTAATTCCAACAAGACAAGAAACAAGGCAAGATTATCCACACAGTCTCCACTACTCAACACTGTATTTGCCAATGCAACTGGACAAAAGAAATAAACTAGAGAAATAAGAATTGCTTTTTAAAAAAGAATCAAGAATTTATTTACAGATGAAATAAGAGGACAGTAAAAATTCACTTAAAGAAGTGAATGATAGAAATTAACTCAACACAGTCACCTATGCCTATGGTCCCAGCTACTCAGGAGGTTAAGGAAGAAGAATCACTTGAGCCCAGGGGTTTGAGGTTAGTGTGAGCTAGGATTGCACCACTGCACTCCAGTGTAGGCAACAGACAACATCCTGTCTCTTTAAAAAAAAAAAAAAAAAAAATTAACTCAAACTATAAAAAAGTTCACTAAGATAAGAAAATATAAAATGAACAGTTTTTTAAAAGCCTTTAAATATACATACATTAACAAGTTAGAGGTCAAAATGATAGAAAAAAACCATGAAAGGTAGAGCAAACATTTACAGTAGCAATTAAGAATAAAACATGTACACAGGAAAAACAGAAACTACTTAACACTTGACCTTATATCTGTAGGTTCTGCATGTATGTATTCAACTGAATACAGATGAAAAATATTGGGGAAAAATTGCATCACTACTAAAAATGTACATATTTGCTACACTGTTATTATTCCATAACCTATACAGTGTTAAGAACCATTGCCTAGCACCTGCACTGCATTATTTTTCTAGAGAAAGTTAAAGTATACAGGAGGATGTGCATAGGTCACATGCAAATACTGTGCCATGTGGGTGAGAGGCTTCAGCATCTGTGGATTTTGGTTGATCCTAGAACCAATACCCCACAGATACCAAAGGAAATTTGTATGCCCAAAATCTACACTGGGAAAACATTAAAACACTGCTAAAAGACACAAAGGTAGACTTTGGAATAAATGTACAAGGTCTGACAATTTAATTCACAAACTTGCCTTCATACACTTACAGTATGAAGTAAGTGTATGTTACACTCAGTAAGGTTTCATAGCTGTGATCTATCAGTGGCTCAGAGCTGATACAACTCAACAAGGTTTCATAACTGTGATGTATCCGTGGCTCAGAGTTGTGTTCATGTTGACATGTGGTGGTATCATGCGTCAATCATTCATTATTGTTGTGTGTTTTTGTGTGCCATCTCAAGAATGTCAGAGCTTAAATTAGAGCAATGAACAAACATTAAATTTTTCATTAAACTTGCCAAGAATGGAACTGAAATTAGGAACATGTTAGTCCACGTTTATGGGGATAATGCCATGAAGAAAACAGCAATATACAAATAATTAAAAGTTTTCTGAGGCAAGCAAAAGCGTCAGTGATGAAGAGAGGTCAGGGCAGCCAGTAAAGAGCAGAACTGAAGAAAACGTTGCAAAATTTCTCAAATTGTGTGTTAAAAACTATCAGCTGACTATAAGAAGCATATAGCAAACCAAGTAAACAACAATAGCGAAATATCAGGAAATCCTGGGAATCTTGGCATGAGAAAGGTGTACACAAAAATGTTCCCAAAGGACCTCACAAAGGAATAAAATGAAAGGAAAGCTGAAGTTTGCCAGACCTTTGAAGAGGCAAGATGATATTTGGGGCCCTTTTAATCACTGGTGATGAAACACGGGTGTACCAATACGATTCTGAAACAAAGCATCAACATGCACAATCAAGGCAGCCAACTCTCCACAATCAAAAAGTTCCATCACTCCAAATCAAGAGTCAAAATGATGTTGCTAACCTTTTTTAATATCAAAGGGATTGTCCATGATGAATTCCCCAAGTGGGCAGTTAACCAAGTTTACCACCTGAAAGTGCTGAGAAGGGTGCATGAAAAAGTTAAATGAAAGCAACCTGAACTTTTCACCAACAACTCTTCTGCAAGCATCACGACAACACACCAGCTCACATGGCACTGTTTATGAGAGTTTTTAGCCAGTAAACAAATAACTGTACTGGAACCCCTGCCCTATTCACCTGCTCTGGCCCCCAGTGACTTTTTTCTTTACCCAAAGATAAAGGAAGATATTTTAATAACATTAAGGCATCAAGAGTCATATGATGAAACCTCTGATAGCCATTCCTGAAAAAGAGTTCCAAAATTGCTTTGAAGGATGGACTAGGCACTGGTGTCAGTGTATAGCTTCCCAAAGGGAGTACTCCAAAGGTCACTATAGTGATATTCAGCAATGACGTATGTAGCACTTTTTCTAGGATGAGTTCATGAACTTAATTGTCAGACCTTTGTAGTTCTGACTTTAAGAGCCATGCTAACATTTCACATACTCAAAAGGTTAAAACCAACCAGCAAATGGGCACAATCTATAACAGAATAAAAGTGGTAACAAATTTACCTAATTGTATTACAAATCAATAATAGAACGACATTAATTGGGTGGCAAAGGAAAGGACCCAGGTAACGTGAAAAAAAGAATAGAACATAAATATTATATTCCTGTTAGTAAAATCTATTTTTCACATGGGGATGAGTTAGTAACTCATGCCACTGTATAGAACAGGACTGAACAAATAATGTAAATATATTGTAGAATATAAGACTTCTATTTTTCATTGTTACAGAAGTTACATATGAGAGAGATTGCTAGACTGAATCCTACATAGCTGAAATAGAATCAAAGTGAACAGTATGACCTTATGTTTTTTCATCATATACAGATAGATGTAGATGTTTGTGAATGTACATACATGTCCTATCTCTGTCAACGCCTAGCAGCAATGGCACCCCAGTAGCAACAAGCATATCCAGTGTCCATATCTTAGTTTCTTTCTTCTTAGTTTCATTCACCAACAAAAGAAACCAGGGCTTCTTGGAGAAATGGCTGAATCCAAGACTCAAGGAAAGTACAAAATAACCCTGAACTATTTTATAGTACCAGAAACTAAGGAAATACTCAAGTAACAGAGGCGTGTTAAAAGGACACAGCAACATTGAATAACAATGTGAAAGGACTTAACACTACTGAACTATATACTTACAAATGTTTAAGATTGTTATTAAAATCCTCTCTAGTAAGGAAAAAAAAATGTAAAAGGCAGTTTAAAGAAGCCTCCATTGGCCAAATCCACAAAATATAAGCAATAATATATAAATAGTTATAGATTATGTGCCACAAAATAAATAGCCATGAGGCTATGTTGATATAAATAACTGAATAATAAATAAACGGGAGAAAAGAGACTCATTCTCATTCTGTAACTCTTCTTTACAGCAAAATTCCAAATAATAAATGGGAGATGGTACGGTGGAAAGAGAAAAATTACCTGATCAATAACATAGCATTAATTGTTGCAGACAAGAATAATCAGTGGATGCCAAAATTATAATGGTGAAAGTCCCAAAGAATCACCAAACACTTATTAATTCCAAATTTCAAGATAGCAATTTTACAGTAGAAAAAACGGACAGCTACTTCCTTAAGTAAAGTTAACATCTAGTCACTAGATGCTAAAGTGAACTAGTATAGAGATGTATCAACATCCTCAATCTCCTTCAGATGACACGCTGAGAACAATGCAACATCCATCACTCCTGAACTCTTGATAAAGTACATAACATCTGAATCTCATCATGAGGAAACATCAGACACACTCAAACTGAGCAATGTTCTATAACACAACTAATGAGCAGTCTTCCAAAGTGTCAAGGTCATAAAAGACAAAGACAGACTAAGCAAGTGTCCCAGATTGGAGGAGACTGTGACATGACAACTAAATGCAATGTAGGATCTTAAACTGGATCCTGTGCCAGAAGAAAGATAAAATGTGAATAACGTCCATATAATAGTTAATAGTACTACCTCAATATTAATTCCTGATTTGATAATTACATCTATGTAAAATATCAAGCATTAGAGTAAGATGGGTGAAAAGCTTATGAGAAGTCCTTACACTATTTTTGCAACTTTAAAATAAGCACATTATTTCATTATACAAGTTAAAAGTTGTTTAAGTACCCTATCAAGTATCTATTGATTCAAAAGTATTTGTTCTGTAAAATTTGAATTCAGTCAAAAGGCTGCACTCAAGGATCCAGGAGGCCACATATGGCCCCAAGGCCACAGGTTCCCCACTCCGAGAAGATGAGGTTGGCACAGTTAAATCTTAACAGAAAGAACTAGTTAAACCTATAAACAGCAATAAACAGAATCCAGACACTTCAAAAACATCATCAGGGCCTATTTCTGTGCATTTTGGAATGTCATCGCTACCACTAATAATTCAGAAAGAAGAGGCTCTGAAAGGTAGTAGTAAATCAATCCTCAAATTGCTTCTCATCTGGGCAAATCTATGTAAGCAGGTCCCATGATTAGCTACTATAAAATGTATTAATATGTGCCCAGAGAGAAGAATACATAGGAAGGGATAAGACTTGTTATGATACTTTTTCTAGTATAAACAATGATGTAATAAATGGCTTTTATGTTCCTTTTCTTGCACACAGGTGTTTAATATCTGTAGGAAAAGGTCATCAAACCCAGGATTGCTAAATCAAGAGACAGATACATTTTTAATTTCTACCCTATCAAAAAGTAACTTTCTCAGAAGATTATAGCAATTCAAACTCCCACCACCCATATATCAGAGTAAACATTTCCCTACCTTCTCAGGAGCCTATGGGGGGAGGGGGAATCAATCTAGTGGGGGGGTAAAAAAACATCTTATTTTGATCTATATTTCCCTAACTGCTGGTACAGATGAAAATCTTTCCATGTTTATTTGTCATTGACACTTCCTTCTCCATAAACTGCTTATTCATATCCTTTCGATATTTTTCAATTAAGTCATCTAATTTAACAAGTTCTTTAACAATATTTATACTTACAATCATATCTATTCATATGTCCTGGGGTTTTTTTTATCTTGTTTTGGGCGCTTCGGGTCATACAGAACTTTCATCAAAAGGTAGGTGGTTAAATCTATCTAAATAATTAATTGGAAGATGGAGTTGCCATTAAATAAGCAGAAGTCAGAGATGCTAGATGCCCACTGCCCGAGTCTGTGCTGTACAAAGAATTCTATGTATTTTGCACAAGTTCTGAATGTCCCACTTAACATAAACATTAAGTAAAAAACACTTTCACAATATCTCATCAGAATCTATCTCTATTTTACATCTGGAAGGTCCACGAATAACATCATTTCATTATAATGTTGATGCAAAAAATCTTCCCTCCCAGCCAGGGCCACCTTGCATGTGGAGTTTGCGCATTCTCCCTTGCATGGGCTTTCTCTAGGTATTCTGGTTTCCCAAAGTTATAACCATTAGGTGAACTGGTGGGTCTGAAATGTCCCCGTCTGAGTAAGAGTATGTGAGTGTGCCCTACACTGTGACAGTGTCCTGTCCACGATTAGCTCCCACCTTGTTCCCTGAGCTGAAAAGTGAGCAGCCAGCCACCTGTGAGCCTGAACTGTATAACTGTATAAATAATTATCTTACCAGTTTTTATTAATTTTTCTTAAATGTATATATAGCTCACCTGTATTTCAGTGTTTAATATCAGAAGTTTTTTGGTCTTCACTTAGAGGTTTGATGGTTTGTGACCAGAAATACATGGTAGGGGATTAACTCTTGTTTATATCAATTAGCCAATGGTAAAACTGGTTCCATCATACAGTAGGGTCTCATTTATCAGCAGGTTCTTTGAAACTGCCATTTTAAGCAAAAAACATACAGCAGGCCTTCAAATAATGTCATTTCATTCAACACCATTTTGTTATAATATTGATGAGTAAAAAATGGTTTTATCACCTGTCATTTCACTTAAAGTCTCAACTTCTAAGACCCTATCACCAACATTAAATGAGAATTGACTATAATTTATTTCTTGCACAGTTTCAGGAATCCAACTTCTGTGAAAATGGGGGAAAGAATACACTTTGTTTTATTAAGAAATTTAGCAAGAGTTGTTATCCACTCTGGAAAGACTTGTCGCCAGGGCAAAGCTGTTCTCAGTATTTAAGTTACACACGTTTCAAACTGCATTCATCACTCTCTCACTCTACTTCAACACATAGGCCCTTTCATTAAGTCTGCTAGCGTATTTGTGACTGAGCATTTCTATTTTAAAACATAATCATTTTTTGTTTTTCCCTTATATAATAGCATTGTGTTGATTTGTAATTCATGAATTTCACTTCAGCATAATAAAGGATACATTGTACAACATTTGTTATATAAAAGGATGGCTGAGTCTGATGTGGTCCAGAAACACTGCCCCAGGTCTACAGCAGAGCTAAGACTCTCCAGATGTTAGGTCTTTGACCGCCCTTCTCCATCACGGCTAAGAACACGTATAAGGCCCATACCTACTGCATCTATACAGTGCACCTTCCGCCCAAGACCCAGTGTCTCAGCTGCATCTGTGTTCTCCTCTAACACCAAGCTTTAAGCCTCTAACAGTTGTCCAAACATATTTAGGCAGTGGGACAATGCACAGACAAGAAAGACAATCTCAGGGCACCATTTGCCTAGGATCACTCTGAGTTTTAACAGTCCTAATTATACTGTACGCCTCTCAGACTACTGATTACCAACTTGGTTCACTTCAAACACCTCTATGAACAACTATCTAACATAACAAGATAAATAAGAAAAAGCTTTCAGCCTAGAAGGAAGAATTTTTTTTTAAGTTTCTTAAAACTTGCTCAATGAACAGCCACAGTTTCTATTCTCATTTTAAAATTACCTTTCTTTAAATTTACTTAATTAATGATCCCAAATCCTTTATTATTTATTAAAATGATAAAACATCAAAATAGTAAATTAATCAATGTTCCCACCATGGATGACCAAAATACTATAAAACACGTTGACTCAAACAATTTTCTCATTTAAAGAAAAAAGTCTTTTCCTTCAATGATGATCAGAAAATATTGACAGGTATTTAAGGAAAGTACCAAGTTAAACTTTTTAGTTTTACCATAACCTTGCTTATTTGATTCCTCTTATAATAGAAATTTATGAGCTAGAAAGAGCTAGACAGTACATCATTGGTTGACACAAAGAATGAACTGTTGACTTCTAAAATACATTGTTAAAGAGATTCTTTTTTTTGAGACAGAGTTTCACCATACCATGAGTAAAGTGCCATGGCATCATCATAACTCACAGCAACCTCAAACTCTTGGGCTCAAGCAATCCTACTGCCTCAGCCTTCCAAGTAGCTAAGGCTACAAGGCGTCTACCATGATGCCTGTAGTCTGTCTATCTTTAGCAGAGATAGGGTCTTGTTCTTGTTCAGGTTGGTGTCAAACTTCTCAGCTTAATCAATCCACCTGCCTTGGCTCCCAGAGTGCCAGGAGTACAGGTGTGAGCCACTGTACCCAGCCAGTAATGCCAGTCTTAAGAGAAGGAAATACATGGAAGTCCTAATTTTTTCTTTGAATTTATGTGTGTAACATCTTAGCCATGAACTTCTCCTGTGCATTTTGTTATTACTTCATCAGTGGTCACTAAGAGTAAACAAAAAGAAGAAAAGTTCTTAAATGTCAACTATACTATTTCTTGAATGTTCTGAATAAAGGTAAAAGGAAATACAAGTGTTATTTGTTCATAAGTATTTTGAGGACCACCTCTAATACACAGTTCCTAACAAATAACAAAGATAAATAAAATGTGTATCTTGTCCCAAAGTTTATACCCTGTAGAAAAGACATCAAGTTATTTGACATTATATGAGAAACATATATTTCCTATCTTATTCAAGCCTCTTTTAAGTTTTTTTGTGATAGATGATCTTAAAATCTAATATGAAAGAAACACTGAAAAAGTTTTATGAAAATCCTCAGAGGAAGACATTAGTTCTGATAGAGGCAAGAGCTGGAAATGATCAGGAGAATGTATAGATAAAGTAAACATAAGTTGGTTCTTTCATTTGTTCAACTATCATTGTCAACCAATATACAAGGTGTTGAGATACAGCAGCTCCCCTAAGAAACTTTGAAAAGGGTTACAAACAGATAAAGTGATTATTAAAATACAGAGTTATATCAATGGGGCAGCCACACACAGATGTGCTAATTGTGCCTACCCACAAAAGTAGCATCCTATCATCAAAGGAACAATCGTAGGAGCTAGCCTCAGCCTTACAGCTATAAAAACAGTAAAGTGTGAATATAGTATGCTTTGAACTACAAGCAGAGTTGCATGTTACCTATGGATTTTATTTCTTCTCCACTGCCTCCTCTATCCAATTTTCCAGGATCATAGAAAAAAACATGTTTTAATGTCATCAAAAATCTAAGTAATTTCCCTAATGTGGTCCAGAGAACACCTAAACTTAAGTGCAACTATAAACAAGGAACAGAAGTAGTTAATATTTAATATTTTAGAGGCATAGCCTATAAATTTAAAGAAAAATGTGACTCTCTTAATAACAGTTATTAAACAACACTACTAAGTTACTAAAAATTAGGAAAGATTGTTTTCAAACAGTATACAATAAAGGGAAGAAAAAAATGAGTGTCTTTTTTTCACTCTGCTGTTACATAAACATGCACGCCAACAATAAGTAGAATGTCTTTCAAACCAAAACAATAGGAAATCACTTTTGGCTGAAAGAACAGGCTTAGATCATGTTCATTTCTTCTTTAATCCTGCTAAAGCAAGTTTCTGCACGCTTACTGGAGCCTCCACCTACAGAGTTGTTAGGACAACAGCCAACACATATATTCAATTACGTAAGTATTCAAGCTATCAGCCAGCTGTTGCCAGTACATAATACACTGACCTCTTTCACTCACTCTTGCTTAAAATGGCAAAAACAAAGCAACTGTTGATATAACAGTAATCATGAAATATGCAAAATACTTTCTTCACAAAGATTGTAGATAACTATAAAACTCAGTTTTGCATTTTAAAATGCCCTACTACCTCTGAACTGCTTTTATGTTCCTGATTTGCAAATTAAGTTACTAACCTTTTAACTGTAAATTTATTCCTTCAGTTCTTTAAAAGAAAAAAAAAAGGCAGCAGGAATTCAAAACTAAAATACACTTTCCCTTTGTTTCCAATCAAATTTCTCACTGGAATACATCACATGGTAATCATCTGCCTTCCCTCTCATTCACCTTCACGTTCTTCCATGGTTAGAAGACAACTGACTTGAAGCCTGTTATAGGAACCGGTCAAGATGTGCTCTGAACATAACTCTCACCCCTCACTTTAGCAATCAACAAAAAACTCTTCATCTATGTTTCCAGGAAGTGTGTTTCTCTAATTTCATTATTTCCAAACTAGCTCATGAGGGGAGGGCAGAAAGTCCTAGCAACAACAGAAAACAGACTAAGCAGAACTATGACATGAGACTTGAATAAAATTCACAAATGGTGGGTAAGAACTAATCCCTAATAACAATTTATCCAAAGAAACTTGGGCTTCCTCAAATTATCTTTCACTTCAATTCAGTGAGTAACTCAATGCTAATTAATGACCAGGCACAGTTCTAGAGATCAAGGAGGCCTCAGGAAAGAGAGACAACATCATTGTCCTTATAGATGTTTCATGCCTCTCACAAAATCATGTATTCCAGTTAACTGTTCCAACACTTCTACTTCTTCCCCCAAACAGCCAGTTGATTCTTCTCTCCAATTTTGGTGGTTATCTTATGTTTTCTGCTCATTCATCAAACCTTGACAATTTGATATTCAAATGTAAGACAAGTGTTCTGAAATTAACATAGTTATATTACTTATATAATTTATGACATACTTAACATAAAATTATACATCAGCAATGACTTAATGCAGTGACAACAAAATGATACTAAACTTTTCTCCCCCACCCAAAAGGGAAGAATCACTTCAACTTAATTATACAAACATGTACTGAATAATTAAGTTCAATTAATTGGGTTAAACTCAAAGCCAAACACGACTAGGTTTTTATACACCTTTCCTACCCTCTGATTCAAGATGAGATGCTTCAATTAACAGCCAGGATCCTAAAGTGGCCCAGTTCATTCAGGTTAGTGAGAACAAGATCCTGCCCTTCACAGCCAGGCTTCTGCAGCATGGCCAGATGACTCCAAGACTGGACAAGTATTCTTACGTCTTTCACTACTCCCCTCAGAAAAGAAACTGTAGACCAATAGTGACAAACACAAGCTTCATATAAGTAAGATATAAAAAGCAAAACATCACAATTTCTTAAAAGAGGGACCTCTGCTATAATATTAGAAATTTAAAATTAGAAATTTGAAAATTAGAGTGTTCTTGCCACTTTTTCCAAATATATAAACTGTGTCTGCCAAGGGACTCACAGCATCCTTGGGAGACCATTCTTAGAACAGCTGACAAGCAGTGTTAGTTCATTAATAGCAACATAGAGTCAGAGGGTCAAAGACCCCAGATCAAAGAATTTTCCTGACAATTACTGTGACCTCAAAACTCTCAATCTAGCAAAGAGCCAAATATATAAACAAATAATAAAACGTAATAATGCAACAGTAGACATTCATATAGGATAAAGAAACAGCACAAAACCGAGGGTGATTACCTCTGTGGACCTTGGAGGTATAAGGTAAGGGTTAGAAGAAAGATCCTTTGCAGATGATAATATATTTGACATGAACTCCAAAGATGAACTATTTCAGCCAGGTGGGATTAACATGGTAGGGAGGGGAGTGAGTACACACATGCCCATACACACATGTGGGTGAAAGCAGGAAAGGAAGAGAATATTCCTGGGAAAAGGAAGAAAATGTGCAAACATATTATATGCTTAGAAAATTTTATAATGTGGGGGGGACAGCAAAATTTTATGCAGGAACACCAAGAAGAGAGGTAAGAAAAGTAGTCATGGAACAAATTTAAAAAATGCCTTGTTATACTAAGAAATGATAGGCAATTTCCAGATGACTACAGCCAAACAAGATAGGCAATGCTTATGTAAATACTAATTGGGGAAAAGGTGAGACAGATGAGGAAAGAGTTCTGACAAGCTGACTTGAGGCATCCACAGGTCATTCAGATGGACAAGTCCAGGAAGCAGTGGTAATACAAGTTGAAACTGGAAGGAGAGATTAATGTCAAAAACAAAGACTAACCAGGGATAACTAGCATATGGATGGTGTCTAAATAATGGAAGTAGATGAGAAATGGTAGGAAAATATAAATTCATATTAAGCATAGCACTGTTTAGAGGAAAAAAACTGTATTACTCAGTATTTGATCAATAATATATAGGAACTCAAAAAGTCCAATATTTTGAACTAACTTTCCACATAAAAGGAAAAATTTTAGTAGGGGTAAGGATAGCTGAAACAATGAAATGATTAATAAAAGCATTCAATGATTCACTGTATCTGCTACTGCCATTTTAGACAATAAGATAAAACTAATACTAAACTAAAGCTGTTTCATATAGCTAGAAAAATTAAAATATCTAAGCCTAATGAAAAATCAACAAAATACAGTATTTTCAAAAGGGTAACTCAAATGATTTATATAATCTAACACGTTTCCTTTAAAAGGCCAACCCTAAATCTAGTGTGATTTTTACCATCCAATGCCAAAATTTTTTTGATTAAAAATTAACTGAATTATTTTCTTTTAAATTGGATAATTACTAATTGAAAGTACTACCCTGTTCTTAACAAGACAGCTTTTGTAAAGGCAATTTATCTTACAAATTCAAGTTGAAATAATATTCTGGCACCTCTCCCTAATTTATGAAGAAAAAGAACTAAAATATAAATCCACACAAAACAAAGAATATTTGCATAATAGGAATAGCAATCCCACAATACCTGTATTTTTGCTCAACAGAGTGTTACATAAGAAATTTCCCTATGGAGAAAAGACATTACAGAAAGAAGGTACCTTTTTCTCAAATGCACTTTTTTCTTTGTCCTGTTCTCCCTTTACTCACAATTATTCTTTCAAGTACTTTCACCCAGATATCTGAGTCATCCCTTCAACATTACCATTTATTTCTACAGGGAAAGGCAATACAAAGAAAGTGACTCTCGTCTGTCCACTATCAATATAGCTAAACCACAGTGCCATTTGGGTTAATAATGCACAAGGTCAAGTAGAGGTTGACAGTCTTTGATCAAAGCAAGCTGGCTATTCTTACTGTCATTTACATATAGAACACACAAGATGTGTTTATTTTCAACCCTCCTTTGAGTGAACTCCTTTAGGTGGCATGGAAAGGATCCCACGTTTCTATAAAGCACTAACTGAAAGAGTTTTCTTATTTGATACTCTCATTAAGAGCAAATTTTATTTTTTTGAAACTTTTGATCTTTTTCATTTACTCAAGAACCTTTCAACTTAAAGGCCATACCGTTTAAATCAAGGCTGGGCAACTGACAAATGCACAAGAGGAAACAGTCCATATGCACCAGGCTGCCATCACATGACTGAGGCTCATTAACAACTTTTTCTAAAGCAGTACAAGCAATAACATTGAAGATTTCAAATTCAAAAGGCAGCCAAAAGAAATCATTCTCCCCTCTATTTTTGCTACTTAAAACTCCTACTGTTTTATCAATCTGAGTATCAATAATACAAATACTATTAAACCTTAGGAAAAAATACTTCAAAAGAACAACAAAAGAAAAAAAAAATGCAGGCCATGGCTATCTGGTCACATATTCACAATTCCCAGATCTTCATCAATGAGACTGTATTAATAACATGAGAGACAATTAAGTTCCTTAGAATTACCTTTCTTTACCCCTGTTAAAACAAGCTGGTCTCCTGTGTGTCGCTCAATAGAGACAAAAATGAAGTGATAGATACATAATCAAAAACAACTATTCAATACTGAGAATACCGTGGAAGGAAAACGAAAGCTGATGATCAGAGATGATGACAATCACTATGTGTGGTCAGCGAAGGAATCAATGGGTAGGGAGTCAAGATTAGAAAAAAGAGGTCCCACCCTGTTGTAAATCTTTGAATTTAAGCATAAAGGATTGGGTGCAACAGAAGAAGAAAACATTTACCATCAGCCCCTCCTTGAATTTAAATTTCATCCTGCTCACAAAGAAAAAAAACAAAATATGCAAGAGGGGATAGCCAAAGGGACAGGCTGGAGTTGCGGGGTGGAAGGAGAAATGTATGGCGTGACTTAACAGGCATGCATAACAAAGTTTATAAACTGTTCATTTCTGTATTTTTCTGCTAGGAAATGGTTGAGATCAAGTGGAAAACCATCTAAATAAAGCAATAATCTTATCACTGAAAGTCTTCAAAGGTATAGATGCCACTTGAATCTGATGTTTTCTTAATGTTAACTAGTATTGTGCCTTTAACAGGACTATATTTATTCTGGAAACAAATCAAAGGTTAGTTCAAGTGCTAGCTTAATAAGATCTAGTTGTGATGATCAAAAGCCTTTAAAGTCATTAAAAAATACTTAATCATATATATTAATAATATTCTTTTAAATTTTTTGAAAATATTTTTTAGTCAAGTAGAATAGTACACAAAGGAAGCTGCTTGCTACCATTAGCTTTGTTTTGTTAAAATGACAAATTTTTGTCATGTGTCATTGCTTTGAACCATGTTCACAGTGGTACATGTATGGCGGTGTGTGTGTGTGTCTGTGTGTGTAACAAAATCCATTGACACAGTTATATTGAAGCTTTTATTTATTTTTTTTTTTGAGTCAAAATCCAATGACACAGTTATATTGGAGTTTTATTTATTTTTTTCTCACTATGTCGCCCTTCATAGAGTACCACGGCATCACAGCTCACAGTAACTTCAAACTCTTGGGCCCAAGCAATTCTCTTGCCTCAGCCTCCCAGGTAGCTGGGACTGCAGGCGCCCCCCACAACGCCTGGCTATTTTTTGGTTGTAGTTGTCATTGTTGTTTGGGAGGCCCAGGCTGGATTTGAACCTACCAGCTCTGGTGTATGTGGCTGGCACCCTAACTGCTGAGCTACAGGCACAGAACCCTATATTGGAGTTTTAAAATAAACTTTTAAAAATAGTCTAGAGGTATGCCTATTAATTATATTATAAAATTGATAATCATAGAAACTATCTTCTCTAATAGCACTATATTATTTATCCTTCCTATATAGGAAAAAAAACAGAAAAATGGACAGCATCTAATGAACACCATTCTCTGCTCTAGTTTGATTCTTCCTGCTCCTAAATGTGACCTTAACTCTTCTCCTTCCCTTGCCTTCTGCCATAGCTCAGGTAAAAACTCCTATGCTCTTTCCATCATTCTGAGTTAAGGATCCCATCATATTCAACTATCACTTCTATGCAAATATTAAATCTGTATTTCAAGTGTCAACCTGTTTGTTATCTATGTCAATTCTACATCTGCTCATCAGCTATCTTTATGGGGGATATGGGAGAAGCACAGTAACGGAATAGTTAAACATACAAACTCTACCTAGCCAGACTGCCTAGGTAAAATTTCATCCCATCATTTATGAACCAAACAGCCTTTGAAAACTTCATTTGTAAAAAGAGATGTTGCTCTGCCACTAAAACAGGAATAAAAATGGAATCTACAACTCATAGATAGGCTGCAAGATTTAAGCTAGATAATACCCAATTATTAGAAGAACTTAGAACAGTGCCTGCCACATTGAAGACACTCAATAAAGCTCAACTACATTCATTACCTTATTAAAATATTTAGCTATAATGTCAAATACGACATGTTCAAAACCAAAACATGTCACCTCTCAAATTGAACTTCCTCTCTGGAATTCCTTACTTCATTGTAGCCAGAGACTTTGGAGTTATCTCCAACAACACTGAATGTGTAAAGAATTCTTCCTTCCACCTTTGAATGCCTCCATTTTATTTTTTAGTTATATTTTATTTTTTAGAGACAAGGACTTGCTCTGTTGCCTAGGCTTGAGTGGAGTGGCATGATCTTAGCTCACTGCAGCTTCTACCTCCAGAGCTTAAGTGATCATTCAACCTCCGACTCCTGAGTAGCTAGGACTAAAGGCATTTGCCACCATACCTGGATAACTTTTTAATTTTTTTGTAGAGATGGGTGTCTCACTGTGTTGCCCTGGCTGTGAACACCACCACTTTAGACGCAACCATCTGAACATAAACTACTACATCCTAACTGGACTCCTGTTCTACACTATTCCTTACATACAACTTCATGCTAATGCTACAATTATTCCTCTGAGACCATAGGAGCAAATACTGTTAGAAAATAAAAATGTTTTAAAGTTTACCATTTACAATGGTATAAAGATATAAAAATACTTACTGCACAGGAAAAAGAGGAAAAGGATAGATTACTTTTGTTTTATGATACTAGAATAGCTCAAAATGTGAGAGTAGACTAAAATACCTCAATTCATGAGTTAGAAAACTCAAAACTGGGAAGATTTAATTATCTTCATAGTCATCGAAAGATCTGATGTAATCACAATCAAAAGTACAATGGTATTCTTTGTTGAGCTTAAAAACTGATAGCAAGTTTATACAGAAAAACAGTGAAAGAGCCAAGACACAGACACTTATAAAGAAGAACTACAAGCTAGTAGGCACTATCAAATATCTCAATATAAATCTGTACTGCTTATGACTGTAGAACAAGAATGAGAATAAAGAAATACATCGATGGAATGAGACAGAGAATGCAGGAACAGACCCAAACACCTATGGACACTCAACATATGAAAGTAGGGGTAAGGGACAGTTAAAGGAGAAGGAGTAAATTTTTAAAAAAACAACAATGAATGATAACAAAACAACTGGATATCTACACAGAAAAATATAAAATAAAATTGGACTACTTGCTGGTACCAGACGCATACAAAAACCAATGCCAGATGGATTATAGACCTAAATGCAAAAGGTTAAAGCCATAAAATGTTTAGAAGACTATACTGGAGAGTATCTTAAGAGCCTCAGGGTAAGGAAGATCTCTAAACAGTTAGAACACAGACCAAAAGGAATGGATTGATAAATTTTAAACTAGTATTTCTCTTCATCAAAATACATCATTAAAGAAAGTTACAAAATAAGCCACAATTGAGAGAAGATATGTTTACCATGTATAATTCTTACCAATTAGAACACATAAGATATATACCTACTATTTGTAGGTATGTACAAATAGTACAGATTTTATGTATTTCAAAAAAGAAAGTATCAAAATGAACAAATGACCTGGAAAACCATTTTACAAGAAAAATCAACCAAATGGCCAATAGACATATAAAAAGATGCTCAATCTCATTCATAAACCCATGGAAATGCAAATATAAACCATAACAAGATACCGAATCACTAATAGACGTGCAAAAATTTAAGTCTGTATATATCAAGTATTGGTGAGAATAGAGAATACAGAACAACAAACACAAATATACATTACTGGCAGAAATGAACTCTGGTACATCCACTTGTGAAAAAGAGATTGGCACTGCCTACTAAAGTTTGAATGAGTACATATCTGTGACCCAAAATTCAACTTGTAGGTACATATACTAAAATAATTCTTCCATGTATGTACCAGAAAACGTGTTTAAATATTCATAGCAGCAGTGTTCATAAAAGCAAAACAGTGGGAAAAGCTCAAAGCTCTATCAATAATACAATGGATAAATTACGGCAAATTTTATGAATGGCCAGAGTTATTTTACACCCATCAACATGAATAAATGTAAAAGTAAAATGCTGAGGAAAAGAAGTAAATCTCAGAAGAACACAAACAGTATAAGTCCAATAAATAGAGTTCAAAATAGGTCTAAACGTTATAACATGTTGTTTAAAGATACATTTATAAATGATAAATTCACTAATAAAAGTAAATGAATGACTCACTAAAATCAAGAAAAAGGTTACTCCTTGGTAGCTATGATTGAAAAAGGGACACAGAGTGGTTTCTATGATCTGACAATGTTATATTTCTTCCTTGGGGTGAGAGATATATAGGTGTTAAGTTTATTATTATTATTAACCTGTACATTCTTTATAAACTCTTAAGTATGCATAATATATTTCACAAGAAAACCAACAAGGGGGGAGGGTACTGAATATGAAAGTAAAGTTAAGAAGGGGAGAATTTTTAGAAACCTGGCTGAGAAGTCAAGAACAAAAAAAGAGCAATACATAACAGAGATTAGACCTGGGCATGTTTAAATACCAATGAAAAGGGGTCAATTGGGTGGAGAGGTTAAAAATATGGATGGAATGAAGAGATAATTTACAGAAGGGGGTTTCTATGAAGGGAGGTGGAATAAGATTCAAAGCATCTATAAAAAAAGGATACTTCTTCCTCTTTAACTTGAGGGAACAAAGCAAGAAGACTTATATGCCCACCTTCCCTAAAAGGATGTATTCTCTTGAAGGTCAGGCATTATAACACCTAGAACAGTGCTAACAGGCAGGAAAGAGAAGAGAGGAAAGGGCGGTGTCAGGCAATTTCACAAAGTATACCCTGGATTCTCTGAGAAAAGCACATAGTTAATACTTTAAAAATATTCAAATCACCTATAGCTAACATTACAAATAACTCAAATCACCTGTTTAAAAAGTCCACATTAGAGCCAGGCACAGTGGCTCACACCTATAATCACAGCACCCTGGGAGGCTGAGGACAGTGGATCATCTGAGCTCAGGAATTCAAGACCAGCCTGAGCCAGGGCAAGACCCCATCTCTATTAAAAGTAAGAAAAACTAAAAACTAGCCAGGCATTGTGGCAGGCGCCTGTAATCCCAGCCACTCTGGAGATTGAGGCAAGAGGATTGCTTGAGTCCAAGAGTTTGAGGTTGCTATGAGCTATGATACCACAGCATTCTACCTAGGCCATCAAAGAGAAACTCCGTCTCAAAAAAAAAAAGAAAGAAAGACAGAAAGAGTCCATATTAAAATATTCTTTATCAGACAAATTCAAAACACAATAACCTTAAAAGTCTAACTCATATTTTTTATAATATATACTAAATATTTATATTGACATTAGGAACCTTTTAAAAGCAAATTTTAAAATCAAAATTTCTTTGATTATATAATATAAAATAGAAAACAATCAACTTCTACTTACTTAATTGAGTTTCTAAAGTGGTCTTCTGCTGGGTTTTTTACAGTGCAACTGTTCAGGAGCCATAAATCTGCATCTGATGCATTTTCTATTAACAAAATGAATACAAAAAGAAAAGTAAATAGCACATTTAATAATTCAAAACTATTCAAGTGCTTATTCAGATGGCACTGAGATTTCTAAGGAAGGGAGAGAAAAGCAATGAGTAAAGTCATGTAAACAGGCAAATACAACACGGTAGGCAATTGCTATCATATAGAAATGATTCTGAGCAATATTATAAATATGTGCTATCCAGGTTCTATCTTTTCACTTCAAATGTAATCAGGATAAGCATTTTCTTCCTTTGTATTCAATCCTTGAGAGTACCATTTAATAACTTCCAAAAACTAAAGTGAAGTTGGCCCCCATCTCACATCTGAATATAAAATTAACTTCCCCCTTTGGACTATTTGTTCAGATTCGTCAGGCACAGTAATTGGCATACACTAACTATTATTCAACTTGAGAAGTTACTAAAAATTAGCTGGACACCATAGCTCAGTAGTTAAGAGTGCTGACCCTACAGATCACAGGTGGTAAGTTTGAACCTCGCCTGGGCCTAAGGAAAAAAAAAAAAAAAAAAGAAAAAGAGAGAAGTTATTAAAATATAACTTGTTGTAACCTAATCATTTGTACCCTCATATTAATCTGAAATTTAAAAATATATATATATACATATGTATATATAACTTGTCTGCCTTAAAAATAAATGATTTATCTCAAAGTCAGTCTTTTATTACTATCACCAATTTAGTTAATTAATTAAACTATAATAAAGTCATGGGCAATGCAACAAATAATTCAAACTTATCACAAAATTATTAAAAAGAATTTATGACTATCTGAAGTGTTTGATGCTATTACACCTCCCTTTTGGACATTTTAGCTGCCTAAAATGACTTTATACATTAAAACAGAACTACCATAAAGAAAGGGAAATGGCAGCCCCTTCAACAGCATCTCAGTAAGACAGGAAGCTAAGGTAAAATAAAGCTAACAACTAAGAAGAGGGACAGAGCCAGATGGTGAACTAGAATCATCTCCTAATAGCCACCCATGCAAGGCAGGGGAAAGAAAACTCCAACCACCTCTGGATGGGGGAACCCACCCAGGAACATCACTCAGGGGAGACAGTGAAGCAGTGGTGGGCTACAAGAGCAAATGAGGAGGTCGGAGCTGAGGAAAACCAGAGCAGAATGTGAGTGCTTGGAAACAGGGGACCAGCCGACCAGCCCACCCGGAGGACAGGAACAGGAAAAGGCGGTCCTGCAGTTTTTTGATTTGGAGCTAAACCTGCTCCTGGAGTGGCCTTGGAAGGCTTAAATGAGTGGGTGGACTCAAACAGTGTCCAGCAGCCAGGAGTGAATACTGGGTAGGGTGGATCTCCCATCAGCTTGGTTGCTAGCTGGGTGCCGCCACTGTGGGAAGGCTGTGTGGGAGCAATGGTCCGCAGGGTCCCAGTGCATGGCTGGTTCTGGCATGCCTAATGAGCTCCAGCAGCCACCCCTGCACCTCAGAGAACTGTTTCAGACATGCCTCCTACAAAATGGGGTGAGAGCTTCAGGATCCTAATCCAGTAGGGACTAAATGCTGATGAAAACAACCAGGCCCTGACTGAGAATAACTAAGTCAGAAATACAGGACAAGATATCCTCGGCAGCTAGAGAGTGGATTCTCAACCGACATGTGTATTGTCCATCTCTTAACACCAAAGAGCAAACTGGTGTCCAGGAAATATATTGCAATATAATACACACACACACATTTGGTTGCATTTTTATTATTTCATTTTTACTTTCTTCAATAGCAAGAGCTCCTCCATTTTTGTTACAGTTTTTCAGTCAGTTCTATTCTCTGTTTCTTTATTTTATTTTGATTTATTTGTTGCTGTTTTTTTGAGGCAGACTCTCACTTTGTCACTGTTGGTAGAATGTGTCATAGCTCACAGCAACCTCAAATTCCTGACCTTAAGCAATTCTCTTGCCTCAGCCTCCCAAGTAGCTAGCACTACAAGCGCCCACCACAATGCCTGGCTATTTTTAGACAAAGTTTCACTCTGGCTTAGGCTGGTCTCAAACCCATGAGCTCAGGCGATCCACCTACTTTGGCCTCCCATGTGGTGAGATTACAGGAATTCTCTGTTTCTTATTTCTCTCCTTTTTTCTCTCTTGTGGTAGAAATTTTTCTATTTTTCTCATCATTTCCACATAAATTTCTCATAAACAGCTAAGATATACTTTTTTTCTTTATCTAATATAATTGTACTTCTAATTTTCTTTATCTACAACTGACCTCCAGGAATAGATCCATCAGGGTGACAGTGAACTTTCAGTGGAAACTTTTCAAGCCAGAACGAACAATTTTCAACTGAAAATTCTGTATCCTACTAAGCTAAGCTTCAAAACTGATGGAGAAATCAAAGTTTTTATTGATATGCAAATACTGAGAAAATTCTCCACAAGACCAACTCTATAGGAAATACTTACACCTTTTCTCTACACTAGCCATCACAATGGGCCACCAGCAAAGTAAACACCCAGAAGCTGAAGGACAAAGCCTAGCTTCCACAATGGCAGAAAGGATAAAACTAAATAATAGACTTTCACAAAATAAGATGAACAGAACTCTACCACATTTACCAATGCTCTCAAAAATGTTAATGGCTTGAAATCCCCACTGAAGTGGCAAAGGCTGACCAACTGGATGAAAAAGTAGAAGCCATCTACATGCTGTCTACAGGAAACACACCTAACCTTAAAGAACAAATCTAGACTCAGGGTAAAGGGATGGAAAACAACATTTCAGGCAAATGGAAATCAAAAGAAAGGAAGTGTCACAATCTTATTTTCAGATACACGTGGATTTAAAGCAACTACAGTCAAGAAAGACAAAGATGGTCCCTTCATTCTGGTCAAAGGATTAATATAGCAAGAGGACATTTAAATTCTAAATATATATGCGCCCAACTTAAATGCTCCCAGATTTATGAAATAGACCCGGATTGGTCTGAGCAATATGATATCCTATAACACCATAACAGCTAGGGACTTTAACACCCCTCTGGTTGAACTGGACAGATCCTCAAAACAGAAACTAACATAGAAATAAGGAACTTAAATGTGACTCTAGATAGAACTAATGGGCTTAATAGACATATACAGAACACACCATCCCAAAGCTAAGAAATACACATTCTTCTCAACAGCTCATAGAACATACTCCAAAAGAGATCCCATCCCAGGATACAAATCAATCCTCTTGCCTTCTCAGACTAGAAGGCAATAAAGGCAGAACTCAACTCCAACAAAAATTTTTATCCCCACACAAAGGCATAGAAATTAAAGAACCTTATGCTGAAGGACACTTGGGTCAAGTAAAAGATAAAGGACGAAATTGTTAAATTTCTCAAACGTGACAACAATGAAGCTACAAGTTACCAAAACCTTTGGGATATTGCAAAAGCAGTTCTAAGAGGGAAATTTATCACATTAGATGTCTATATCTGAAAAAGACAGAGAACATATCAACAACCTAATGAATCATTTTAGGAAATGGAAAAGGAAGAACAATCTAATCCTAAACCTAGCAGAAGAAAAGAAATCAAAAGTTATAGTAAGCTAAGGTTAACTTATTATTGAGAAAGAATTTTTTTTAATAAATTAAGTAAAGCCTAAGTGTATGGTGTTTATAAAGTCCTTAGCATTGTGCAATAATGTCCCAGGCCTTCACATACACTTACCACTCACTGACTCACCTAGAACAACTTCCAGACCTGCAAGCTCCATTCGTGGTAAGTGCCCTATACAGGTATACCATTCTTTTAATTTTACATATCATATTTTTATTGTACCTTTCTATATTTAGATAAATTTAGGTACACAAATACCACTATAACAACTGCATGTTAAGTACAGTAACATGCAGTACAAGTGTGTACCTTAGAAGCAATAAAGCCTAGGTAGGTAGCATAATAGGTTATAAATATATGTGTATGTAAATATATACATAATGATGTATATATATGATGCTATAATGATCACATAATGATAAAATCACCAAATACATTTTCCAGCAGGTATCACCATCAGTAAGTGACACATGACTGTACACTTGATGATCCAGAACTTCAGTCAATAAAAACTGTGTGACTAGGCCAAAGTATCTAGAATGTTACATAAGTTTTTAGAAAACAATCTCCCTCAAAAGAATATCTCTTCTCCAATGAACATAAGACAATATTAATTATTTCTGAACAGTTTTGTGTATCTTATTTAATATTATCAAAAGATACTTCTACTTAGAGGCATAAGTCAGTCAGTTAATAACCAGCATACAATGAGGACTTACGTTGTGCACCAGGCTCTACTCTAAGTACTTGGGATATGGCTGTGAAAAGAGCTTCCACCGTCAGGACTACACTCTTGAAAAGGAAGTCTGATTTTAAAAATTAAAAAGGGGGGCAGTGCCATTTTGTGGCTCAGTGGGTAGGGCGCTGGCCCCATATATTGAGGGTGGTGGGTTCAAACCCAGCCCCAGCCGAAGTGCAACAACAACAAAAAGTAAATAAGTAAATATTAAAAATGAATTTTAAAAAAACAAAAGTTAAGGAAATAACCAATATAATTTCAGGCACCAGTCAATGATATTAAAGACAATAAAAGAGGGTAAAAAACAGAAAATAATTTGGGAGAGTTAGTCAAAATAAGCCTATAAGCCTGTAAGCCTCCCTCGGATGTTGAAATCTGAATGGAGACTTAAATGAAGGGAAGGAATCTGTCATGCAGACTGGAGGAAAACACACTGTGGAGGTACACTCTGAAGGCAGCATGCAGAGAACTCAGATTACATAGGAAACATGCAAGAAGGAATCAGATAGGATTCCTACCAACATGAAAAGAATTCTAGCCTGAGCATCTGCTATTTATGGTGCCATTTACTGAGAAAGGGAGGGTTTAGACAGAAATGGATTTGGGAAACAGGGAATCAACAGTGTTGTTCTGGCATTCCTATTAAATGTCCAGCTAGATATATTTATCAGCCATTTGTACATATGAAACTGAAGTTCAGGGGATTCTTTCAAGCTGAAGATATAAGTGAGAGAATCACCATCCTACAGACGATAATCTGAAGTTACAGGAATGGAAGAGCTCATCTAATGAAAGAGAAAAGGGGAGAAGGAGGGATGAGAAGGAGGGAGAAGGAGGGGGGAGGGAGGTGGAAGGAGAGAGCAGAGAGGTGGGAGAAGAAAGGAGGGAGGAAGAGAGGAGACAGCAGGGAGGAAAAACGAAGAGGAAGGAGGCAAGAGGAGGGAGGAGAGAGGAGGGAGGAGGGAGGAGGGAGGAGAGAGGAGAGCAAATAATAAGTTATTTTGAATGCCAGGAGCTCAAGAATGATATCTGTATAAATGTTAACAGTATTAAGAAAATGATAATACTCCATACTTTTTTTCTCTTCTCAATTTTAGAGTATTTGCTTTCTCTGTACCAAACAACATCACCCTGCAGAGACCGTTCTTATTAAGTAATACAGATAACAAATTCTCTACAAAAGTGAGAAAGAAAACTGTATATGACTATTTGTCAAAAAAGAATACTGATCCCACATCATTTACTCCCTTATGAACACATTTCATAGCTTCTAAGATGCCATCACATGTAAGAAACGCTATCAACAGCTCTTCCAGAGGGTGAGACATTACATCCATGTTCTCATCAATTTTAAAATACATTCCAATCTCAAACATTATTTGGGGGAGTAGAGGTGGGACAAATAAAATAAATGTACAAACACTACCACTGCTGGATGTTTTGGTCATTGGAGTAAATATCTGAAAGAAGGTTAACACTCGGTCTTGCCTTACTCAGAACATTCATGCCAGGTTCTCCAGTATCTTGGAAAGAGAAGCAATATTAGAGAAGAACCGTTAGGGAAGGAAAGACTAAATGGCCAAGAATGGACAAGGAAGGGAAAGGCAGTAAGTAGGCACCACACCTGAAGGCGCAGACTTGGACGTAGCCAAAAGAAAGAATTCTGTGCTTATCATTCTTGTTTTTCCCAGTTTACCTTTGGAATCAAGTCCAAAAGGGTAGAATTATTGAGTCAGAGAATAAATTCATATGAAATTCCACTGCATACCACCAGACAGCCCTCCATGAGGGGTTGCTACTTTGCACTCCCATGAGCAAGACAGGTGAGTGCTATTTGCCCACAGCCCTCCCACAGAGTCTTCTATCTGATCTTTGGACTTTGCCAGTCTGGTGAGAAACAGGATCCCAGTAAGGGGTTAATGTGCATTTCTCTAATTATGAATCAGATGACACTTTTTATAATTTTTAAGGTTTGTTTTAGTATTTTCTATTTTTAATCTGTTCCTATTTTTTCCCATTTTTCTGCCAGGCTAATAATCATTTTCATAACAAGTTTTAATTTACATATATACACACACCACCGTAGTTATTAATTCTGTACAATGAGAGAAGTCTCAACACTTTCCCCCAGTTTGTCATTTTACTTTTTTATAGTGTTTCTTCATACATTTTTATTTCTAGGATATCAAATGTATCAACCTTATTTTTTTATTGTGCATGGGTTTGAGTCACAATGAAAACATGTCCTCTACTCTCAAATTACTAAGGAATTCACCTACGTTCTCCTCTAATACACATACGGTTTTGCATTTAGATCTCTGATCCATAACGAATTTATCCTGACATACATTGATATCACTTAGTATTTTAAGCAAAAAATGAAATAAGATCTTATATTTTCCTATCGAACTGGAAAATATTAAGAAGGATGATACTACCTAGTACAAGCAAAGCAAAGCAAAGCAAGCAAAGATGGGGAAACTGGCCACCCTGGCCCTCTGTGGATGGCAGTCTACACCAATGAAACTCTTGGGAAGGCCAGATGGGAACAGCTATCAAGCTTTCAAATGTACATCAGAATTCTTCCTCCACATGCTTGTAGGGTACTTGTATCACATACCCATACATACATATATACATGCTGGACATGTATGCACATATATACAAATATTCTCACTGGAGATTATTAACAAGGCAAAAAACTTAGGGAGCTTACATGTCCATTCTATGGAGATTGGCTAAATAAATGATGGCACTGCCGCTGAAATATCATGCACCAGTTCAGAATAATCCCTAAGTGCTAATTTGTAAGAATCCTTGTTATATCATCAGGTGAAACAAAGCAAGGTAAAAAGAATATGTCTAATATCTCATTTGTGTTTTACAAAGGAAAAAGAAAAACAGAAAACAAAAAAACCCAGGAAATTCTCTCCTGAATAAAGAAAATTTACAGAAGTATACACACTTATTTGAGGTGTGTGTCCCTTGGAAGTAAGATGAAGTTTCAGTTGTCCTCCAATACAGTACTCATGTCCAGCTTTTACATTCTATTTTTTTTAAAACTTTCAAGGACATTACTTATATAATGTTTTCAAGTTCAATCCTGAGGCAAGACACATGAATATTTAATTTACATCCATCTGTAATGTTTGAGTTTTTAAAAGAATGCATTGCTTTTTTTTTCCTCTTAAAAAACTAATCAAGTCTTTAAATTTTTCTTTTAGTTTTTTAAATTTTCTTTTTTCATACAGCTTAGAACCAACAACTCCCTTTCATTTTGAGGTGAGAACCAACTTTTCCTGTTGTGTTCCACCAGGAAAACAGTGATCTGACAGACATTTTCAAAGGAACACTTCTCCTCCCTGCTAAGGGCTTTTGTGCTCACTGAACCAACAAAGAGAAACAAATTATTATTTGTTTTAATCAAAACACATTTACTTTCCAAACTATTTCTTTATATACATGAGAAGTTATTTTTAAATCTGGAATACTAAAAATCTGATGAGTAATAACAATACCAACAGTACTGAGTATATATTACATGTCCAGCACTGAGCCACATGTGTCACATTCACTTCTGTGTAATCTTCCTAATTTTACAGAGGAGGAATCTGAGGCTTAGAAAAGAAAAGCAACTTGCCTAAAATCACACGGTAAGAGGGTGAGCCAGGATGAGAAATCCAGACACACTGACTCCAGAAAGGGTGAATTTAAGGAAATTAGAATGCCTCATTAGTGATTCTTTGCCTCTTGAGCAAAAATAATGCAGACAACATCTAAAAACGAAAAGTATTAGCATGGCCTTGAGGTTCCTCATGATATTTCTAAGACGACTAATAATCAGGCTGCAAAGCAGCTACTTTGCTATTTTCAAAATTTCTAAGTTTTTGAACTAGTCAGCTCTTGGCCTTTGGTGATCCCTGGGACACATGGAAAGAAAGGGAGAATTAATAATGAACGCTGGATTATTAGCCCAAAGCACGGGCAGACTCACACAACCACCAGTCTCCCCTTTCCCCTGCAGGCTTCTGCATAATGGGGCATTGTAGGACAGACAGCATGGTTCACATCAACACTACTTAGGAGAAAAAACATTTATCTTACACAACTGTTCCATTTGAAAGTCAACCAGAGGAGCGACATAAAACAATAAAAGGAGTCTATTCATAGATGTAAGTAAGGAGGGTATGTGGGTTGATGCAAATAAAAGTTCACTAAGAACAAAACAAAGAGAGAAAGAAGTCTGTCTGTTTTAGACCCAAAAGCACTTTTTGAGTTTCTTTACCACAGAACTCTGAAAGAGAAGTCAAGTCCAAACAGTTTAAATGTGTATCATCTTTAATCATACTCAAGGAGTTTATTATATAACACAATCATGGATGCCTACTAAAAACTTCAAGAACAGAATACACTTTAATAGGAGAATTTTTTTTTAGTGTTGGGGATTCATTGAGGGTACACAGAACCAAGTTACACTGATTGCTTTTGTTAGATAAGGACCCTCTTATATTTGTGTCCCACCCCCAAAAGATATACCTCACCCCTTGTCCCCCCACCCTCCTTTTCTCAGCTCTCCCCATCCCATACTTTCCATTGTGTACTGGGAGCTTAACTGTCCTCATATCAGAATTGAGTACACAGGATTCTTATTTCTCCATTCTTGTGATGCTTTACTAAGAAGAATGTGTTCCACATCCATCCAGGTTAATACAAAGGCTGTAAAATCTCCATCTTTTTTAGTGGCTGAATAGTATTCCATGATATACATATACCACAGCTTGTTAATCCATTCCTGGGTTGGTGGGTAGGCTGTTTCCACATTTTGGCAATTGTAAACCGAACTGCAATAAACAGTCTAGCACAAGTGTCCTTGTGGTAAAAGGATTTTTTCTGGGTAGATGCCCAGCAATGGGATTGCAGGATCAAATGGGAGGTCTAGTTTGAGTTCTTTGAGGGTTCTTAATAGGAGAATTTTAAACCAATTGTTTTTGAGACAGAGTCTCACTCCATCACCCTGCATAGAGTGTCCTGGCATCATAGCTCAGAGCAACCTCAAACTCCTGGGCTCAAGCAATCCTCTTGCCTCAGTCTCCTGAGTAGTTGGGACTACCGGCGCTCACCACAACCCCTGGCTAGTTTTTCTGTGTTTAGTAGAAATGAGCATCTCACTTTTGCTCAGGCTGCTCTCAAACTCTTGAGCTCAAGCAATCACCCACCTTAGCCTCCCAGAGTGCTAGGACTACAGGCGTAAGCTACCATGCCCAGCCTATAACCATCTTTAAGATACATCTTGAAAAAAGTAACTCCTAAAACCAATAAAAGACAAAATAAAAACTCTGGTCGATGGATAAATTTTTTCCCCTCTATGTTCATTTATTGTTCTTTACAAAGCCCAGCCTGGAGTAGCCGTGTTTTCAAAATCCGTTTTGTAAGGGCAATATAACTGATTCGCGAAAAAGTACACTCCTTTGGCTGGTTAGGGTTGGAGCAGAGGGAAGCTCAGGAGAAGAGAAGAGAAAAGAAAAGAAAAAAGGAGGAGTGAGGAGAAAGGACAAGGAGAAATGAAAGACTGACAAAGAGTACCTACGCTCCCACTCCAAAATTCTCAGAGAAAGAACTGGCCCCTCTGCCCTGCAGTGCTGGTGGCTGTGTGGCCAGTCTCTAAATGAGAAGAACACAGGCACTCTGAAGAAAAAGCACTTACTCTTGGAGATTACTCACATAATGAGTTTGTTCTTTTAAAATAATCCCGCTGAGTGCTTCACAGAAATAAGAGGAGGAAACCAAGGGTCAGCTTGAACTCTTATTGTGAAGGAAAAAGAAATTTTTTTTCTTTTAAATGAAAAATAATAGCTGGCCCAGCTCTACCAATAACTATTGAAAATTAATTATATAGCTAAGTAGGCCTGGACATAATCAAAATCAGAGTGTAAGACAGACCTTTTACTTACTATGTAGAAAAGAACATTGCTAATATTCCCTGTCCTCATTCCAAATTAAATTGTTCTGTTGGTCCTGTAATATAGTTACTTCAGATATTACTGTGTCTCAAGAATTCGTAATAGGATATCTACTTCCATATGTTAAATAGGTTTTACGAACCAAGAGCCCATATAAAGACCAAATGGACTTTCCAAGGCAATTCATCATCTAGCCACCACCTCCTATCCTAAGCCCATCTCGCAGGCTGTGTTCCCAACACTCTAAGCCAGTGATTCTCAACCCTCCTAACGCCACAATTCTTTAAAACAGTTCCTCATGTTGAGGTGACCCCCAATCATAAGATTATTTTCTGGGGCAGCACCTGTGGCTCAAAGGAGTAGGGTGCTGGCCCCATATATCAGAAGTGGTAGGTTCAAACCTGACCCCGGCCAAAAACTGCAAAAAAAAAAAAAAAAAAAAATTATTTTCTAATATGCAGGTATATTAGGCGACCCCTGTGAAAGGCTTGTTCGACCCACAGGTTGAGAACTGCTGCTCTAAGCTTTTGGCCCCTGGCCTAACATAAAATTCAAAACTGAAAAGAATAAAATCTAATAGAAAAAAACTGAGCCAAAGATATGAACTCAGAGTTCACAAAAAAAGAAACACATATGGTTCCTGAACACACAAAAAAATGGTCAACTTCATTCTTAATAAATGAAAAATTAGATTATTCTAAATTTTAAAAATAAAAAGGCACCATTTTTCTCTTAGTAGACTGTCAAGAATCCAAAAGTCTGATAACACACTGTACGAATCTAACAGTGAGGAAATAGATTCTTTGTTCATTGCTGAATGAAAGGGAATAGACACTAGACCACCACCTATGGCGACAATTTGATAGCATCTAAAGAAACTGCAAATACATATCCTCTGATCTAGCAGTTGTTCCACTGTTAAGAATTTAGCTTACTACAAACGTACTTATACACATGCAAGGTTATTTTTTGCAGTATTATTTGTAAGAGTGAAACATAACTGGTCAAAGACATTTCAGTACCTTCAGAAGGGAGACTCCTATAAAGCAAGAAAAATCAAAATAAATCTCTATATTCCAAAGTAGAGAGATCTCCAGATCATATTGTTCAGAAAAAAGAATAAGACACTAAAAAATATATACAGTATGCTACTACTGGGGAGAAAACAGGGAAATACAGAATGTATAATCACATTTGCTTATACTGGCATAAAAATTTTTTTGGATATGTACCAGAAACTAATAGCTGTGGCTCTCTACTGAACCTGGGAGGAAGGAGCGGGAACTAGGCTAATAAGAGACAAATGAAAAGGAGTATAATGTAACATACAATAATGTATATTTTTACTAGAAATTTATTTTAAAATTTACATACATTTAAAATAAAAAGGCATGGCTCAGTACCTGTAGCTCACTGTTAGGGTCCCAGCCATATACACTGAGGTGGCAGGTTCAAACCTGACCAGGGCCTTCTAAACAACAATGACAACTTATATGAAACCAGCACATTGCACCCCAGAAATGCATTAATGTATACATGATCTATATGTTTATGATCTAATAAAAAAAATGACAACTACAACAAAAAAATAGCTGGGGATTGTGGTGGGTGCCTGTAATCCCAGCTACTTGAGAGGCTGAGGCAAGTCAATTACTTAAGCTTGTAATCCCAGCAGTCTGGGAGGTGGAGGCAGGTGGACTGCCTAAGCTCACGGGTTCTAGACCAACCTGAGCCAGAGCAAGACCTCATCTCTAAAAAACAGTCGGGCATTGTGACAGGTGCCTATAGTCCCTGTTAATTGGGAGGCTGAGGCAAGAGAATCACTTGAGCCCAAGAGTTTGAGGTTACTGTGAATTGTGATGCCACATAGCACTCTACCAAGGGTGACATACTAAGATGGTCTCAAACATAAAATAAAATGGCAATTACAAAAACTGTAGTTTGTCTTCATATTTCCCTACTGTCTCCCCATTTCACCCCCTTCATCAACAAACACACTGAAAGAACTATCTGTATGTCATCTTCCCATTCACTCTTCCACCACTTCATTTTGGCAAAGATCTTCAACCATTCACCATTTACTTCTCTGAAACTGATTTCAACAAGGTAATGATTCCAAATGCCATAGACATTTGGCAAAATGCCCACTGTAGTAAGGCAACCCTCTCTATATGGTAGCGATAGCATCACTCTCCTAGTTTTCCTTTCACCCCCCTACTCTCTCTACTTTCTCCATGTCCCTCTCCCCAACCCCCCTCCCCAAGAGTTGGATTTCCCTTAAGACCTAGATTTGGACTCCCTTCTCTTTTGTTCACTAAAGGATCCCATCCATTCTTCCCATGGTTTTAAATATTACCCTTAGACTGAGATAATACTCAAATTTATACTTCAAGTACAGACATTTATTTGACCTCACTACCCAATTCTCCTAATAACATCTCCACTGGAATGTATCACTGAAATCTTAAACTTGACACAAATCACAAAATCAAATTTTCAGACTAAATGTATTCATCAAGTTCTAGTTAGGAAAAGCAAAGCCACTCTAGAAATTAAAACAGAGAAAAATTAGTATTAAAATGTGGTTATATGAGCATGGGAAGAGCCAAGACCCCAAATGAGGAATGTTGAAGCCACTTCAAGATAAGTAAAAGCAGTGACAGGACTCAGAACACACTACCCCCAAAATATGGCACACTGGCATACTCTGTGCCTTAAACTAAAAGAATTTAGAAAATGGCAGAAGGTCTCTCTGATCATCTCCCTTCCCCTGAAGCAAGTCATAGAACCTAGGAAAAATTATCTGATCTTCTCCTGATGTATGTCGTAAGTTATGTCCTTCTATTCCTGGAGGAAAAGGATATCCTTATCTCTGAAGATGAAGGGGCCCAAGGAAGAATCCAAACAGGCCAATTTGAGTTTCTCTCAGTTTATTACCATTAGATCACACTCTTCTACCATACCATATTTCCCCACAACTTGCCACTCTTCATCCAACCTACAATAAAAAATACTAAAGTTTAATTGTTTCTTAGTGATCACTTCCTTATGAAGGCTCCTGTGTCACATAAAACTTAACCTAATATAATTCTTTATGTTTTTCTCCTTTTTTTTTTTTTTTTTTTGCAGTTTTTGGCCGGGGCTGAGTTTGAACCCACCACCTCCAGCATATGGGGCCAGCGCCCTACCCCTTTGAGCCACAGGCGCCCCTATGTTTTTCTCCTTTTTAATCTATCTTTGTTAGTTTGATTTTCAGAACCACCCACACAAACTAAGAGGATGGAGAGAAACCTTTCCCTAACTTACTCAGCAGGAAACCATGAACAACTAGGAGGTGGAGAGACCACTGAAGAGGTGGTACCGACTGACGATCCCCAATCCAAAATGCTCTAAAATCCAAAACTTTTTGAGTACCTACTTGATGCTCAAAAGAAATGCTCAGAGAGCATTTCAGATTTCAGATTTTGAGAATACAGGTGTTCAACAAGTATATAAATATACCAAAATAAAAAAAAAATCCAAAACACTTCTAGTCCTACGCATTTCAGATAAGGCAAACTCAATCTGTATCATAAAAGCCCAGAAGCCAGGATTATTTGACAGGGGACAGCACAACAGCAGGAGCTTCCCAATGGGACATGAACTACAAAGGAAGGAACTTATAGGAACTAAAGCCACAGAAATGAAACTGCCAATTCCTGGGACACCACCCAGAGCAAAGAGAGAAGGAAGGAGGAAAACTCTGTACCTTCTCCCTACTCCGACCCTGCAGTCCTCCATCACGCCTCCTACTCCCGAAATCTACTCACAAGAGCCAAAAGGTAAGAATGCCTATGAAATGCAGTTCCACATAGGACAGGACAGGACAGGACAGAGAAGGTCAGAAAACCAGATCTGAGACACACCAGGCAACTGACTAAACTTCACTCTTCCAGTCTGCCTGATCTCCATGACTGCAGACCTACCCAAATGATGAAACCAGAACCCTGAGGATCATCTGTAATCATTCCTTTCCCCTCACCATCTCGCACAGCAAACCTCACCACTGACAAAGGATTTTACCTCCAAAAGAATGTGAAATACCTCTGTTTGGTGTTTGTTTGTTTGTTTGTGACAGACTCTGTCACCTGGGCTAGAATGCCATGCAATCAGCCTAGCTTATAGCAATCTCATACTCCTGGGCTCAAGCAATCCTCCTGCCTGAACTCCTGAGTAGCTGAGACCATAGGCACATAGTACCATGCCCAGCTAAATTTTTCTGTTTTTAGTAAAGACAGGGTCTCCCCCTTGCTCAGAGCTCAGGCTAGTCTCAAACTACTTAGCTCAAGATGTCTTCATGCCTCAGCCTCTCAGAGTGCTAGGATTACAAGTGTGAGCCACTGTGCCCAGCCTGTATCTGCTATTTATCACCACTACCCCCACCCTTATATAACACAACATATCACACCTCCACCAAATCATTGCAATAATCTTTTTTCTTGTTATGGTTTCCATTAAAGTAACCCAGGAAATTAGCAACAAACCAAAGGAAAGCTAGTCAAGGGTAATCTACGTATAATCTATACAATCAATGCATAATTGAAAATCAGGTGAATAAGATTCATACTTTTTACAACCAATCATTTACTTTGATGAGAATTTACCACACATGAAAAAATAAAGAATAGTTTTTAAAATACAATTACATCCTCAAATCTGGTTATTTCACAGAATATTTTCTCTTTATTGAAATATTTTAAAAGCAATACATATATTTAGCAAAGGAGAAAATTTATCGAAGAGAAACGCACTCACTAGTGAACTGCCAAAATATCTGGTTTCCACTCAGATTATATACAACACTCACTTGTTCAGCACATATCAATAACTTGAATCATTTGCTCAGAATAGTACATTTCCAGAATCATAACCAATTCTCGAGTACAAAAATATCTCCTTGAAGAAAGTTTACTGCAGAATATTATCTCTAACAGAAAAAGGACTTCTGGATTTTGACCTAGCAAACAAGCCAAAACAATTATTAACTTAATAAATAAACAGAAAATACGCATAGGAAATTGCTAAGATAGGAAAGATTCAGATAAAAAATAAAGCTTTGGACTAGGTATAGGTTCACTAAACTTCAAAGTGCAAAGAAGAATATCACCAAAGAGCTAATGAATAAAACAGAATGTGAATGCAAAGAATGAAGGACACAGTTCAAAGCCAATGTCCATTCTGATTTATCAGTGCTCATGCATGCCCATGTTAGATACTTTGAATGTGACCTCCAGAAAGAAACAAAATGAGCCAGCTATACACCTAAATGTTGTTGAAATGATATTCAGAAGTAGTAATGTCCATCTTTCTAAGATCACAATACATTTCATCAATTTGAGACAAAGAATAAGGAGCCATAAGAAAAAGAACAATAGGGTGGAGCTGGTGGCTCAAGGAGTAGGGCGCCAGCCCCATATAACAGGGGTGGCAGGTTCAAGCCCAGCCCGGGCCAAAATTGCAAAAAAAGAAAAAGAAAGAAAAAAGAAAAAGAACAATATTGTTTTATAAGACTATTTGGGAAAGAAGAATTATTTGAAAACCTTATTCATTTCTCACTACTGCTGGGGACTTCATCAGGAGAGAAGTAGGTATTTAATTGAGACCGTGTACATAAGAAGAGTGAATTATCCTAATACAAAGACTAAGATCATTTAACTAGAATTTGAGCTATGAAATGTACTACTGTTATCATATTTTTCAATTAATGCTGATATCTCCTAATTTCAAATTACCTTTAAGATTTAAATTCCACTTCCTTTAGAAAATCCAAAATTTATTTGGCTACTCACTTTAGTACATTTTGTAATAAAAAGACAAATATAATGTATTCTATTCCTAATCTTGCTTCAAAAATAATAGAGTCATAATACAGAACTATTGTAATTCAAAGATGAGAAGACAAATAATCCATTTTAAAAATGTGCATCCCAGTGAGATTAGCCCATATCACAAAATCCCAAAACCAGAGATGTTGGCATAGATGTGGAGAAAAGGGAACACTGCTACACTGCTGGTATGCAAATTAATTCGTTCCTTTTGGAAAGACATCTGGAGAACACTGAGAGAACTAAAAAATAGACCTGCCATTTGATCCTGCAATTCCTTTATTAGGTATATATCCAGAAGACCAAAAATCGAATTACAATAAAGATATTTGTATCAGAATGTTTACTGCAGCCCAATTCATAATTGCTAGGTCATGGAAGAAGCCTAAATGCCCACTGACCCATGAATGGATCAATAAATTGTGGTACATGTACACCATGGAATACTATGCAGTCCTAAAGAAGGATGGAGACTTTACCTCCTTCATGTTTATATGGATGGAACTGGAAAATGTTCTTCTTAGCAAAGTATCTCAAAAATGGAAGAAAAAGTATCCAATGTACACAGCCCTATTTTGAAAGTAATTCATAGCTTTTCTAGAAATGTCATAACCTAATTATAGCTTTAGAATATGGAAAGGGTGTGGGAGGGCGAGGTGAGGGGGTTGGATGGGGAGAGGGAGGGAGATTGGTGGGGTCACCTCTATGGTTTATCTTACAAGGGTACAAGTGAATCTTTCTAAAAGCAGAGTATGAACGTTTTAACTCAATAACTAAGAAAATGACATGAAGGT